>NC_136807.1:17050988-17150988 GCF_951216825.1 Electrona antarctica | reverse complement strand
TCTGACTTTTTATTCAAGCACAGAGAGAGAATTAGGAATTCACACACGCGCGCGTGCACACACGCACACGCACACACACACACACACACACACACACACACACACACACACACACACACACACACACACACACACACACACACACACACACAGTATTGATTATTATTACATTTTATGCAAGTATTGTATTGATTTATACAATTTAAAAAAAAAGTGATAAACAACCTTGTGGGTTGTTATCAATGATAAACCACAACCACCAGAATGCTGTTAGGCATCTGTAGCCCCCCTTTATTCTCTCTTGTCCCTCTCCATTTGTCTCTTACTTACCTTCCCATCGTTTCGCCTCTCTTCCTCTCTGTTTCTCCCTCCCTATATAGGCCTATCTTGATTTGCTTCCCCAAAATGTTTCCACAAACATGTTCGAAGCCATTCAGAAATGGACTTCAATGAGGAATGCCAGCCTTTTTTTTATAGAGAGGGAGGGAAATGGAGGTCTTCGGCCACCACAATGTTATGAGTGTTCGTTGGAGAAATACACGCAACTGAAACATTAAAATGTCACCTTAAATAGGCCTACAGACTTTAAAGAGGCATGAAGCAGAGAGCGGACAATTCAGTCATTCACCAATGCTCTCTGAGAAACCCAGTGGCCAACTGTACAAGACTCTAGTTGTACTGGACAGTGTGTGTGTGTGTGTGTGTGTGTGTGTGTGTGTGTGTGTCTGTGTGAGAGAGAGAGAGAGAGAGAGAGAGAGAGAGAGAGAGAGAGAGAGAGAGAGAGAGAGAGAGAGAGAGAGAGAGAGAGCGCTCCTGTGCAAATACTCCCAAATGTATTTCATGTATGTACTGTAAGAGGAGCTCGTGTTCTTAGTCAACTTTCCTCATGGTTAAAACTTAAAAGTGATTAAGTATCATGTTTCACCCAGAGCTATTTCCTGGTTAAAAACCCCAGACATACTTACAGCAGGGGGCGCCAGATACCACAGGCTGAGAGAATGAGAGCGGAAATGTGGATTGAGGGAGAGAGAGAGAGAGTGGGGTTACAGCTTAGAGTATACTCTAAGGGTTACAGCCAGGGAAGGAAGAATGAATGAGAGGGGATGAAGGGAAGAGTGGTACCGAAGAGAGGGTGCAAAATGAATGAGAGATGAAAAGATAAGAGGGATTGGTAACTACAGAGGAAGAGGAGAAGAAATGGAAAGAGCAAGGGATGTTAGATGTGTGTGTGTGTGTGTGTGTGTGTGTGTACACGTGTGTGTTTTGCATATGCAGTGCATTTCATTTGCCCATGTAAAACTATAGCAAACTTGTTGAATGCCCTCTGCTATGCACCTCATGCCCACAAGGGGGCAATACATCTGCATGCCACCACATAAGACACAGGGCAGGTCTACATGTCAAACATTGACTACTGGTAAGTATACTGTATATAGGTCCATGGTTTAAGTATTTCCCTGTGTTGTGTGCACTCACTTTATGATTGGGTACAACATGCATATCAACTTGAATTCAGCCTTCTTCCATTGTAGCTACATAGCACCTCTGCACCTTTGCGCTATTGTTCCGGATGTGCAGGGTTTTAGATGGATTGCAGAATAACAGCGTATACATATTTGATATACACCCATAACGATGATTTGATTGGCTGAGCAATGTGTGTAACCCATAGCGATGATTTAATTGGCTGAGCTTGGAATGTGATGTGTATGATGATGTATTTTCAGTGCCCCTCACTTCACACAAGTGTGATTGTTTAATAGAGTAAAAATAAATCTTGCACGCAAGCATGCTTGTGTACTCTCAGGCTGCTATATACGGTCAGTCCTCACTCCTCTGTCATCCTCCAGTATCTGTCTCTGGGGGGGAGAGAGAGAGAGAGAGAGAGAGATACAGTCCAAGTTAATTAGCTTGGATAAGTGGGTATATGGACCGTCATGGATAGAGACGTGCTTAATTGGAATGTGGCTAATGAATGTCTAGACAATGTATTATCAGAACTGATCTTAGAGCTGAGGTCAAACAGCTCCAATGTGCATGTCAGGGTTGGGCCAAACACACATTTGTTTCCAGTTTGACAATTGTGTACTTAAACAATCCAGAACTTATTTTAATTGATTTCCTACTACTGTATGTAACATTGCTGTTTACATAGCAAAACAATATATACCTGTTATCAGCCACCGAAGTAGTGGCGTGGTGTTTATCTGCAGAAACACACTGCCCTCCCGGCTATATCGCTGCATTTTACTGTAGCCCCGAAACTTGCCCGACTAAACAAACTGTGAAAGCGCCAGTGTTGAGTGTTACTGTTTTGGCAGGTAAACACCACCACACTACTCCACTGGCTGATAACTACTGGTAAATGAGCTTATATTGTAAGTTCAGTCACGCGAGAGAGACTCGCCTGGAAAAGAGCCTAGGTGGTTCGGGCATCTGGTTAGGATGCCTCTCTGGGGCGTCTCCCTAGGGAGCTCCTCGAGGCACGTCCCACTGGGAGGAGACCTCAAGGCAGACCAAGGTGCAGTTGGAGGAAACACGTCGACTCTCACTGGCCTTGGAATGTCTCGGGATCCCCCAGGAGGAAGTCACTTAAATGTTGTTCTGGAGAGGGAATTCTGGAGCTCTCTGGTGGAGCTGTTGCCCCTGCGACCCGACTACGGATAAGCGGTTGAAGATGGATGGATGGATGGATATTGTTTTGTTATGTAAACACAAAAAACTAAATTACAGGCTAAATGTTAAACAATCTATGTTAATACAATTCACTTTTTTCCCCATTATATGAAGGACCCCAATGTAAAGAAGCCCATAGGCTTTCTTGGGTTTTAAATCCTCTTAGCAGACCTTGTATTGAACTGTACTTTCATGTGCTGTCAATCAATGGGTCAAAACTAACTAGCACAAGCTGCAGCGGATGGAGGCGGCCTCCACACTGTTCTATAGAGAAATGCAGAAGACTGTCGCCGGGCAGACTGCAGCTGGTCTTGCTGGTGCTTATCAGAGTGGAACACGTCTTTCTGACAGTAGGATTGACATGTAACATGATGTCACAACCTCTCCTGTCATAAACCGATCTGCTTGAATCACAATATAGGCCAGGGTATCTAGTTTTTTCATTATATCATTTTAAAGGTAGCTCACCTGCCATTTAAATCACAATGACAGACAGAATGATCGGTAAGTTAAAGTGGACCTGCCCTTCAGTGCGTCACCCATCCCTCCTCGAGTGCTAATGGAAGATGCATGTGTCCTGGCTCTCACCTGTCACCACTCACCTATATAAGACTACGTTAATATAGTTAATATGAATCTGCCCTTTACACAGCAAGAGAGCCTGTAATGGCCTCCACCGCCCACACAGAAGGCACTCAGCATGCATGAGATGCTAGTATATTTGCACAAACATGATTACACACGTAAATGCATGTACTGTAGGCTACAGCAAAAATACAATCACATGCCCGTGCCCGTGCACGTGCACGCGCACACACACACACACACACACACACACACACACACACACACACACACACACACACACACACACACACACACACACACACACACACACACACACACACACATAGGGGAGGGCTGTCTTACTGAGACAACATGTAGTCCAGGAAGTAAGTGAGCCCTACAGTGTCATCATGGACACTGCTAAAATCTAAAATAAGTGTATCTAAAACCACATATTACACACATAAAGTCCCCAGGAAAGTGTTCTAAATCTTCTTCAACATATCTGTTTTTGCAAAAAGGGTGAAGTGTCCCTTTAATACATATACCAACGATCCTACATGCGTTCTTCTGCCAGATAAAAATCACCCGTGGCTCCCGACATGCGACATCCGGAAACACGGAAGCATTTCAGTGGTGCACCCTAGAATAGATACATGGTCAGTGATCACAACAGCTGAAACGATCCAGCGCAGTCGCCAATGTTTTTTATTGAGCTCCAAAAACATCAATGTTTTGTATGATCAACTCAATTTGAGCTCAATTCCAATGCATATATTTTTTTCCAGTATAAAAGTCCATGTTGTCCAATGTCGTCCTTGGCATACTGTGACCATAAATTCAGGTCGTCCAATGTAGTCCTTGGCAGGGAAGGAGTTTACAGAACTATAACCACTCGGTTATACTTGGTAACTGCCTGTGACCCCCCCCCCCCCCCCCCCAGTGCTCCAAGTTGAAGTATGAAATCAGCATTATGGAAAAGGGAGAGGCCAGACAGAAGGAAAAATGTATGGGATGTAATCGGAAAAAAAAACTCCTCGACGATTGTTAATATAGCGACTAAGCAAGATCAATATTGTCTCAGTTTGATGCAGGCAGCCGCATGCAATAACTTAGCCTGGCCTTTCCAGTGAAAAGTGAAAACAGAGCATTTTACCTGCCAATCAAACACCAAATAAATCTTCAATGTGCACCCAAAAGATGCACAAAAATCGTAACAAATGGAAAAGAAGTTCTACATGGCCCTGTTCGGCCTAGAGGTCCGGGCACCTAGGCTGGTAATCCAGACTGACAACGTGTCACAGGTTTGAGTCCCGATCCCGATGACCTTTATTGCGTATTGTCTTCCTAAGTGAGGCTAAAATCCCCAAAAAATATATTTAAAAGAAGAAGAATGTTTTTCTCTACATGATGTTGTGTGTCACCTGGGTGCGGTCCAGACCGTCTACAGTGCATCTTCTTGTCTCTCCCATGAGCAGAAGTCTCTCGAATGGCTGCTTGAGCACTGCTCTGATCATCACTGTTCTGACACGCTATCACTGCTCTGACACGCTATCATCACTGCTCTGACACGCTATCACTGCTCTGACACGCTATCACTGCTCTGACACGCTATCATCACTGCTCTGACACGCTATCACTGCTCTGACACGCTATCATCACTGCTCTGACACGCTATCACTGCTCTGACACGCTATCACTGCTCTGACACGCTATCACTGCTCTGACACGCTATCATCACTGCTCTGACACGCTATCACTGCTCTGACACGCTATCACTGCTCTGACACGCTATCATCACTGCTCTGACACGCTATCACTGCTCTGACACGCTATCATCACTGCTCTGACACGCTACCATCACTGCTCTGACACGCTATCACTGCTCTGACACGCTACCATCACTGCTCTGACACGCTATCATCACTGCTCTGACACGCTATCATCACTGCTCTGACACGCTATCACTGCTCTGACACGCTATCATCACTGCTCTGACACGCTACCATCACTGCTCTGACACGCTATCACTGCTCTGACACGCTATCATCACTGCTCTGACACGCTATCACTGCTCTGACACGCTATCATCACTGCTCTGACACGCTACCATCACTGCTCTGACACGCTATCACTGCTCTGACACGCTACCATCACTGCTCTGACACGCTACCATCACTGCTCTAACACGCTATCACTGCTCTGACACGCTATCATCACTGCTCTGACACGCTACCATCACTGCTCTGACACGCTATCATCACTGCTCTGACACGCTACCATCACTGCTGACACGCTATCATCACTGCTCTGACACGCTATCACTGCTCTGACACGATATCATCACTGCTCTGACACGCTACCATCACTGCTCTGACACGCTATCATCACTGCTCTGACACGCTATCACTGCTCTGACACGCTACCATCACTGCTCTGACACGCTATCATCAGTGCTCTGACACGCTATCATCACTGCTCTGACACGCTACCATCACTGCTCTGACACGCTATCACTGCTCTGACACGCTATCACTGCTCTGACACGCTACCATCACTGCTCTGACACGCTATCACTGCTCTGACACGCTATCACTGCTCTGACATGCTATCACTGCTCTGACACGCTATCACTGCTCTGACACGCTATCACTGCTCTGACACGCTATCATCAACTTGACTTCAGCACTACACGCACGTACACGTACACACACGTACACGTACACGTACGTACACGTACGTACACATACACATACACGTACGTACACACACATACACATACACGTACGTACACATACATGCACGTACATGTACACGCACGTACAAGCACACACACACACACACACACGCACGCACGCACACACACACACACACACACACACACACACACACACACACACACACACACACACACACACACACACACACACACACACACACACACACAGTGATACACACTGTGACACACACGTGCGCCGCACACACACAAACACGCACGCGCAAACGCACACATGTGGGAGAAATTAGATGCAGTATATGTTATAGGCTATTGCGTGATGCATCAATAAATGTGTCAGACCCTATAGTAGTGGTAGCCAGGATCCCCCCCCCCCCTGCCCCCCCTCTCGCTGACTGCGCTCTCCCCATCTACCTCTCTCCCTCTCTCTCCACATCCCTACAGTACCCCTGCCCCCCCTTTCTCTCTGTCACTGATCGAGCTCTGGTCTGACACACGCACACGCACACGCACACGCACACACACACACACACACACACACACACACACACACACACACACACACACACACACACACACACACACAGCAGAAACAGTTAGTTGCCTAACAACAGGCAGTGGTTTTCTCTGACGTCAGTGGCATAATGTAGTTATACAATGAGTCCCGGTAATGATGTTCAACCCTCAAGCCCCCACCCCCACCCCCAGGTCCCCCCGCCCCCACCCCCAGATCCCCCCCACCCCCACCCCCAGTGCACGCTAGTTAGTTGCTAGTTATGAAGCACACACAGAGACAATCTGGTGCTCTGGGCAAAACAACAAATGCGCAGCAATGTGGGCTACTTAGCATTCCTCATATTAGTGTCGCTATTTGAAACCAATGTGTCGCTATTTGAAACCAAGTGTAGGAAGTTATACATTCCACACACAACGAGTCGACCCATTGGCAAATAAGCAGGCTCTAGACTTTTTACTCGAGTCATGACCCATAAAAAATGTGTCTGCGACTCACACACCAGTGCTCTATATGTGCTCAACTCATAATATGAGTGCTCTGCCAGACGTCATTCTCTCTATTGTTTTTTTATTATTCAAATTTGTATTGATTTTTCAGTTTAGTCACAAGAGAATAACTGAGAATGTACATAAAATAATCATACAATGAAGACAACAAATGAAACAAAACTAGACAAGAAAAGAATAAATACATTACACTACGAAACCTTTACAGAAAAGATAATACAATACAGACAATACAATACAATACAATACAATACAATACAATACAATGTCGGACTCCGTAATTTTCTCTGGTCCCCTGCCAAACATGATTAATGATGACATGTTTAGCCGTATGAGACAACTCAACCGCTGGTTGTCTAGGTGGTGTCCAGATAATAACGTGAGCTTTATAAATCATTGGGAAACCTTTGAGGGGAATACTGGTCTGATAGAGAGAGACGGCATACATCCAACTTGGGACGGTGCAAAGCTTATCTCTAGAAATATGGACTATTTTATAGATTCATTATGACCACCCAGAGTTGGGACCAGGAAGCAGAGTTGCAGTCCTACACAGCTCTCTGTGCTTCCTCCAGTGCAGCCACCTACCCCACCTATCCTACAAAATAGAACTATTCAAACTATACAAAATAGAACTATACAAACTATACAGTCTATACAAACTATACAGTCTATACAAACTATACAGTCTCTGTACAGGCTGAACAAACCATATAGGCTGAACAAACCAAAGGAAATAGGAGCTGTACACACAAACTTGATACAAATCAAGACCAATACAGTAGTACCACAAAATACAAATATCAAATGTGGATTTCTAAATATTAGATCTCTACGCAAAAAAGGAACACTGGTAAATGAAATCATATCAGACAATAGTCTTGACTTATTTTGTCTGACTGAAACGTGGCTGGGTGAGCAAGAATATGTCAGTTTAAATACAGCCACCCCACCAAGTCACACCAATGCCCATATCCCCAGAGACAATGGTAAAATTGGAGGTGGAGTTGCTGCCATCTTCAATTCAAGCCTAACAATTAGTCCTAGAGCCAAAGCCACCTACAAATCATTTGAAAGCTTGACTCTCAACCTTTCACACCCAAGCTGGAAATCAATACAGCCCCTAATAGTCATTACAGTGTACCGCCCTCCCGGCGCTTACACACTATTTTTATCTGAGTTCTCTGAACTTTTATCAAGTCTAGTCCTTGAGTCTAATAAAATCATCGTAATCGGTGATCTAAATATTCACGCGGACATAGGAACTGATAGCCTAAATAGAGCATTCATCTCATTGATTGACTCAATCGGTTTCTCTCAGTGTGTAGATAAACCTACCCACATTCTCAACCATACCCTTGACCTCATTCTGGTCTATGGTATTACAATAGAGCACCTCATAGTTTTCCCACAAAATCGTGACCTCTCTGACCATTATCTGATAACTTTCGATTTTACATTAATGGATTATACACCACTGGACAAAAATGTCCTCGGCAGAAGTATATCCGAGAGCGCTGTAAATAAGTTCAAGGAAACAATTCCATCAGCCATCAACTCGGTATATTTCAACAAAATAGAAGACCCGCACACCTATAGTCCTTCTCAAATCGATCACCTTGTTGATAGTGTCACAAGCTCATTTCAAATGACACTTGACTCTGTCGCTCCCCTGAAAAGGAAAGTAATAAAGCAACAAAGGCTAGCCCCATGGTACAACTCGGAAACTAGAAATCTCAAGCGAACGTCTCGCAAACTTGAAAAAATATGGCGCTCAACCAAACGGAAAGAATCGTGTATAGCCTGGCAGAACAGCCTCAAAATATACAAAAAGGCCCTCGACAATGCCAGAGCCACCTATTATTCATCCCTAATAGAGGAAAACAAAAGTAACCCCAAGTTCCTTTTTGACACTCTGGCGAAACTGACAAAAAGTAATGATTCCACTGATCCACGTATCCCTACAACTCTCAATAGTAACGATTTCATGAGTTTCTTCAATGGCAAAATAGGAACTATCAGAGATCAAATTGATCTACAACTACTCTCAGCCCCCACTGGACTGCCCCCAAATATGGTGGTCCCAGAGATGGCTGCACACCCAAATATATATATGGACAGGTTCTCCCCAATCGAGCTCTCTGAGTTCACTTCAATGATAACCTCCTCAAAATCAACGACATGTCCCCTGGATCCAGTTCCAACTAGATTACTCAAAGAGGTCCTGCCCCCGGTTGGTACATCCCTGCTCAATATGATCAATATGTCCCTGGTGACAGGCTACGTGCCACAATCCTTTAAGGTAGCTGTAATCAAACCACTTCTCAAAAAGCCTACTCTTGACTCAGGCATTCTAGCTAACTATAGACCCATATCAAACCTTCCATTTCTCTCCAAAATCCTCGAGAAAGCAGTCTCCAAACAGTTATGTGACTTTCTACATAACAACAATATATTCGAAGGCTTTCAGTCAGGCTTCAGAGCTAACCACAGCACTGAGACGGCATTGCTGAGAGTTTCAAATGACCTCCTGACTGCAGCAGATAATAACCTCCTCTCTGTACTGGTATTACTGGACCTTAGTGCTGCATTCGACACTATTGACCACCACATCCTGCTACAGAGACTGGAGCACCTGGTTGGCATCAAGGATGTCGCACTGAAATGGTTCGAGTCCTATCTGTCTGACCGATTTCAGTTTGTTAATGTCAATGACGGATCCTCAACACGTGAAAAGGTAAAATACGGAGTTCCACAAGGCTCTGTGCTTGGACCAATACTTTTCTCTTTATATATGCTCCCTCTGGGTAACATCATCAGGGAACACTCTATAGATTTCCACTGTTACGCGGACGACACTCAACTATATCTATCGATGAAACCGAACGAAACGGACCAACTAGTCAAACTTCAAGCATGTCTTAAAGACATAAAGAGTTGGATGACCCGTAATTACCTACTCCTCAACTCTGACAAAACGGAAGTTATCATTATTGGCCCTAAGCCCCTAAGAGACAAACTAGCCGACGAGAACTTTTTCCTAGATGGCATTACCTTGGCCTCCAAGGCCACTGTAAAGAATCTGGGAGTTGTCTTTGATCAAGATATGTCCTTCAAATCTCACATCAAACAAATCTCAAAGACTGCCTTTTTTCACCTGCGTAATATTGCAAAGGTTAGGCACATCCTGTCCAAAAATGACGCAGAAAAACTTGTCCACGCATTTGTTACCTCAAGGCTGGACTACTGCAACTCGCTATTGTCAGGCTGCCCAAGTAAGTCTCTGAAAAGCCTACAGCTAGTTCAAAATGCTGCGGCGCGTGTGCTAACAGGTACCAGAAGAAGAGACCATATCACTCCTTCACTGGCCTCTCTACACTGGCTCCCGGTTAAATACAGAATAGAGTTCAAAATTCTTCTCCTCACCTACAAAGCTCTCAATGGTCAGGCACCACAATATCTCAAAGAACTCATCGATCCCTACAAACCAAATAGAACAACAGTGCGTTTACAGTATGCAAATATGCTTACTGTCCCAAAAATATCAAAAGTTACAATAGGAGGCAGGGCGTTTAGGTCCCAGGCACCTCAGCTGTGGAACCTTCTCCCGGCTTCGGTCCGTGGGGCTGACACGCTCTGCACATTCAAGACTAGGTTGAAAACCTTTCTCTATGACAAAGCCTATAGCTAGACTTGTCTCCAGTACTCGCTCACCCGATAAAGTCATAAGGGTGAGAACTGAGTAAGGGGAACCTCCCACCAAACCCCGCACCTGTGCTGTGTGTGTCTGCTAAATACCATGATTGTACATTGTTTGTGTGGGTTTGTCTCCCAGCAGTGCTTGTAATATACACCGTATAGGCTCCAGTAAGGCCTGCCACTAATCCAACTCCTTCCCCGGAGTCTCTTTTTGTCCTCCACTTCGCAGTTCCGTGGACCTCTAATATTTAACCCCCAACTGACTGCCGAGTGTGACCGTGGACCAGGCCACTTCACGGAGCCCAGCAGTCTCCCAGCAGTGCTTGTAATATACACTGTATAGGCTCCAGTAAGGCCTGCCACTAACCCAACATCCGGGGAATCCTTCCCCGGAGTCTCTTTTTGTCCTCCACTTCGCAGTTCCGTGGACCTCTAATATTAACCCCCAACTGACTGCCGAGTGTGACCATGGACCAGGCCACTTCACGGAGCCCAGCAGTCTCCCAGCAGTGCTTGTAATATACACTGTATAGGCTCTAGTAAGGCCTGCCACTAACCCAACATCCGGGGAATCCTTCCCCGGAGTCTCTTTTTGTCCTCCACTTCGCAGTTCCGTGGACCTCTAATATTAACCCCTAACTGACTGCCGAGTGTGACCGTGGACCAGGCCACTTCATGGAGCCCACCAGAAGTGTGACCGTGGACCCGGCCTCACAGTGCACAACCTGGACCAGATGTGGACCAGGCCCCTCCATGGAGCCCACCCTGTCTATCTCTCTTCTATTCTTTCTTCCTATTCCCCTCTACCCCCCCCCCCCCCCCCCCGACACGGTCGAGGCAGATGGCCGCCCACCCTAGAGTCGGGTTCTGCCTGACGTTTCTTCCTAAAGGGAAGTTTTTCGTTACCATTGTCGTAATATTGCTTGCTCTGGGTGGATCTTTGTTGGTTGTAAAGTGTCTTGAGACAACTTGTTGTGATTTGACACTTTAATAAAATTGAATTGAATTGAATTGAATACAATACAATACAATACAATACAATACAATACAATACAATACAATACAATACAATACAATACAAATAATAATAATTTAAAAAAAAAAAAGGAAAAAGAAATTAAGACAATGCCATTTAACCTGGGTAATATTAATTTACACTGTATTCAAGGAAAAATAAAAGAGAAAGGGATGTTGCGCTCACACCACAATGGGATCTCTGACAGCAATATGCATTATGTATCCTCCATTCTCTCTATTGTTGAGAGACTATCTATATGTGCTCAACTCATATGCACACATGTGCTCTGCCAGACGCAGTCATTCTCTCTATGCAGTTATTTTCGCATGACGCACCAAATTGATAAGATGACATATGCATTAGAGGAAAAACTGCTTGTCTTAACCTGCCTATACACAAGTGACAATGTCTGAATAATTTCCGTCTCTGAAAGTGACAATGACTGTTCAGTCAGGCAAATGTGAGATATGGCACGCCAGTAATCCGGCCCTTGAGTATCGTGTTCAGTAGACAAAAGAAATCAGGCTATATTAAACAGTGTAGATATCTGTACCCAGCATGTAACAGGTGTGCGACTGGAACCTCATATTGGTCTTTTTTATTTGCATCAACCTCCAATTCTGGTGAAGTGCAAGAGATTCTGTCTGCTCGGTTTATTAGGACTGGAATACTTCATCTGTTTGCCAAATTGGGCGAGTGCTATTCTGCTGCAGTCAGACAGCAATTACTAGACGGAGAGGTAATCAATATCAATCAATAAAACCCAACCCTGGGTCTTATTCTAAAGTTCTTTCCCTGTAGCCAACATGAACATACTGAAGCGATTCATATTCAAACACGATAAAGTAAAAGCCACAGAATGCTCTGCTCACCCGTACAGCCTGGTAGGTCTGCTTTATGTAGGCCTTCCGCTGACCTACAGTCAAATTATCTGGCTTTCTCCTCTTGTCTTCCCTCTACCATATTGCCAAGTTCCGCGAAAACCGTCTGCACGGTTAAGCCAGAACTGCAATTTTTGACGGAAGGAGAAGAAGAAAAAAACAGACAAATACAATACTTCTCAGATAGGACATTATGGTTGCATATAGTGTAGCTTTTACAATATTTTAATGTTACATAAAATTCAAATGCTTTTGAGTTGTTGTTTAACTCCCATTTCTGTGTTCTTACAGGCTTACAGTATAATAGTGTTGTCTATCTATCTTATTATATGGTCTATTGACACACTCTGCTCTCCCCTCATCTCCCTGAAACTAGTTGCATAAATGGGAAAGCTCTGGAAACGTCATTGTTTACACACTGTTAGCATATCAGGCTAAACCGTAGGGTTAGCATGTCAGGCTAAGACGTAGGTTAGTGTGTCAGGCTAATCGGTAGGCGGCGGCTTAATTCAGGTGCAGCACTTCACTAAGGTTATGATCCACCTGATTGATCATGTCAATTGACTTGGCATGACTTGGCATGCTTTATCTTGTGTGAGTCTTTCCGCCATGGCGGTGTCCATTTCTTCATCACCTTGAAGGGGGATTTGTTTCATCATTAGTGGTGTAATTATAAAACGACAAAGATAATGTATTACAGTTTTTCACGATTGTTGAAAATTTGGCACAATTTGCACAACTTTCACTTCATTTACCTTAACGCTCGACACAATCAGCACACTCCTGTATCTGCAGTAAAAGGCATGTGAAATTCATTGTGCGTTAAAAACCCATACAACAGCTACAGTCTATAGTGTAGTGGGACAATGTGAGCTTCCACTGGGCTGCTCAAGTGCGTGAGTGCTTCCAGGAACACATTCTCCTTTCCTGAATTCCATTGAGGAGTTCTTTTCAGCTTGGAGTTATATGAACCGTAAACGGAACAAGGCCATGGAGGAGGCTTTTAGCAACATGAGTGTTGACTGTTGAGGCCTGTCAGGGCTATATATGAGCAGGCCCTAACTCTCAACTCATTTGTTTGATCAATTGTAATGTTGGTAATTTTGGAATCAAAATTCAAAACGTATACTAAACTTTAAAAAAAAATGCAGTTGTCATGACAGCACAGCAGTTATGAAACACAGGTACAGAAAAAGACATACAGCCTCAAGTAACAAATAATATCAAAAAAGGAGAAATGGCTCATTCTCCAGAGTCATTACAAGTCTTGCGATCGGCTGAGTATGTATGTCGGTGTACTCCAACGGCCAATAAGGGATCACCATTCTTATTGACGTAACTAAGGTACGTTTCAAGGTTGGTATAAGGTCAATAACGGGTAGGATTTAAAACGGCAGTTGTATTAGATATTAGTTAGTAGAAGTAGAGAGGATTTACAGAGGATTTAGACCAGCAGTTTTAGTAGACTGTACTTCAAAGTAGCTTATATACTGTACAGTAGGGACTCAGAGCAGCAGCCGTACCCAGACAGCAGAGAGCTCTAGGACTCAGAGCAGCAGTCGTACCCAGACAGAGAGCAGAGAGCTCTAGGACTCAGAGCAGCAGTCGTACCCAGACAGAGAGCAGAGAGCTCTAGGACTCAGAGCAGCAGTCGTTCCCAGACAGAGAGCAGAGAGCTCTAGGACTCAGAGCAGCAGTCGTACCCAGACAGAGAGCAGAGAGCTCTTGGACTCAGAGCAGCAGTTGGCAAGTTGGCGCAAGTTGGCACCTCGACAGAGTGCATTTCTAGTTGTCATTCATATGGTGTGTTCCATTTGGTGTGTGTTCAATTTTGCACTTCATTGTGCTGTAAATGCTTCGTAGTGTGCAGCAAATGCTTAGTTGTGTGGCTGCCTTGAAAAGACACTTATTTTCTCAGGCTTATGGCATATAGTCTTTGATTGTTGTTGGTAATTTTGTAAAGCGTCCTTGGGTTCATGAAAGGCGCTATATAAATTCAAGCTACTACTACTACTACTACTACTACTACTAAATGAATGGTATATGTGTGTCAAAATGTCTGTTTGAAAATATGGCTGCAAAAGTGTGTCAGGGTTTAGTATTTTGTGTGTGACCGGTCGCAACAATATCTTTGTATTGCATGCGTTTATAAGCTACAATGTATCATACAATGTAAGTCAATGCCTTTTAACTTTGGGTGTTCAACATCGGAACTACAGTATGTGAATTTGGTTTAGCTCCACAGACTAAATACTTGGTGGTGCATCCTTTCAAATATGTAACTATAGCAAATCCACATGCACCCAATGACTTCATTGTACAGTAATCTGTGGAGAAGTTGAGGGGAGATTACGCAAGCATATTTTCAGAGGCACGGCCCGTGAAATTGTCGCGCACATGCTCGTTTCGTGCACACGTCCGAGGCTGACTAGACCTGGATTGTGTTGAGCTTTTTATTACGCTATGCGTCCCACGCCTCTCATGAGCAGACCTTGAGCAGACACAGGCGACAATGCCTGCATCACCCGCTCCCCGTTTGAAAGGACCTTTAGGCTGACTATACAGCAATTAATTCTTCGCTCACGTTTCTCGTCTGCCTCCATCTGTCTCTGGTGGATCTTCTCCAATTCACTCTTCACTTCTTTCATTTGAACTGCGAGCTTCTCTGCGTGGTCCCTCTGGTCCTGGGTCAGTTTTTGTTGCTCTCCTCCATCTCTTTGATGGTGTTCTGCAGTTCTCGCGCTCTCTCCTTCAGTAGAGCCATGAGCTTCTCGACTTGGTCGCTCTCTAAAGTTGGAAGAAAATGTTTAAGTTGTTAAAGGACCACTTCACCACTTTTCAACCTACCGTCATATAATTGATCCTCACTAATGTTCATGATAAGATGCCACGATTCTTTTCTACTCAGTGTCTGATAGGAGGGCTATGGGCAGTTCACAAACCCGTCCACCAGTGAGATCATCGATGGGGAATGCAAGCTAATAGAAACGGCATGCTTTCTATTCCTGAAAAGTTGCAATGCGAAAATGGAAGCCATCGTTAACTCACGATAATAAATCTAAATATTTTTTGAAAAAAATATATATTTGAAGAAGAAATCTGCCTAACAATTATGTCACTGGTGGACGGGTTTCTGAACTGCCCACAGCCCTCCTATGAGACACAGACCAAGTAGAATATAATTTTGTTTACATGCTAGTAGCGCTCGTTGGCTGTGTTTGTTTGGTTAGCAAATGGGTTAGCCATAGCCTCATGATTGACAACAACGTCATCTGCTTTCCTACTATTCTGATTGGTTGGTATGAACCAATCACCGAAGACTGCCGCTTTGACGACACCCATCCCATAAACTGCTGCCGTGTATTCAGTCTGAATAATGAAGTGAAACGAAATGAAAATTCAGACCGAGTGTCAGGCTAGCGAGGACCAATTATCAAGAGAAGAGTTGAAAAGTGGTCAAGTCAATTAAACCAAAACTTGTCGGATACACAGTCACAGTCATATAGCTAATGCCATATGCATTAGTAATGGATGTATTTATACCCTAACATAAAAGATGAAAATGTAAAAGATGTATACGACCCTGTATGACTGGACTGCATGGGATCCATTCCTTTAAACACACTATAACATCCTGTAGGACTGGGACTCCCAGCATAGTTTCTTCCCCTCTCTCCCCACAGCCTGCAGTGCCAATGACAACCTATCGGGAGACTTCACAACAGCTGAATTGAGTGAGGCCATCAGGAGACTGAAGCAAGGCATGTCATCAGGACGTGATAACATCCTCCCAGAGTTTGTGATCCACTAGAGTGCAATAACATCTGCCTGGCTCTGCACATCTTTTCGTCTTGCCTCCGGAGGTCCAAACTACCCAAGACCTGCATGGGTACTGTCATTCGCTGCCCTTCGGAGGCCAAACAAAACTGCAGAAGACCCCAAGTCCTAAATACCCAACTTGCTGCTCTGCATCACATTTAATATCCTGGTCCAACAGTGGACAAGGTAATTAATTCTAATTAGGTGTAAATAGTTATATTATACGTTTGAAAAGAGCTGTATATAGGAGGCCAATAAATGCAAATTTAACTAAATATAGTGTTTTGTCAGACAGACAGACAGACAGACAGACAGACAGACAGACAGACAGACCAGACCAGACCAGACCAGACCAGACAGACAGACAGACAGACAGACAGACAGACAGACAGACAGACAGACAGACAGACAGACAGACAGACAGACAGACAGACAGGTCAAAGAGAGGGAGCTTTACCTGAATCCATTTATGGTTTAACTTCTTCTTCACATATCAGTTTTTACATTATGTCAATGTGCAATGATGTGTGGTTGAGCCTGGCAACTGAACACAATGCTTCCGTGTTTGTTTACAGTCTGCTACTGGCAGGCAAGGCCTTGGAGATATTGCTGTTGGACTGTTTGTCCATCATGACTGATACAGACTGGCAGGTTGAAAACGGAATACATTTTATTTGGTTCCCAACTCAAACTGGCCTCGCCCGAAATTGAATTGACCTCGCGGGGCCAGACCTTTCCCGGAGAATTATCAGGTAGCTACCTCCCTCAGGTGCATGTTAGATTGTGCCCTGGGTGGTGAAAAAAACAGCATTAAAGACCATGAGTAAGGTGAGCAAGCGGCCCAGAACTCTGTCTACTAGCCAACTTGCCTGTTTTACGTTGTTTTGATTATGCCATATGCTCATGGCATGAATAGACTATAGTACAAACTGATGTCCTTGGAAGAAAAAGTCCTTTTCCAAACCTACGGAGACAGACAGATGCGTCGGTGTAATGAACTTGAAGATCATAAAAAGAGGGAGTCCCGCACACTGCATGTCTTATGGATACAGTGTTACAGTGTTACAGTCACTCTTTCGTCAGATGCCTGATGAAGGTCAGAGTGACCGAAATGTTGTTTCAATACATATATATCATATCATATATATCAATACATATGCTTGTAAGTGAAGACAGCGTGTGGGACTCCCCCCTTTTCTGCTCTTCGTGAATAAAGTTCTAGAAAAAGACAAGTTGCAGGTTTCTCAGAATGAAATTGTCAGGGTTGCTTTGGGGATAGTCACGAGGTACCATGTTGGTAAACAACAGCAGCTTCCAGCAGCTGGGCTGGCACCCTCTGGATTTCATATGTTTTCGTTGAACCAAACACCAAAAAAATCAAATCATATTAATTAAGATCCACTGAAATCAAATCAAAGACTATATGTGAAAAGTTTTATGATATGATTTACGACTCATAAATCATATCGTAATTTACAAATGCGGTTTGTGTATGTCTGTGGTATCCAGCAATACCTTGTGTGTGTGTGTGTGTGTGTGTGTGTGTGTGTGTGTGTGTGTGTGTGTGTGTGTGTGTGTGTGTGTGTGTGTGTGTGTGTGTCTGCATGTATGTGGGTGTGAAGGGGAGGAATACAAGTGTATCCCTCTCCCCTCCCCTCAGGAGAAGACAAGTGTGTCTGAATTTGACAGGGGACCTGTTGATTTTGCTGAGTGATGATGTCATCTGGAGAAGCAATCGAGCGAGAGCATTGGTTCCTGTCATTATTCACTCGCTGGTTAGAGATGACAGGAAAGGTCGATTCGTCTTTTCACTCAATAGGAACTATAAGTCTTCTCTTCCTTTCCTCTGCAGCAGCAGCTGAGGTTTTAGTATATTTTGAGGTGCGCGGTACCTCCTATATTCAGCTATAGAGTAGAGGCTGTGCGACAGTAAGCCAATTCATGCCTCTGTGGAGCGTGGACAGACATACTGTCTAATTAACATCAATCAAACTGACATTATTGAGAAGACAATGGATTGGGACACACATGCACAGTCACACACACGCACACGCACACACACACACGCACGCATGCACGCACGCACGCACGCACGCACGCACGCACGCACGCACGCACGCACGCACGCACGCACACACACACACACACAGTGTATCTCATGCAAGCATACCCACATAAAGTATGAGGTTCTTGCTAACTTATAATATAACTAATTACACCTAATTAGAATTAATTGGTCTGCAATGTGTATACCCACGTAATTGTTGTGAGCCAGCAACAGGCCGTGACTGCAGACTGGTCGAGAATGTAGGTCTGTGTTATCAGAAAATAGCTTCCGATAACATTCGTTAAGAATATTCAGGAGCAAATTCGTTTCACAATACATTCATCTACAGAATGTAGATGAATGTATTGTATCTTTTTCTACTCTCTATGTCTGAATATATGATGTCTATGTCATGTGTATGTCTGTTTTTAGAGCTTTGCACTGAAACAAATTCCAATCAACTCTGTTGACATGGCAATAATGTATTGAATCTTGAATCTTGAATATGGTGAAGGTCTGTGTTGATCACATGACTATAGAGATAGTGTATACCGATTTGCGTGATGTACGGTGTACGAGTAATATAAAGAAATGTGTTTTGCAAAACTCTGCCTCATAGTGGCGCTATAACAGGGCGTTGTGGAGAATTTGGGGCAGAGGTTTGTCATTGGCACCCAGGGAGTGTGTGTGCACAGTTTGGTATGGACCGCATTGGACCGGGCCAACGGTGCCGGAGATTATAGCTGTACACAGACGGACTGACGGACGGACAGACGCACACACGGATGGAGGGCAAAACATCCTCAGATGGGCTGGCAAACATCACTGACAGGCCCCAAACTGCTGGAAAACAGACAGGCATCAGCAATAAATGTGAATAGGAGAAAGAACCCGTGAAAATCCTGATCTAATATTTTTTGCTAACACAGACATACTGTATATCTGCCTGTGTTCCAGGGCTGCAAGCTCCTTTGGATCTTAATGGTTATTGTCTCCACCAGGCCGAAGGCATGGGGAGAGAGTATGTTTTGCACTCCGTCCGTGTGTGTGTGCGTGTGTGCGTCCTTCCTTCCGTCCGTCTGTTACCAGCTAATCTCCGGCACCGTTGGCCCGATTCATGCCAAACTTTGCACACACACTCCCTGGATGCCAACGACGAACCTCTGCCCCAAATATTCCTCAACGGCCTGTTATAGCGCCACCATGAGGCCGATTTAGGCAAAACACATTTCTGTAGATTACTCGTACACATTTTATCCATACATCACACAATTCGGTATACACTATCTCCATAGTCATGTGATCAACACGGATCTGCACCATTTCCCATCTTCCTTCCTGATTGGCTAAGATTCGCTTCCAAAGCTCACATGATTGGTCCGTTTCGAACAAAATGCCACAAATCACAAACACAGTGTGCAATTTCACGCACATTTCCACTAGGCTGAGGACGACATGACACAATTTATTTTCCAAACCAGCCTCATGGTGGCGCTATAACAGGGCAATTCCTGTTTTTACCTATAACTGCATCGTTCTGTGTACAACTTTGTATGCGCACTCCCTAGAGGCATGGAAAAACATTTTCCCTGCATCCCTCCACATCTGCCGGTTATAGCGCCACCATGAGGCCGATTTCTGCAAAACACATTGTTTATATTAGTCGCACAGATTTCATCCAAATCTCATGCAAATCGGTATACATGATCTCTGTAGTCATGTGATCAAGACGAGTCTTTTTGATTTCTCAGATTCTACACTGATTGGCTAAGATTGCCTTCCAAAGTCTTCAGGAGTGGCCTGTTTTGTACAAAATGCTGCACATGTCCTGCTCATCCAGAATTCTATCCTCAGAGATGCTATGAGTGATCTGACTCTGCATTTCCTCAACACAATGAAGAAAATTGTTGCAAAAAACAAACAAACATGTTTATATCACTCCTAAACATTTTGCCAAACATCACACACACTCCTATCCTCCTGGTGGAGACCTGTGCCCAGAAGGGCACTTTTTCTAGTTTTCTATGATTATGCAGGGCTACCCTAAGGTTCGATCTCCCATTAGTTCGACTGGATTAAGGTTGGTGAGGGATGCGTTAAAACGACCGTATTAAGGTTGGTGAGGGATGCTTTGTCCCTGTGCTTGTGGTTATGTTTAGGTTAGAGACTAGAGTTACAGATAGGAGTTGTAATGGTCGATTTAACGGGAGGTCGAACCAATGACATGTTGCAATGGTTTATGTTGTATGTCGTATGCCCCCATACACACACACACACACACACACACACACACACACACACACACACACACACACACACACACACACACACACACACACACACACACACACGCATGCATTTCATATCACTGCAAAACATATAACTTTCTTTGTTTTACAAATCACTCAGGACTTTCAGTGCAACAGATGGGAGGAGAATCAATGTGCCCTTGTGCATAATCTTCTGGATTTTTAAATCGGTTTCTTTAAAAACCAATTTACCCCCATCACATCAACAGTGCAATGAAAGAGGCAAGTTATAAACACAAATGCAAGCACGCACGCACGCACGCACGCACGCACGCACGCACGCACGCACGCACACACACACACACACACACACAGTCATTCTGAAAGTGAAATCACTATAAATGGTAAATGGTGCATTTATGTAGCGCTTTTATCCAAAGGGCTATTGTGCATTATATTCACCCATTCACATACCCCGATGGCGGAGGAAAACATACAAGGCACCAACCTGCTCATCGATGATGCACCGAATATTCGGCCTCAGAAAATATTCGGCAGAAATTGGCTAAAAAAAAAATCATTTTTGGTTTTTCGGTTTTCGGTTTCGGCCCGAATAGGCAGAAATATATAGTGTATGCAATTAATGCATTCAAATGTGCTGAATAAATGTATTATGGACCCATAATAGTGATTATTATTTAAGTTAAGTTTTGCCATAATCATGTCTTTTGCCATAATCAGGTATCTTTAAGGCACGGCCATGACAGCAATGGTAGGAAAAAAGATATATAATATTAATCTTATTCGGATATTCGGTATTCTGTTTCGGCCAAGAATTTCCCTTTCGGTGCATCCCTAGTTCGGAGTCTTACATTTTCTCATTCTGAAAGTAATCATTGCTATAGTATTTATACTAGTGGTCTCCCCGTCTCTCCAGCTCTCAATACACTGACACCACGCTAGACAGGAACGCCCAAAAACGTCACATCCGGGGTAAGAATTTACCCCGGAATTTTCTATGGCTGCCAATGCAACTTGGTCCAATCCTTAATCACATACGGACAAACATCTATGCCGATGCTATCTAACTTGCGGAGGTAGCGTGCCTTGTCCACGGGCAACAGATCTTTCAACGTATGGCATTGCAAATACGTTTGATAATCGCTACTCTGCTCAATATTGTTTTGAAAATGCCGCAAATTGCATTGCAGTGAACGAGCGAAAATCACAACTTCCCCCGTTTGTGGGCGGAGTCACAGTTTGAGGCGCTGTTTACGCGCCGTGGTGTCAGTGTATAGTTACTTTGTCAATTTCAGCCAATCGGTTATCCGTTTATCAGCTTCAAATTGTTGTGTTCCAGATCCAATTTTGTCTCCTCACTTCTTTATATCATCACTAAGTGATTGGAATCATCGATTGATCATTTCCAATTTCACTTGTTTATTCTGTAGTTCTCTCTCCTGATTAGATCAAATTGGTATCCTGGTATTTCTATCACAACTGCATAGAGCTATTTAACACTTATTCCTCAGAGTCAGGAAGGTAATTACTGTTGATGATGTAGTCTGTCAATCAAAAACCAATAACCCAGCCTTAATGGACCACGTAAATGACTTTGATTTATGGAATGCTTTAATGACGTGTAAATTACAGCAGTACATCAAAAACTTGAAAATGCCAAATGCATGAGACACAAAAAAAGCCAAAGGCTTGTCTCCATTATGGCCCATTAAACATTCAACACTCAAACAGGACAACAAAAAATGATACAAAAAGATACAATTCATGTTAATCTTACAATAAATGCACGGAATCTCTGTACGTAGTCTATGTACGTATGTCTGTAAATTACATATCTCGAGAACCGTTCGACCGGCCGACTTCAAACTCCTCACGCGTGTCGCAGACGCCCAGGGGACAGTGCAGTGCCCGACGTCGAGTTGGTCGGATAGGCGATTGTCCAGAACCGCCAGAAAATGGCCCAAATTAGCCAATTGATTGCCATGGCAACCCCAGCCTAAGCTTAATTGATTTGTTAAATTCGCCACAGCTGTCGCATTCCCCACACCTGCCATTTGATTAGTCCACTTTCCACTGTCAGTTTGCCCTCTCCACAGACGTTTAGCACTGCTTAAGGACCTTTCCATATGGGCACAAAAGAGACACAAACGGTTATACACTACAGGGGTTCTCAACCTGGGGGTCGCGACCCCTCGGGGGGTCCCTGAATTATTTTGGGGGTTACCCAAATTTTATATATATTTTAAAAAAAAAGGTTTGTTTTTTCAACTGAATGGCTGGAAAATGGAAATTTAGAGTTTACAGTACACATACAGTATGCATGGATAAACTTTCCTTAATGATTATATCTGGTTTCAGTATATATGATGTATTCTCTCTATTGTTAAGGTTATCGTAGCGGTCAATTTGTATTGGTGGTGGGGAATGGGGCGGGGCGGAAGTCGCAAGACATGGCCAAAGCATTTTTGGGGGTCCCCAGCCAAAAACGTTGAGACCCCCTGCTAGGCTACTCTGACAACGGGTATAATGGGTATCGCATAACAGGGTGGGGCATGCAATGCATTACCTACAGTATTTGCATTGCTCCGGAGTATAGGGCGGTACCCAACGGGCACCGGTCTAGTAATATAATTAGGAGTTGGGCCAGGGATACGAACACGTGGAGCATGCCACTCACAAGATGCATGTTAGCAGAGCTCACAGCCAGGAGTGACTGGGGGCAGTGGGGACTGCCCATAATTCCGACATCCCATTACTCCGACTACGTGGCTTCCGTGTTAGTAATGGGTTGTCGGAACAATGGCATGGTCCCGGGGGCCTGCCATAAAGCTGAGTGGCCATATTAGCTCAGCTTTAACCTTTAATGGTGTGTGCATGCGCATGCACACAATACATATTTAGCAATGACTTATTTGATTGAGTGAATGATTAAAATCCCTGTTTGTCAAATTCAGCCTCCATATAGGACCGCTGATGCAGGTATCAGGCTCCCCTGTTATAAATGACCCTGACTTTGTGCTCGGTTGCCACGGTCAAAATGATTTCCCTGTTGAATGCAGAGTGACCGAGACACTAAGCTGGTGTGACCATGAAATGTGTCCCCTGGAGCATGAACTGACTATGACACCGAGCACATTTGGGACTGACAAGGAAAGCACAACGATGCATGTGTGAGTGTGTCTATGTCTGTCTGTGTGTGTGTCTATGTCTGTCTGTGTATGTGCGTGCATGCGTGCGTGCGTGCGTGCGTGCGTGCGTGCGTGCATGCGTGCGTGCGCGTGCTCGTGCATGTGTGTGTGACGTGACGTGACGTGGGTGGGTGGGTTGGTGTGATTGAGAGTGAAATGACAGATGTGACTGAGAGGAATACTAAATAGAATTACAGAGCGAGAGAGTGAATGAGAGAGACAGAGAGAGAGAGACAGAGAGAGAGAGAGAGACAGAGAGAGAGAGAGAGAGAGAGAGAGAGAGAGAGTGAATGAGAGAGAGAGAGAGAGAGAGAGAGAGGCCGTATGGGATTCTGAGAGATGAGTAAAAACAAATCAGGGACAAGAGAGAACAATATAAAGCAAGACAAAGAACGATTGAGGGAAAGAGAGATATACAGTATAGTAGGTCACAGACATAAGGCAACAATAACAGAAGTGAGGGAGCGGGGAGGGGAGGGAGGGAGGGAGGGAGAAGAGAGTCGAAGGAGGTTGGGGACAATCACACTTGTTTTTCTAGTGGTTTTATGGGCATCTATAAAAGCTGTAATTTTCTCAGATTTTCATGCTAGGTGCAACGTCTGGGACAATGGGAAATGCATGATGAAAATTTTATATATATTGATCTAATGGCTCAACATCTGCTTGAATCCATTTTTGCCCATGATTCATTAGAGGGAGGGAATAACCTATTAATGTAACAAATGAAGTGCATTCCATGTACGAACCAATTAGTAGCTCTGTATCATGAAAATTATATCTGGTAATGCACTGAGGAAGGATGAGGTGCATTGGAGCATGTGTCATTTTGGGCTCGTGATTTGGTGTGTGTGATTGTGTGTGTGTGTGTGTGTGTGTGTGTGTGTGACAGACCTCATCGCAGGACAGCACTAGTTGCTGCCGAACTGAGGCGTTATAACATCGATATCGCTGCCTTGAGTGAAACCAGGATGCTGGATGAGGGATCCCTGAAGGAAGAAGGAATGGGCTATACTTTCTTCTGGAAAGGCTTCCCTCCTGGTGGAAAACACCTGCATGGTGTGGGACTGGCAGTCAAGAACACTCTTCTACCAAGCCTGACTGAAGCTCCTGTCGGAATCAGTGAACGGCTGATGTCCCTCCGTATCCCCCTTGCAAAGAAGCGCTTTGCCACCCTTCTCAGTGCGTACGCACCAACCATGCCATCAGAGAACGAGGTGAAGGACAGTTTCTATCAGTCTCTGGATGAGGCACTCCGCCAGATCCCCAAGACTGATAAGATCTTACTGCTTGGCGACTTCAATGCTCGTGTAGGCCAAAACAACAGGATATGGAGTGGAGTACTTGGTGGACATGGTGTTGGTCAAGTCAATGCAAATGGCATGAGACTACTGACTCTCTGTGCTGAGCATGACCTGACCCTAACAAATACACTGTTCCAGCAGAAAAACAAATACAAAACATCGTGGATGCATCCCCGCTCCAAACATTGGCACCTGATCGATTACGTCATTGTGAGACATAGTGACATCAGAGATGTTCGTATAACTCGGGCCATGAGAGGAGCAGAATGCTGGACGGACCACCGTATGATTGTTGCCAAACTCCACATCTCGGTGCGCCCCCCCTTGCGGCTGCAACGATCCAGTAAGAAACGCCTACACTGCACTCGGCTGAGGAAGGCTGAGGTGCGAAATGATTTCCGCTGCTCCCTAGCTGAGAAGCTAAGGGAGACTGAACCAGGCCTGAGCTCGGATTGGGCCTCGATCAGCTCCTCACTATATGAGGCAGCAGCTCAAACCATTGGCTACAAAGTCAGAAAACATCAAGACTGGTTTGATGAGAACTCAGACTCCATCAGGAACTTACTGGACAAGATGCATAAAGCACATAAGGCGACCTTAAACAACCCCTCATCCATCACACTCAAGCAACAGTGGCAGGCAGCTCGCAGGGAAGCTCAAAAAACCCTGCGGGCACTGCAAAATGAATGGTGGACAAGTAAGGCCCATGAAATACAACTGTTTGCAGATAAAAACGACATGCACAATTTCTACAACTCTATAAAAAACATATACGGCCCAAAAAACTGCTCAGTTACCCCATTGAAAACCGCAGATGGCCTCACACTCTTGAAGGACCAAAACCGGATCTTGCTGAGGTGGGCTGAACACTTCAATGCCCTACTCAACCAACACTCTTCTACAGACCAAACCATACTGGAAGAACTACCTGAACACCCACCCATCAATGACCTCAGTCAGCCACCGACCTTCATGGAGGTTCGAGCAGCTGTTCGTGCATTAAAGAACAACAAGTCTCCTGGCGCTGACAACATTCCGGCTGAACTCCTGAAGGAGGGAGGGTACCTCTGCACCAGGGCTCTCCATCAGTGTATACTGAGGGCCTGGGAAGATGAGAGTATCCCCCAACAGTGGAGGGACGCAAACATTGTCGCCATCTATAAGAATAAGGGTGACAAGTCTATCTGTGGCAACAGCAGGGGGATATCACTCCTTTCTGTCGCTGGCAAGGTACTGGCCAAGGTGATGCTGCAGAGGCTCATTAATACCATCACAGAGGTAATGCTACCTGAGTCACAGTGTGGGTTTCGGAAGAATAGGAGTACGGTTGACATGATATTTACAACACGGCAACTCCAGGAGAAGTGTCGGGAACAACACCAGGACCTATTCATGGCCTTTATCGATCTCTCCAAGGCCTTCGATACTGTCAACAGGGAGCTCCTCTGGAGCGTGCTTAGCAAGTTTGGCTGCCCAGCCAAGTTTGTCAGCATCCTCCGACAGTTCCACGACGGGATGATGGCCCGTGTGACCATTGGAGGACTAGAGTCTGAATCTTTCCCTGTACGCACAGGGGTAAGACAGGGGTGTGTGCTGGCACCTGTGCTCTTCAATGTCTTCCTCCTGTGTGTTACCCACCTTCTCCATAAGGAGCTTGAGTCCAGCAGTGGTGTTTTAGTGGATTTCAGACTGGACGGAAACCTCTTTAATATCAGGAGGCTACAGGCAAAGACCAAACTGTCCACAGAGCAGGTCCTTGAGTTGCAGTATGCCGATGACTGTGCTCTTGTGGCACACTCTCCACAGGACCTCCAGTCCATCCTTGCTGTGGTTGTCAAGGCCTACAGCAGGATGGGGCTGTCTGTTAACACCACCAAGACAGAAGTGGTCTGCCAATGGAGCTCCAGTACCCCACACACCCTGCCTGCCTTCACCATTGACCACAAGCCACTGACAATAACTCCATCATTTAAATACCTGGGCAGTATCCTCTCTGAAGACTGCAGCATTGACAGTGAAATCCAAAACCGGATCAAGCAGGCATCAGCTGCCTTTGGGAGACTACGGCGACGGGTCTTCCAGAACAACAACCTGCATCTGCACACCAAGGTTTCTGTCTACCAGGCTGTCTGTATCACCACCCTCCTCTACAGCTGTGAAGCATGGACCACATATAGCCGCCACATCAAGGCCCTGGAGCGTTTCCATGTTGGATGCCTGCAGCGCATCCTTGGCCTCACCTGGCGTGATCATGTACCTCAAACTGAAATACTTGCTAAGACCAACTGCAGGAGTATTGAGGCCATGATCACCCAGCACCAACTGCGCTGGCTCGGACACGTGATACGGATGCCCCAAGATCGGCTGCCCCGTAGAGTGCTGTATGGCCAGCTCCACCATGGCCAGCGCCTGGCAGGAGGACCAAAGAAGCGCTACAAGGACCAGCTGAAGACCTCACTGAGGAAATGTAACATCAGGCCTGAGGACCTGGAGGCTGCTGCTGCTGACCGTGACGCATGGCGGCAGCGCTGTCACGATGGAACTCAGAGGCTGGAGGAGGACAGGACTGTCAGAAGACAGCAACAGAGGCAACAGAGACACAGGAGGAACACACCCATGGCTGCCAGTACCACTACCACCACTACAACCTACCCATGCCCCACCTGCAATAAAACATGTGGTTCCAGGATTGGACTCTTTAGCCACCAAAGAACTCACCGTTAAGGACATAAGTGGACGTTATCATCGGATTCGATGGACAACCATAAGCAAGTAAGTGTGTGTGTGTGTGTGTGTGTGTGTGTGTGTGTGTGTGTGTGTGTGTGTGTGTGTGTGTGTGTGTGTGTGTGTGAGTATGCGCGTGTGTGTGGGTGCATGCGTGCATTCACTACAGACATAGAACAGTGTCTCACAATTTATAAATTCCCAGTCCACAGCGATCAATAACTAGCTAAATTGACTCATTAATTTTCCAACATGACACTGGTATCTCTCAACCCATACACAGACACACATGCACAAAAACACAAAACTTCAAGTGAATCACGCTGGGCGAGACCTACCTAACAAATCTGTTTATATTCTCTGTGAATGAAATAAGTGTTGTGATTGGTCGAAAAATAAATTACATTATATTAATTATAGATAAAGTATCCGGGGGAAATACATCTGACCGATGTTCCGGACTGACACTTGCCTTAGGTTGTGACCAGGCTTTTCTCTTCGCAGATGAGTAAGCCTGGGGCCGTAGGCTCGTCAATCTAAGGTTTGACCCAAAATAAATTGCAATAGTAATCGTTCAAGGTTCATGATCCTTAGGGTCATCCAAATAATATAAAACATTGTTGTATTGACACTTTGTGGATCATGGATTGAAAGTTGTGGTACAGTACCACTGAAAACCTATAGGCAAACATTTCAAATTTGAATTATGCTTTAAGTAGCATATGCGACGTGTCAAACTAGGGGTTATTCATGATTCTGAATCAATTGCAAGCATTCGTTTTACACGAACAATACTCCTTCCAAGCAAACCAGCTGCTGAGGAGACAAATAAGCGAATAAACATGTGCCTCGTCTCACAAAGACAATATTCCTGTGTGTGGCTTGATTTGACTTGACAAATTAAGTTCCAATACGTGTTTTGGTCCGACGGTCATTAGACCGACAACCTATCTCTATCCCTAACCTAACCATAACCGCAAGCACGGGAGCAGCGCATGTTCGAGCGCTAGTCCGAGCTCACCACACGTGTGGTGAGCTTGTAGATCTGCTATTTTCACTAGTTTGGGTCCCGGGGAGACATCAAATGAGACATCACTGGGTTGCACTGATGGAAACATTAAACACACATTAAATAAGAGATCTCAAAATTATACAATTTTATTATTATTCAGAAATCTTTAGCAGTAATGAAGTGTATAAGTGTATAAAATGTGTCTCCCAGGGTAATTCTCCTTGTGTACTGGTATGGGCAGTAGGCCAGGCCTATATAACATTATATGCATTTAATAATTATATTAGTGATCAGCTTACAGAAACAATGACTAAAGTCAATTTTGAGCTTCAATACAAAGCAAGCATAGTTCTTTTACGCGTCAAAACTTTGTAAGCAAAGTACATCTTAACTCAAATAATACATTCTAACAAGCAATCCAAGCTGACAGCATAAAGCATTGGTTAAGCAACTTAACCACCTAAACCATAGACGTTGTTGTCAGGTCCAAGTGGTTATAACCACATCCCAGACAAATAGCCTATCCAGTGTGTCATCATCCCTCAGCCATAATGGCTTTACATAACATTGGAATACAGAGCCGTATCCTCTCTATCTTCTTCCTCAGTCTTACTGTCCTCACACTCCACAGCTTCCTCCTCCTCTTCCCTCTTCAACATCCCACTGTACTCTGTGCCACTGTCCTGGTCCCTGTTCCTCTCCTCCCTCTTGACTTCAGCATACTCTGTTTCTGTTGTCTGTTGTTTGTGCTCTGCTTCCTTGCAGGGACTTCTCCTCTTCAGCTGGGAGTAGTCAATACTGGCGTACTCAACTTCCTTCTGGTCTCCTTCTGCATCACCTACTCCCTGCAGAGCCTCTCCCAGTGGGGTCTGCTCACCTCCATCTACTCCTTGTCCTCCTCCTGTCTGTGAGTGTATGAGCAACGTGATTTTGATATGAGCAAGTCAGTTATAAAGATGCCAAACCCTTTCAGAAACAAATCAATTATCAAAGTTATACAAAGTGGCATTTGTGTTGTGCATAACATTTGCACTGTAGGACCAGTATTGATCACCTAGATACAAACTAGAAACACAAATACCTGATGATTTTGACAAGTGACCATCTGCATGGTCTCAGACTGGTACCCAGAGTTTCTCTCTCTGCATCTGTGTAGACATTTTGAGAGAAAATGAAGAAGAAGAAGAAGAAGAAGAAGAAGAAGAAGAAGAAGAAGTATGTTTTTGTTTGTTTGTTTTTTCATATTTATCCATTAAAATAAAAATAGAAAAAAACAGAAAATGTAATACTCCACCTATGGAATGTCCACGCCAAATAGCAAATGGTTGGAAGTGTAAAGCCAATGAGAAATGCAATGACAGTTTTCACTTCTGCAATACTACTGAAGAATCCTTCATTTTGAACTACTGTAGAGGAAAGGGGGAACATTGTGTGAGGATTGTGAGACGTGTGTTCTTTATCATAGCACGTGCTGTTTGTTATTCAGGGTTTATCGGGGACTATGTGGTACAGTGTTGACGGTTGACAGTCATATACAAATGTTATAAATGTAATGTAATTACCTTTGTGCTTTGGCTCATCTTTTTTGATGATAAGAAGTCTCTTATTTACTGTTTTCACATTATTTTGACTTAAACACTTAACAGAAGTGTTGTAGTGGTCTTCAACGGTCAGGGACAAGGTACTGTTGACGGTGGAGTTCACCACTGTGGTCACGACAGAATACACACTTCTATTCTTCAGTAGTGGCCATCTGATTGTAGGTAAGGGAAACCCCTCACTGATACACACACAGATCAGGGTTCTCAACTGGAGCGCACATTCAGATCCAATAAGGATAGTTGGAAATGCTGCGGGAAAACAAGCATAATGTAGAATAAAGATCTAATAAATGTGTACCGGTATGTAGAATGTGAAATAACATGTTCCCTCTCAAAGTACTTACTCATCACAGTTATATCTGTAAATGTAGTCAGAGTCTTGTTCAGATGTTGTGCTGTACAGCTGTATCTTCCAGACTGTTCTCCTGTCACCATAGGAATGACTAGAGAAGCCCTCTGTGTACCATTTTGAAGTTTCTTGTTAGAGCTGAGTTCAGTCCATGTGATGATAGTAGATGGAGGGGAATGTTCAGCATCACAGGTCAGATTCAGAGTACCACCTTCTTCCACTGTGCTATTCCCTTTGATTATGGGCATCTTCAGGTCTTGGACACAAATTTACAATTTGTACACTTTAATATCATATATATATAATATAGTTGTATTACCATTATTTTTAAAGTTCAACCACCCTTTGTTGTAGTTGTAGATCTGATATTTTCACCAACTGTTTGGCTATTTTTGTCAAATGTTTAGCAATTATGACTAGGGTAGGGTTAATGCGATGAAAGGGGCACTGTAAAGAAAGAGAGTAGAAGTCAAAGACGATATGGTATGTAATACTCACAGGTAACATTCAGGGTCACAGTCGCCACTGATTTAATGTTTCGCTCAAAGGTCACCTGACAAGCGACTTCACTGCCATCGTGTTCAGATGAAGGAGTAAAGGTCAAATTTGAGCTGTGTCTCTGGTCGATACCAGTAAGATTCACCATTTGGAATATCGTGGCATCGCTTTGGATGAGAGATATATCCAAAGCAGATTGTCCTGTCTTTCTCCAAGTCCAGGTGATGTTGGGAGGGGTTCCAGAGCAGAGCCCCGGGGCAGTGCAGGTCAGTGTGGTCTGCAGTCCCTCTGTCAGGGCAGGAGGAAGCTCTATTTGGGGTTTCTGTCTCAGACCTCCAGTACAGGTAGTGGGACAGCAAACAGAGAGACAAAAACCAATAAGCGTACTCAACTATACAGCCACAAATGCCATAATTCATTACAATATTAAAATTCATTACATTATTCAGACAACTGTCACTCATCAGAGTCATGTTTTATTAATAATTTGTAAGATCACCGTAATTAGTAAATCATTCAGTAGTGATACGGGAAACACGAAACACTCCCCCCTTTCCAATAGATTTATTGAGGTCTAACAAATAATATAAATAAGCTGTAGGTCATATCATTATCATTACTTCATACCTGTAACTCTGAGGAGCTTTTTATGATTGAAGTTATATCCAACTCCATCTAGTCCATTTAGTTGACCTTCAACTCTAAATCGATAAGATCCACTATCAGACTCTGTAAGGTCATTGATGGTGATGCTGCAGCTCTTCCGTGTTGTATTTGGTTCTAACAGGGCCACTCGTCCTCTGAATGGTGCCTGAGCTTTCATGTCATCCACGGAATGGAATATTATGTCACGATCACATTTACCTTGTGGTGTACATTTAAACCATATTGCAGATGTGGGTTTGAATTCAGCATCATGAGTGAAAGAACACTGGATGATAACACAGAGTCCAGCCTCAGATGTTGATGTGAGACCTCCGTTGAAGGTGATACTCCACCCATTAGCAAAGTGTTTTTCTGATTTCAGAACAGCACCTGTTTAAAGTAAAATAAACTATAAATAAATAAAAGTAAAATATCTCATTATTTTCTTATTGTCTAACTATATTTACTGTAAGATACATTACAAGTAAATATGTGATGTGTGCTTGTACAGAAAATACATTCATGTACATATATGGACAACATATTACACAATAGCATTACAAAAATGCCTAACAAACACAGATTACGCATTAAAAAGAAGCCATACCGATTGTGTGAGATCTGTTGGTTTGGACGCTGCCCATCATAGAGAAGGACAGTGTCATCCAGATGACAGCCAGCATCCTTTCAACTACTTCAAAGCTCCTCAAACAATCAGTCTGTCTTCACAGAGGACCTTTCAAAATCAGACGTGTTGGAAGAACCTGGGAAACGAACAGCTCAGTCATCATAGCAACTTGGGAGAGTACTGACACACTGTAAGCAATATGACACTTCCTCATTAGGATAATTTGTACAAGCCTCTAAAGCTTCATCTCAGTAATCAAGGCAATGCATATAAGTTCTGTATGAATGTATTATTTTACAAAAACATTGTTGTAATCATATTTTTGGTAGAATTATCTCTTTAACTCATTCCTTTAATAGGGCGTTATAAAATGTGTGTATTTTACCTCTTTCTGTGTCTTCCTGTTTGGTGTCTCTTGATGGTGTAAGTCACAGTGCTGTGAACTCTGAGTCACTTTCCTCATTTACCTCTTCCCTCTTTTCACTTCTACAATGCAGGACATTTCTTCAAACTAAAATGGCCTGACGTACGTCCTGCCCTCTTCTCCATAAACCTCTCAAGTAAAGAGTTTATAGTACTACTCAACCTGTAAGACACCCTGAGGGCGAAAAGCATGCATGCATCCGCCTGCAGGTGACGGCAGACTGCTGGGCGAGCGCTGGCGCTTTGGCATGGGGGTGGGGGGTGGGGGGGTTAGATCAACATATGGAATGAATTCTGTACTGGCCATATATGGAGCGTCCGAGCGTGTCTTGAGTGTACAAGGTTTGATGAGGTCTGGGCATATGGAGCGTGTCTTGAGTGTACAGGGTTTGATGGGGTCAGATCAACATATGGAATGTCAGAACAGGTCAGCTCCATATATAGAGATCTAAGGGTGGCAGCGGAGGCAGTGTTTTGAGTGTACAGGGTTTGATTTTGGGGCTGTTGAGAACTCTAGTTTCCACCGGCTGCCGTGCCGGCTGCAATAACTATGGGGCGGGCCCGTCTAAAGTTTTAATGGACAGGTATTTCAGTCAAAAGGGAGACATCGAAGAGGAAGAACGGGTGGGGAAGGATTAACATATGGAATGTAAGAACAGGTCAGCTTCACATATGGAGATCTATGGGTTTGAGGTTGGAGGTCAGATGTAGAGTTGCTGGCCGGCTCCTTAAATGCAGATCTAAGTGCTGATCCAGTCTTTTCCATGTATGTCTATCTAGGGTTTGATGAGGTCATTGTCGTGATCTTCATATATGGAGACGGCCATACTGTATATGGAGCGTGTCACAAGGCGTGGTGGCGTGACGTGTCACGAGGCGTGAGGGACTGACAGTCTGGTTTTGCATGTTTTCATAGTAATCTGCGACATATGGTCGCAATACAATATCGGGTTAGGTTTGCCTATTTTGGTCTTTTACTGGAAAATGTAATAGAATTATAGACAACTCAAACAGACACATCTGCATTGACATCTTGCAAATAAACAGTGTCCATTTTCTGACAGAAGTTACATCTGTCAGATAAGATAATTCTCAAATTCTGGCAGTTATTAATCATAATTTGACAACATAAACCGGATCAATCTACAGTTCCACACCATTTCAGCCAAGCTGCTGAAATCGAATTCTAACTGCTGCTGTCACAATAATTTCTTGCTTTCTTGCTGTATTGAGTAATTTAATAAAGGGAAGTATCATCCCTTCCCTGTCTTTCTCATAAACCCAAAGAGGTTAAAACTCCAGCAACACTTTAATGCGAGACGTTAGCTCAAAGATCCGGAGCAAATAAAACACACAATGTTCATGTAAATAATAAACACAAAGACAGAACAGAATTTCTAGTTATCTTTTACTTTTAAATTTAGTAATCAACCCATTATTCTAAAACTATAACAAAAATGTAAAACTAAAATCACACTGCATTAACATCTAGGGGGAAGTGACATTTACTCCAGGAAGAGAGTAAATAGCATTGCTAAATTGGTTTGTTTCAGCTAGCACAGGGAGAGTTTTTCAGTGGGTTTTTCCACATGATGATTGCATCATTTGTGAACTTTTGTGGCACAACACAGGGGGTGGGGGCATAATTGGACAATTTTGTCTGTGAAACTGTGTTTGTCTATATCTCACAAACTGATGTTTCTCACATTCATCAATAGCTGTTAAGGTACCATGGATCACAAAACTCTACCCTTTAGTCACGTGGAGGTGCTGAGAGCAACAGCCAGCAACTAAAATTGTGAAGTCTTGTCAAAGAATTGTGCTCTGCAAAGCTCCTCCCTGGATAAATTGAGGTTACAAAGGGGAGAGATTGGCACAACATGGTGAATCTCAATTACATCTTCCTCTATCTTCGGTATTCACGCACGCACGCACGCACACATACACCTGCACCTGCACCTGATAGAAGTGAGCATGCAGACCTAATGCATGATTTATCTGGGATGATGACTTTGGTGAGGTATGAGAAGATAAAGCTATATCTCCCTATGGACTCATAATGAAGACAGCTTACAGTCTACCTTTAAAATGATACTAAATCCCGCAAATCCGTTACACACTATCTCTATAGTCATGTGTTCAAGATAGATCTGTCTGATATTTCATATTCCATCCCAATTAGCCCTTCACTAAGTCCCTCCCCAACCCATCCTTGTCCAATATGCACGTTAGCAGCGAAGAAAGCTTGACCTGCATAGCAACCGTTGCTAAACTATTTGGATTGGCATTGGACAATCGCTTTTTGGGGTGGGATTTAGTGAAGGGCTAATTGGCTAACATTAGCCCGTTTTGAACAAAAAGCATCAAAACATGAACGCAGCGTGCAATTTAGGTGAAATCTTTCATGCACTTTCCTACTAGGCTGAGGAATATATCCCACCCTTTTCACATTGGCCTGTTATAGTGCCACCAACAGGTGGATTTTTGCAAAACTTTTGGAACAAAATGCCTCAAATCATGCCATCAACGGCGTAAGAACAAATGGCACCCTTTTCACATTGACCTATTATAGCGCCACCAGGAGGCCACAACCTGACCTGGCCTGGTGGAGACCTGTGCCCCGAGGGGCACTTTTTCTAGTTTATGTATGTATATTGTGCTCCAATTATTGTATGCTTGGATTTAGAATACACAGTGGTATAGGGATAGTCCAGGCTGGCTCATCTCACTGACAGAGAGAGCAATAGATAACTGAGAAGCTCCTCGGTTGGAGGATGAGATGTGTGAAAAGCGCGAGGGAGAGACTCAAGGAAGGAGGGGGAGGGAGAGAGGGGGAGAGAGAAATGCAAAGTGAAGGGAGAGAAGTGAACCACAAAATAAATGAATGCTAACTAGATAAAGTGCCCCTCGGGGCACATGTCTCCACCAGGGCAGGTCAGGTTGTGGCCTCCTGGTGGTGCTATAATAGGCCAATGTGAAAAGGGTGCCATTTCTTCTTACGCCTTGAATGGCAATTGGATGATTTGAGGCATTTTGTTCCAAAAATGTGTTTTGCAAAAATCCACCTGTTGGTGGCGCTATAACAGGCCAATGTGAAAAGGGTGGGATATATCCCTCAGCCTAGTAGGAAAGTCTGTGAAAGATTTCACATAAATTTCACGCTGTGTTCATGATTTGAGGCTTTTTGTTCAAAACGGGCCAATCCTGCAAACTTTGAATGCCAATGTTAGCCAATTAGGATGGAATATGAAATATCGGACGGATCCGTTTTGAACACATGACTAGAGATAGTGTGTAACGATTTGCGGGATTTTTGGCCAGAATCTGGAGGAGTGATAGCAAAAAAAATGTGTTTTTCCAAAGTCGGCCCCATGATGGCGCTATAACAGCCCGTTCTGGAAAATTTGGGGCAGAGTTTCATCGTTGGCATCCAGGGGGTGTGCGTGCAAAATTTGGTATCGACCAGGTTAACGGTGCCGGAGATTAGCTGGTAACAGACGGACAGACGGACGCACACACGGACGGAGTGCAAAACATACTCTCTCGTCTCTCCCCATGCCTTCGGCCTGGTGGAGACAATTAAAAGATAAATGAAAGAACAAAGGAAACAGCCGAACCCTAATGGGAGAGGAGATGGAGAGAGTGAAAGGGTAAGTGGCAGGGATGGAGAGCAAACAAAAGAGCGGAAATTAAAAGATGGGAAGAAATAAAATGATAATGATGTAGAGCAACGATAAAAGCAGAGTAAGGAGGGGCATGATAAAAATGTAATGAAACACCTTCAGATCAACTTCAAGGTCTGATGTTTAAGTGATAACAGACAGAGCAGCTAGGCGACTAGTGTATTGAAAGAGAAAAGGAGATATTCTGAAACAAGTATAATGAAATGTAGAAGTAACCCTGAGAAGGAGAGGGATATTGGAGAGAAAATGTTATGGAGAGAAAGACAGGGGATGTTAATGTCATGACATCAATGTCAAAGTACATTCATACTCCAAAACTACACAACAAAATCCTTTAGTTAAAACTGACCAGTGTGAATGGGGCCTAATTCCTGAGATGACAATGATTATGTAAAAGTGTTTAGTAATTAAGTGCTTGGATGATCAGATCTAAGCCCCAGGCTCAGATAGGTTGTGCAATGAGATACTGAATATAAAATGTTTAATAATGTGTTGGCTCCCTATTTTCTTAGAATCTATAAGACGCAACTATAAGACGCAACAGAGGAAAAGTCTTCGGTTGGGATTAAGCTGCTGATGCTCAGAATAGAGCTGCCGTGTGGTGCTGAGAGGTCGACTATATTAATACAGTACGTCTTTTGCCCAAGTATTTTCTGTTAGAGTATGACAAGAGGACTGATGCGAAAGGTGGGAAATGGAGGATGTTCAAAAGGTCCTATCATAAAGCCTTCCTACTAATTCTGGTTCACGTATGACCGACTGTTGCATAATGGTACTGTTGTGGTTCCGGCCTCCGGGGTGAAAACCTTCTCTGAAACCATTGATGAGGAACTGAACGATCAAGGCTGAGTGAATGAGGGTGATTTTTAAGTGACGCTGCCAAAGCTGGAATATTAACTATCCTAAGTTTAGAACGAGCCAGAGTCCTGTTCCTACATAAGAAGCTGACCCCAGAGGCAAAAGAAAAAGAGGACAATAATATCCCCATTTTTACCAATGGGCTCACAGATTGCATTCAGGAATATATGGCTATGATACAGCTCACATAAAGATTTCATTGTAGGCCTACCTGCTATCCCTATAAGACTGCCTGTCCTTTTCAGTATTAAAACATCTTGAAAACTGCAAAACAGCAACACTTTGTGTAGTTTTCTGTAATTAATTTCACTCAAAGAAGATAGCAGCACAAGCAAACCTAAAGGGGAGTTTTTCGTTACCACTGTCACAATATTGTTTGCACTGGGTGGATCTTTGTTGGTTTTCTGCTTTATATGTAAAGTGTCTTGAGACAACTTGTTGTGATTTGACAGTGAATTGAATTGAATTGAAGCACAAGCACGCATGCATGCATGCACAGATTGCGCACACAGTACAGTATCCAAACAACAACCTCTCTCTCCTGAGGGAGGTGAACATGAGGGAGAGAGAGAGAGAGAGAGAGAGAGAGAGAGAGAGAGAGAGAGAGAGAGAGAGAGAGAGTGTGTGAGTAATGGAGAGAGGAGGAGAGAGGGACAGAGAAAGAGAGAGAAAGGTGGACCGCACTCACAGCAGGCATATTAATCAAAGTGTAATTGAATCCAGGTTAGGCTGGTCTTACATCGACCTCCCGTCTGAACACTAGCTGTGATTCAGCACTGCTCACTGGAGACCCGAGCTCTATATCTTATGCAGGATGGGTGGGGTTGAGGCGTGTTATAATCTCAGGACCTAGCTGAGCTTTGACCATTCAGTGTATGAGATTCATAGTCAGTGTAGTGACTTTACCTGTAGTAGACTACTGCGAGGGGCCACTGGCCCACTGCGTGAAAAGAGGAGTTAACGGGCAATTATGGGCACTGTATTTTAAGTTTAGCGGGCATACACAGTTAATATACAGTAATATACAGGTGTGATGGTACAATTCGGGACTTTACCGGAGTTTGTTGGAAAGTTTAACGGGAGTTTCCTGTAATATACACATCCGCATTCCATGCTTTTTGCGCAGTTGACTTTTAGTTAGACGTGTAGCTTGTATCTTTGGAATGGATATGTCAATGAATTTATTGGCTATCTTCAAATAAAGCTGTTCCAAAAGTTGTTTAATTCCACCATTCAAAATCATAAAGATGATAAAAACCCAATTGAACAAAAACATTGAACACTGCCAGCAACCAGGCCATGACAGTCAAAAACTGTGTGGCCTTACCCATTGCACACCTGTCTCCCATCACCCCACTGCCAGGTATAAATTAGAACCCCCACTGTGTTTATCATGACGTTATTATTATCAAGGTTCAAGGCCTATATATCTCAGGGGCTCCATACTAAACACATCGTTTTTATTCAAATGTATTCAATTAAACCTCTCTGCCTCACCATACCATAATACTCTATAGTCTAAACAAAGTAATTTCCTACATGCACGCACCCAGGTGCACACACGAACAAAGGCACACACACAATAGACAGACAGGACACATCATTTACAGTAATAAGGACTTTGACAATCTGCACAAAAAATCTGCCGAAACTGCAACCGACGATACTTTTTATAAATCAGTCTCTGGGCTCTAGCTATTTTGGGAAGGCACAACTGACAGACGAATAGACAATTTCTGACAGCATAGTGGCAAGTTTGTCTTCTCCCTCCTGCTAATGCTATGTATTTGGTATTTTGGGGACTGGCTGTGAGTTTTTCTTGTCCTTCCTGCCATGTGTTTGGCAGGACGGACTGGTGTGAACTGCTGTGGGAGGAGAGGTGCAGCAGGATAACGTCTGAACATCAGGAGTGCAGTTTGATCATAACACTGCATCGCTATGCTCACCTTCTGGGACCAGGTCAACTAGTGTCTAAGCTACTGTTGCCATGCTGGTGTGGTGGTGAGATAAGTGAACCAAATTCCAAGATAGGCTGGCACAGGTAACAAATATAAAAGATCTCTCCAACAGGACTGATTGGAGAAGAAGACTGATTATACACATGATGGCTGGTAACAAATAAGATACAGCTGCAGAAGACAGCTGAGACAGGAACATATATATCTAGACCAGGGAACATAATACACATAGAATTACAAAACCTAGACAAGACAATGAATGAGGCACAAAGTCTCAACCGTGACACTATGGCACACACTTGTCTATTGTTATTTTCATCATTTTGCGTTTTACATTTCGACGACGATTGTACGATATCCTCACCAAGGAGTCTTGTCTGTGCTCCATGATAATGACATGTGCATGTATGTGTGTGTGTGTGTGTGTGTGTGTGTTTGTTTGTTTGTTTGTTTGTTTGTGTGTGTGTGTGTGTGTGTGTGTGTGTGTGTGTGTGTGTGTGTGTGTGTGTGTGTGTGTGTGTGTGTGTGTGTGTGTGTGTGTGTGTGTGTGTGTGTGTGTGTGTGTGTGTGTGTGCGTGCGTGCGTGCGTGCGTGCGTGCGTGTATAATTGTGTAGTAATGATGAGATATACATTACATGTGTGTGAATAGACGCATATGATGTTATGAATGATGTTATGTTATCTACTGTATGCTGCTGCAGTGTCTGAAGGAAGCTAAACAAAGATATATTTTACTATTATGTATACCTGTACACAAGATGTAACAATAAAGTACAACCTTGAATCTTGAATATTAATCTATAGACATAAATGTATCCAGGCAGGCTGCCCTCAGTGCCCTGGGCGCAATCATAGCTGCTGTGTGTGTCACAAATTAAGCACAGCTCGACATCGCAGCATTGATTGCTTCCACGGTTCCACCTGGCCTACAGGGCACCGCTCCATAGATTCGTCTATACCTACGTATGTGAGAATGTGTTAAACTGTGGTATAAATCTTACATGTGTCCCTGACATCGTGGGGAGCATCACCAAAAGTGTCACTACAAAGCCATCTGCTCTTAGTTAAAACTGTGTTTCTGCAACTCTTTGGCAAGCAAGTTCACGCAGCAATATACAGGAGAGGCTGTGTGTATTTACACATATAGGCCTAAAGGGCACGTACTGTACTTCCACATGCATGTAAACACAAACACAGAAACACACAGCAACTGTATACATTGTACATAATACTGTACAGTATACACATAGAAATGCAATCGTGCAGCATTGCCATTAACCGTTTCCGTCCGTATAGGACGTGTGGTCGTGTGTACACGTCCTAGCGCATCCTCAATGATATCAGGCGAGGGGAGAATATTCTGAATTTTTCCCTTTTTTTAATTTTTCAGTCGTACACTCGGCCACCGTCCTTCACGCTCTACGGCCATATTAGCTTCCCGTTGACTTAGCTGTTAGTGCGGCAGAAAGAATGCCTAGTCTCTCCTAATCCAGGGCGCTGTGGTTTTGATCTGATGGATATACTAGCGCTTCATTTCTGCTCCTCATCTGCCTCTCGTTCAAAATATAAACTCTTTTTGGATCATATATCGTATAAATTAAAACGATTTTTTTTCTGGATTGTTTCCGGGGGGTGGGTTTCAGAGTAAAAGCGGCATTGTCTTTCCAGAGCCCCAGAGCTCCTATTTTGAAGGAATCCCGGCGCTGATTGTGCTAAAGGACAACTTTAGTTTTTTTTAACTAAGGTTCATGTTTTAGGTTGTCATTAGAGAAAGTAAATGGTGAGTGTTCATTTTATTTCCTTTGCTGCTTTCTTTCGTTTACAGGGGGGTGGGGGCATTCGAACATGAGGCTAAATATATATTTTTTTATTTTGTTTCCACAACATGTTATAGTGATTTCCTTTTTATTATTTACTATAGTCCTACTAGACCCCAGGAAATTACATCTGGCCACAAAATATCACGGGATCTATTAAATGTGAAGGGGGAGGTGACAAACTGACATATTGAGCCTATGATACACACTATGGTAGCCCCTATATAGTACCCCCTTCACATTCAGTAGATCCTGTGATCTTTTGTGGCCAGATGTAATTTCCTGGGGTCTAATAGGAGTATAGGACTATAGCAAATATTGATAAAGAAATCGCCGTAACATTTTGTGAAAACATACAGCCCCATGTTCGAATGCCCCCGCCCACCTGTCAAAAAATTGCTAAAATATCGCTAAAACGAAAGAAAGCAGCAAATGAAAAATAAATAAATAAAAATAACACTCATCTTTTACTTTCTCTAATGACAACCTAAAACATGAACCTTGGTGGAAAAAAACTAAAGTTGTCCTTTAAGTCTTTGGATTTAGATTCACACACATACATGCACGCACGCACACACATACAACTGGGCCCTTTCATTGCACCATGGCTTTTATAATCTTATTGTGTTCTTGTACAGCTCATTGAGGAGACCATTATTTTGTGGTGTGTTAAAACATTTGGGGTGATCATGTCTATATTGGAGATCTTATAAGGGATAGGCACAGTTGCAGTTTGTGCATGTGTGTCCTGAATTTGACCGTGTATGCCCACAGCTTTCTGGCTGGCAGCCATGGGAAAAATAAGTACAAGGAGACTGTCAGCCCTAATCCAGCCCAAATCTGAGTTCCTATCCCGATGGAGTCGGATTGGTTTTATGCCGTCTGTACAAAGCTAAGGAATGTAGTCAAGTCAAGTCTGATTTGTAATAATCCAATTCCATGTGGTTTTGCGCCGTTCAGACAATTATTTAGGCTGCCAGTCTGAGCTGCGAGCATGGACATGGTGGTGGGTTTGCGTGCATGATCAAGCCCCCCTACTACTAATAGTATGGGATAAATGGTGGTGGGTTTGCGTGCATGGTCAAGCCCCCCTACTACTAATAGTACGGGATAAATGGTGGTGGGTTTGCGTACATGGTCAAGCCCCCCTACTACTAATAGTACGGGATAAAGTACAGTTTTAGACCATGACGGACAGGCATCATCTCAAGTGAGCTTGAGCCACGAGAGACACCACCAAGTTGCAGTGTCGAATGTTGCGAAGTTCTCTTAGCCGACTCAGCCCCGTTCGAGGTGCAACACACAGAATAGTAAATCATGTTCTGTTGAGAGCGTTTGCCCCGCTTGCCACTCAAAGTGGCTACTGGCCAATCACAGCAACTTTCCAAATTCAGGCCTGACGTCGAAATTTTAAAAAAAAGTTTTCTAAATCATGAAAATTTTCTTAAAGATTTGAGGCACATTTTAACAATTTTTCAAAAATAGCAGACCTACAAGTTCATAGCGCGCCACTCGGTGGCACGCTATGAGCTTGTAGATCTGCTATTTTTCAATAGCTAAATTATAAAATAATGTTTAAAACACCAAAAGGGGTTCCCGCCCAAAATGGGTTAATTTACCACAAGCTCTCCGCTATAGTTCAACAGGAGACATTTGGCCACTTACGTGGGAGACCCATATGTTCAAATCCTGGGTATAGGACATGAAAGTTACAGATTGCAGCTTTACGTTAGTTTGTGACTATAAGAGGGTGTAGTGAGTGTATAATGTAGTAATGTGAGACTTTAAGGTGTTGAGGTATCTTGTCTAATGTCTATAGATGTGTCCGACCTGATTCCTTGTAGGGCTGCACTTATTCGGATCAAATATGTGACTGAGACAAGAGACATATGTGTATGCGTGAGGGAGAGGTGGTTCTCATCTCTCCCAGGAAGGATTCAGATTACTTTTTCTCCTTCTTATATTCCTTTATCTCCCTCCCTCTCTCCTTTTGTCTCCCTCTGTCCCGAGTCCAGACCTCCCGAGGAATTAATCTCTACAAAAGAACAACAGAGATTATTATGTTCTCTTCAGGTCATCAGTTGTTCCACATTATAATCTCCTCTTCATGCAGAGACCACCTGCAGAGTGGCTCAATAGCTCAGTATGGGCTTAATGTCACTGGCTGTGTTCAGCACATACAACTACCGGCTGACTTTAGATCACCGAATGGTATTATAGGGGTGCTTTGATGTGTTGAATTTAAGTCATTTTCCTCCCAGCTGGTGTTTTGACAAAGTCATTTTGAGGCTTTGTCTGAGGAGACATTTGGAGCAAGGGCCAGCATTAGCTTCACTTCCCTTCCCTTCCCTTCACTTCCCTCTCGTCATTATGTTTAGACTGACTTGCAAAAAGCACAAATACAGATTAAGCCCTGTTTGCTGGGTAATTCATGTGATATTAGACTGCAAAACTAAATTTCCCAGGACAAGAAATAAGAATAAGAAGAAAAGACAATTGCTGAGTAGTAGACGGTAGAGGAAATGTCTACAGCCAGAGTGTTTTCCTGACGCAGTCAAAATATTGTATTGTCACATTCTGTCAGCAAATGTTTAAGCATTTTGGCTATGTGGGACCAGTGACAGTGCCACTCATTCTTCATGAAATTATAGGGGCATGGCGAGCTAGCTCTTCAATTACTAGCTAGCTTTAATCAGGCTTAAAAAATGTGAGACCGACGTGGCATAGCCCGACAAAAGTCAGTTCCGAGTCCGTCCCGAAAAATATTTCAAGAGCCCGACAGCTTAATTAAATATTGTCTATTCATGAAGAACAATTCTATAATACAATTTAGGCATTTAGCAGACACACACGCACACACACACACACACACATGGGCAAGATGAGAACAACAACACAATAACCTCTCACCACAGTGATAAAGAGACAAAAACTGGATTGAGCACGTTTAATGTTTTCTCTGCACCAGTCAGTCAACTGCACCACCTCATACCTGTAGGCAGACTCATCCCCCTTGGAGATGAGCCCTACTACTGTGGTGTCATCCGCGAACTTCACCATGGTGTTGCTGCGCTGGGCGGAAGTGCATTTGTGTGTGTAGAGGGTGTAGAGCAGCGGGCTCAGTACACAGCCCTGTGGGGAGCCGGTACTGAGGCTGAGGGACGTGGATGTGTGATCGCCCACTCTCACCCTCTGGCTGCGACCAGACAAGAAGCTATCGCTAAGACAATATCGCACTTTCAGAAGATCTGGGGTCGGGCAATGGATTACATCCCAAATATGGGACGCGAACTGGAGAGGGCTAATTGAAGCATAATGGAGATTGTTGATGATGTCATTGTTGTTACAATTGTCTACTTGTCATCCTTGTTGTTGTCATGTTTATTATTTATGTTTGTAGCACAGATGATCATGGTCAAAAGAAAATCATGCATTTGATAGTTTCTTGTACTAGGAAGGGTCGGGGAAGGGTTGGGGTTGTTTAGTTAGGAAATGTATTTATTTATAGGTTGCATTTTATAACTGTATGTAAATGAAATGTTAAAAGTAAATAAAAGATAGTAATTAAAAAAAAAGAAAAAAAAAAGGAGCTCTTAATCCAAATGCCGGTGTTGTGTGGAAAACCCAGTTCCCCCAGTATGTCCACCAGTCTGTGGGGGAGGATGGTGTTGAATGCAGAGCTAAAATCCACAAAGAGCATCCGTACATAGCTCCCCGGCTGCTCCAGGTGGGACAGCATGGAGGGCTGTGGCTACGGCGTCCTCTGTGGATCTATTAGCGAACTGGTGGGGGTCAAAGCCAAGGGGCAGTAGTGATGTGATGTGACCCCGGACCAGCTTCTCAAAGCACTTCATCACCACTGGGGTGAGTGCGACTGGTCCGTAGTCGTTTAGACTGGAGATGTGGCGTTTCTTGGGCAGGGGGACTATGGTGGAGGATTTTAGACAGACTGGGACAGTGGACTGGGCGAGGGACTGGTTTAAAATCCTGGTGAAGACCCCAGCCAGCTGGTCCGCGCAGTCCTTCAGTACACGTCCAGTGACGCCGCCTTGATGAGGGCCTAGTGTGGAACCTGCTCAGCCCTCATTGGCCAAGCCGGTCATGGGACGCACTGGAGGCCTCAGTGCGTCTGCCATAAAATACATTCTCTGCCTGGACTTCGGGGTGGGAACACTGCTGTGTGGCCTTCCCTCCAGCCGTCCATGTATGTGTTTCTTTCTAATTGTCTTTAAGTTCACTCCATTCGGGAAGGAGTGTTTGTCCTGCGTGTTAGGTTTCAGTTGTAGTCCTATTTGTCTGTCTGTTAGGTTGGGTTGGTGTTTTCCGGCATCACCCTTTTGATTTTGTTAGACAGATGCCTGAACCTCCATGTAATGTAAGTCATTCCATAATTCTGGGCTCACAGAGCCACTCTGTCATCGTCATTCGTTATGCACTTAAGCCACTTTGTATTTATTAAAGCAGATACTCTTTTATGAGCCTGTTGTTCTTTCATACATGTTACGGGCAGTAAAACCCCTAGACTTTGTCTTTCTCTCTTTGCCCAATTCATCTTTCACTCTCTCTCTACATCTCCTTCTCCGTATGTCTTAAAGGACTGAACACTGACACGGAATGGTCAAAGCTCAGGTCCTAAGATCATAACCCGTTCAACCCCACCCGTCGTGCACCAGATGGAGCTCAGGTCTCCCGTGAGCAGTGCTGAATCAGCTAGCGTTCAGATGGGAGGTCGATGTAAGACCAGTCTGACCTGGTCCAGATGCAATTACACTTTGATTAATAAGCCTGCAGTGAGTGTGGTCCACCTTGCTCTCTCTTTCTCTGTGTCCCTCTCACCATAATAGCAATCTCATCGCTACGTGCGTGCATGCGTACATGCATTGTACGCACGTATTTTACTCATTTGGTGGCAGTAACATTAACGTTTTCTCGCCGACAGTTGATTCTTCATATCCATATGAAGAATCATTTGTTTATTTTTGGAACACAGTTCTTATTTGACATGATATAAAAAGTCTAGATGGGAATTCAGAATGGGGGAAAAAACGCACTTCAACAGGTTTAGATGTGTTGTTGCCAACTTTGACTCCTCTGTGTCAGGAAGTCCACGATCCAATTACAGGTGTCAGTATCCACATTCAACACCTTCAGCTCCACCAGCTTGTATGATAGTATTGGAAGCATAGCTGAAGTCTATGAATAGGATGCTGTCTTAGGTGGCATATTTCCAGATGTGACAGAGTGAAGTGGAGCATGGTTCTGTTAGGTCTGTAAGTAAACTTGTATGGATCCAGGGCCACACTAAGGCCTGCTTTTATGCGCTCCATGACAAGCCTCCCCAAGCATTTCATAATGCCACAGGGCGGTAATCGTTCATGCAGGCTGGGCTGGGTTTTTTTGGGCACAGGTATGATGGTGGCGCTCCAACAGGCAGGTACTGCAGCTGGCTTGTCTGAGAAAGATGTTGAAAATGTCTGTGAAAACATATTTTAGCTGCTCTACACAGTCTTTCAGCACACGGCCTGGTAGATTGTCTTGTGATATTAGACTGGTCCAGTATAGCCTTTCGAGGGTCAACGCTGGAAAAGGCCCTCTTGACCTCAGTGGCGGATAGCTGGGACTGGGGTACCTGGTCTGTTGATGAGGATGAAAAACTCAGCGCCTCTCTGTCATCTCTCTCTAGCTCGGCCTCAGGCGAGCCCTCCGTCGTCGCATCCAGTCATCCCGGTTCTCCGTACATCTGGCCAGCTCGTTGGTGCTTTGCGCTCCTGCATGCATCTTTCTTGAGTACATCCACATGTTAATGTGGGACGTCCTCGTGACCGGTGCTCGTGTGTTGGTTCCACAGCACTAATTTTGCTGGCTGGCAGCTCTTGGTGTCTTTGGTGTCCTGCTAATCCCATTCTCCTGGCTGCTATTTTCTGGCTCACCCTGGGCATTACATCGTACAGATTCTTGTTGGCAACATGTGTACACTTGCAATATTCTGGTGTAGCACCCATCTAGAGACTTCTGCAGGGTCGGCTTCCATACGGTGGTCATGCTGCTCAGGGCCCTCCTTGCCTTCCTCACTATAAGATCTTTTTCGTTGGATAAACCATAAAAGAGGAAATACAATCTAAGAAAAGGCCTTCAGATGATATGTTGACAGAAGTGATTTAAAAGATGGCCCTGCTCCGATGCACATGCCATGAACTGTGTGCATTGGAGCTTAACTAATGGATGATGACTCAGAACCTGTTATTTTGTCTGCAGCAGTCTGATCCCTCCCTGAGGGAGGTCTTTGAGAGATATCTTGCTACTGCTTAGTGAAAAACAACATGCAACATTCACAATCGGGTTTGGTGATGAATTGTGTAGCTCATGGTGGGTGTCTGGGTGATTGTTAGAGACATCATTTTTCAGATTGTTACTTTTTGTACATCAATGTCCATGTCCACATACCTCTCCGGTATACACCTGTCGTGTGTTTTGTCGAGTGGTTCCCAAACTGTGTACAGTGTGTGTGTGTGTGTGTGTGTGTGTGTGTGTGTGTGTGTGTGTGTGTGTGTGCGTGCGTGCGTGCGTGCGTGCGTGCGTGCGTGTGTGTGTGTGCGCGCGCGCAGTAAGACAAGTCCCAGTGAGTTACCGATTTAAAACATTGTTTTTTACTATCAATATGTAGCCTACTTTGTGGGCACTCATTTCACATTTGACATGCACACACATGCACGCACGCACAGTCGCACACACGGACAGCAGTTAATTAATTAAGTAAGTAATTAATTTAATCTATCTACATTTGATTATTGAATTGCATTATCATGGAAGTGTTGGCAATATTGTTCAAAATGCACTGCATTGAAATTGTATTGATTTGAGAAAGAGAGAGAGAGAGAGAGAGAGAGCACAAGAGAGAGAGAGATCCATTTACTAAGTAATGCCATTCGCCATTAGCTGTTTGTTGCATGCCCGTGTTGCTAACCAAAATGGCTGTGTTGCTAACACAAAACCCCTTATTTTTGGCAAGCAACATGCCCATACTGTAGTATCATATAAACCGGCTTTATATAACTCTACTGTAGCTTGCAGATAAGGACTCTGATGCAAACAGGCAGCTGTGAGCTTTTATATGCAGTAAACCCCCAGCACATTAATGCATTTACAAACATCATGTACACACACACACACACACACACACACACGCACGCACGCACGCGCCTCCGGCTTGCAGCTTGTGATGAGACTGTGATGTAAGAGCTGAGTGTGTGTGTGTGTGTGTGTGTGTGTGTGTGTGTGTGTGTGTGTGTGTGTGTGTGTGTGTGTGTGTGTGTGTGTGTGTGTGTCTGTGTGTGTCAGCATTTTGTTCTGTGTGGATTGAAACATTTGTTTCTGAACCATATAGCATCCCTATTCTGGGGGGAACATTCTGCTAAATGAGTCGAGCTCCCAAATATTAATTCCTGCTATAGCACCTGCACTCCACTATGAGCAAAAGGTGCACAGCACACCGGTGAGGTGCCAGCCAACGGGAAAAATACTAGTAATGATAAAAATTATAGCCACACACTTCTAACTGCCAATGTTTATTTTGGACACAGATAATGACAAAATGTATAGCCGCACACTCGTAGCTGCCAAAGCCAAACATTTATTGTAGACACAGAGAGCACCTGCACTCCAGCCTGATACCCCTCTGTCAGTGGATCACCAGCTTCCTGATGGACAGGAATCAGTATGTGAGGCTGTTAAAACACATCTCGTTGCCCACTGACACTTCGCACAAGGGGAACTGCTACAGAGGTGGAAAGTCTCTAGGTACATGTACTCAAGTACTGCACTTAAGTACAATTTTGTGGTATTGGTATACTGTAGGCCACTTTACTGGAGTATATTGTACTTTCACTCAACGACAATTATTTCTACCAGTGAACCTTTACACTGCATGCTCTCCCCTCTTCTCTATATGCTCTCAACACACTAACCTTTACACTGCATGCTCTCCCCTCTTCTCTATGCTCTCAACACACTAACCTTTACACTGCATGCTCTCCCCTCTTCTCTATGCTCTCAACACACTAACCTTTACACTGCATGCTCTCCCCTCTTCTATATGCTCTCAACACACTAACCTTTACACTGCATGCTCTCCCCTCTTCTCTATGCTCTCAACACACTAACCTTTACACTGCATGCTCTCCCCTCTTCTATAAGCTCTCAACACACTAACCTTTACACTGCATGCTCTCCCCTCTTCTCTATGCTCTCTCTCAACACACTAACCTTTACACAGCATGCTCTCCCCTCTTCTATATGCTCTCAACACACTAACCTTTACACTGCATGCTCTCCCCTCTTCTCTATGCTCTCAACACACTAACCTTTACACTGCATGCTCAGTCTCCCCTCTTCTCTATGCTCTCAACACACTAACCTTTACACTGCATGCTCTCCCCTCTTCTCTATGCTCTCAACACACTAACCTTTACACTGCATGCTCAGTCTCCCCTCTTCTCTATGCTCTCAACACACTAACCTTTACACTGCATGCTCTCCCCTCTTCTATATGCTCTCAACACACTAACCTTTACACTGCATGCTCTCCCCTCTTCTCTATGCTCTCAACACACTAACCTTTACACTGCATGCTCAGTCTCCCCTCTTCTCTATGCTCTCAACACACTAACGAGTCGACTGCACTTTCCATTCCATTCCTCTCCATTCCACTTTCTCTACCACCTTCATTCCTCAGATCTCTGGATGTAATCTCAGAGAAAGATCTCAGTGGAAGTAAGAGATCATTTTCTTGTTGTAAATATTGTGCGTCGTGACCAACCTCCACACACTGACACTGACCTATCTGGAAGAAAACATACACATTATAAAAATACATCTTGAAATCTCCCTTTGACATTACATTTTCTAATATCTCAAAATGTAATTCCATCTCAATGGAAATAAGATATTATTTTGGTTGTAAATATTATGCGTCGTGACCAACCTTTCCTTGCATCTCCTACACTCTTTCCCTCTGAGACATGGAGTGTGCCATTATTCTTTAAAATTAGGTGGTTTTGTGTGTGCCCCCCCTGCGTGACGTCATGTGGCAGCCAAGTCTATGGACTTTTTACGGAACAATTTATGCGGCGCGCACACACACACACACACACACACACACACACACACACACACACACACACACACACACACACACACACACACACACACACACACACACACACACACACACACACACACACACGTGCCTCATTAATGTATGTCTAACAACTCTTCTTCTCTTACTAATTATTACTCATTAGCAAACTTGCTGACATGGTGGTGGCTAATTACTGGTGTGTGTGTGTATGTGTGTATGTGTGTGTGTGTGTGTGTGTATGTGTGTGTGTGTGTGTGTGTGTGCGTGCGTGCGTGCGTGCGTGCGTGCGTGCGTGCGTGCGTGCGTAATTAAGGGAAGAGAGAGGGATATAGGTATACATTATATGGAAATGGAAGTAGCGTGATTAAGGTGTGGTCCTACTCCCGAATGTCTGCTGTTATTTAATTATATATATACTGTATATATGCATTTATGTAAGGATCAAGTTTAAAACGATCAAGTTAAATATGACTTAACGTCTCTGCAAGCAAGATTTAATGGCTGGTACTGAATGCCAAATAAGATACTATAAGAGTCTGCGTCCTCCACACCTCTTCCAGGCCATGGATCAAGCTGTCCCTCGACCTGCACATGGAAACATCATTCTTTTTTTTCCTTTTTTGAGTGGTGTAAACCACTCCTACAACTGGCTTTGTTAGTTTGTCTGTCTGTCTGTTCGTACCAAAAAATGAGCATGGTTGCTATGGTCACCCAGTTCACACGGGTGTGATTTCATTACGTCAGACATTACGTCAGACCAATGTCAGACCAATGAGAGCGCAAGTTGGTAGCTTGCTGCGTATGCCGGTGCCCCTCGACCAATTATATTGGCTCCGTATGTTAATGGCGTCGCTCAGCCAATCAGGTATTGGCTGATGACGTAAGTTGACAAGAGTCAGAGATAAGTTGCGCGCTCTGCTCGTGCACAAGTAGGCCATTCATGGTCAACTTGTGTGCAAAGCGCAACACAATACTAATGGAATATGCAGAACGTCTTTATTGTGAGATATGAGTGTACACATGTTTGTTGTGTACTTTAGCTTTGTGAGGAGGGGCCTTAATGTGACACCACACCATTAGAGGATGCTGCTTCCATTACGTCTGATGGGAACTATTAAAGCACAACATTCACTCTGCCTTGAAAGAGCTAGGAACATTTATGTGTTCTATGTCTATTCATCAACCATATAAACAAACTCGCTGACAGCTGTATGCACTCTTCCACAAATAACACGCACGCACGCACGCACGCACGCACGCACGCACGCACGCACGCACGCACGCAAAAAGCAGTCTTTAAAAACATATTATAAAGGGGACTACGGACCACGTCTCTATGACTAATAACCGATCCTCTGAACCATGCATTCATGGGTAATGAATAAAAATGTCAGAATCGATAAATACATCTACATCTACGAGTCTAAATCTTATACTATTATAACATTCAAAGCTGGTGTATATGGACATAATGGGTATCCAGTAGGCCAGAACCGCCGATCCAACCAATATGCCCAAATTACCCACATATTAGCAAACCAATACCAGGTTCTCTGATCTCTGGCCGACTCCACACTTTATTTATAGTGCAATTTAAGAATATCTTAAAATAAAGCATTGACATTCGAATGGGATTAAAGAGGGATATGTTTCCTGGTTTAAGATTTGTGTCGGAACCATTGAGCACAGTCCATACAGACAGAACCATTGAGCACAGTCCATACAGACAGGAACCATTGAGCACAGTCCATACAGACAGGCACCCGCAAATGAGTACTGACGGCCAAGGGTACAAAGTACATACCATAGCATCCGGTGAGGATAGGTACCTGTACTGCATGCACTTACTAGTATGTTTTGCAGGTTGTAAGTGTTAAATGTTCTGTCTACTAACTTCCCTTATGCATGTGCACACACACACGTGTCATGCACTAGCGCGCGCACACACACACACACACACACACACACACACACACACACACACACACACACACACACACACACACACACACACACACACACACACACACACACACACACTCACCACCGAGTGACACAAATGTCAGGAAGCTTTTTTCGGCCCTTGCACCATTCTGAAAAGGAATGGTCAGAGCCAGATTAGAGTCAGAGTATTCTCCAACTCCATCCTGTCTGACTTGCCCACATTCTCTGCATGTCTCTCAATCCCTTTCTTCCTTAATCACACTTTGTGTTTCACTGATCGCTCCTCATTCTTTTTTTTATCTGTCTCCACTTGTCCTTTACTCTTTTATTTAGACCATTCTAATCTCTGTCCTTTTGCCATAATAGTAACATAATAGAGAGATCATACACTGTGGAAAAAAGTTTCAGCTATCAACATTCACTATTTCAATGTGTCACTGCCTTCTGAAACAACTCGCCTCATTTGCAATCCTCATCTCTCTTTTGTCCTCTTTTAGTCAGTATGACTCTCTCCATCGCTTATGCTACTGTAGCTCATATCTCTTTGTAGTATTTCCATCTTTGTTCCACAGTTCAATGATTTCTATCCCCTTTATTTAGTTAGTACACACACCCACGCACACACACACACGCACGCACGCACGCACGCACGCACGCACGCACGCACGCACGCACGCACGCACGCACGCACGCACGCACGCACGCACGCACGCACGCACGCACGCACACACACACACACACACACACACACACGTGCCTCATTAATGTATGTCTAACAACTCTTCTTCTCTTACTAATTATTACTCATTAGCAAATTTGCTGACATGGTGGTGGCTAATTACTGGTGTGTGCACCTCCTGGTACCACAGCACCTCAAAGGCCCTCAAAACTAGGCTCCAGACTTCCCAAAACAAACTGGTCAGGCTCCTACTTGGCCTCACCCCTCGAACCCACCTCACCCCTGCCCACTTTGACAGGCTGGAATGGCTTAGGGTCGACGACAGAGTACAGCATCTTGCAATGGGTCTGGTCCACAAGATTCGATACAACACCAAGATACCCATGTACCTGTCTAGATACTTCCTTAATGTTAACGAAGTCCACACCCACAACATCAGAGGAAGTGCAACGAACCATGTACAACCCAGATTCGGCACAAACAAGGGACTAAATTATTTTCGCTCCTATGCCACCAAAATGTGGAACGCCCTACCAACAGTCATTAAGACATGCGAATCCCTTGACTCCTTCAAAGCCGTTGTCAAAGGGCACCTACGGACGGCTGCAATTCGAAACTGGCCCCCGTTAAAATCTGAATCCCCCCCACCGCCCACCCTTTTTTCCCCTCACTGTATATGTATATGATTACAATATGTTTCTTTTCCCTTTTTACCTCCTTTATGATGAATTCCTGTTCTGTTCTTTGACTATATAGAAGTGTCTATTTGTACGTCTCTAAATGTTTTGATGAATTGAACAAGGTGGACCCTCTTGTAAACAAGTGTAATGCTTAATTGGGTTGTCCACTCACAGTTAACAGGCTTTGTATTGAGTTTGTGCTTGAAATGTACTGTAATTCTGCAAACTGTTAATAAATATTTCAATCAATCAATCAATCAATCAATCAATCAATCAAGTTAAAAATTACTTAACGTCTCTGCAAGCAAGATTTAATGGCTGGTACTGAATGCCAAATAAGATACTATAAGAGTCTGCGTCCTCCACACCTCTTCCAGGCCATGGATCAAGCTGTCCTCGACCTGCACATGGAAACATCATTCTTTTTTTTTCTTTTTTTGAGTGGTGTAAACCACTCCTACAACTGGCTTTGTTAGTTTGTCTGTCTGTCTGTCTGTTCGTACCAAAAAATGAGCATGGTTGCTATGGTCACCCAGTTAACACGGGTGTGATTTCATTACGTCAGACATTACGTCAGACCACAGCTGATCAGTCTATATAAGACCTTACACCACTCAGTTCACACGGGTGTGATTTTTTATTATATATATGTTTTTTTTTTGTGGCTTTCGCCTTTTTTTTAATATTTTTTATGGAGGGACAGACAGTAGGCTGACAGGAAATGGGGAGAGAGATGGGGGGAAGACATGCAGTAAAGGCCGTTGGGATCGGGAGTCGAACCCGGATTACCAGCCAAGGTACCTGGACCACTGAGCCATGGCCCAGACTGGAAACATCATTCTTTATGAGCTTCTCAAATTACTTAATGATGTGGGGAGGCTGTGGTCTTATCTTGTGCATCAGTGCAGTAAGCTCAAAATGATCAAATCTTAGATGAAAACCATTTAATTCATCATGTGTTAATAAAATAATAAAATCACACCCGTGTGAACTGAGTGGTGTAAGGTATTATATAGCCTGATCAGCTCTGATCTGACGTAATGAAATCACACCCGGATGTGATTTCACAACTGGCTTTTTTGTGCAGAAAAAATGAGCATGGTTGCTACGGTCATCCAGTTCACCCGGGTGTGATTTAATTACGTCAGAAATTATTTTGAACATAGCAACCATGCTCATTTTTTTCTGCACACAAAAGCCAGTTGTAGGAGTGGTTTACACCACTCAAAAAGCCATCCAGAGCGACCCCACTTCTGCCCTTATCTTGTAATCATGTCATTCTTGAGGATCTATTGATGATCTCTGCCGTAATGGTATAGTTTAGCCTTTTCTATTTTAGCCCTAACCGCCTCATTTAATTCTCTCTCTGTAGTGACATCACTTTCATTAAAATCATTTCCCCTTTTACATATCAGACCATTTAATGTATTTGGAAACCCATGGTTTGTTATTAGGAAAGATCCTGACTCCTTTACTAAGAATATGCGACAATAATGTGCTGTAAAAAGGAGATGTTCTTTAACTGCAAACATCTGTAAGTTCAACAATATAAGAAACACCTTAAACACTCCTGAAACACAGACCAGTTTGTGCAATTGAATTAAAAATGTATACGTACTATATCGTTGTCTACAGTAAGTTGAACCAACATCGCTGCAGTTTGTATAGGTACAGTAGGCCTACATGAATGCTATTGGTTATTTGAGTCATTGTAGATCATAGTTATACTGTAGATCTGTGCATTCACTTCTAAAGTTCAAGTTACTTATAGGCTACACATTGGTAATGTTTCATTTTTTCCGACCGCTCATTAGTCCGACCCATACTAACCCTATCCTAAATCCTAACCATAACCGCACGCGGAAGCCATGGGGTGAGTCTTAACCAGCCACATAGTCGGACTAACGGGATGTCGGACAAATGCGCCGTCTCCTACACATTTGGGTGAAATTCAATGTTTTGCTATGGATTTGGTAGGGAACGTCCTAATGGATTAAGGGGATGTGAACACTACCCAGACTGCTTGACATAATAATAATAATAATAATACAACTTTATTTGTATAGCATGGACATGGTCTAGAAAAGTTATTTTACAGTCAAGATGATCTGTCAGCACTCACAGAAATTGAGCATGGGTTCCAGGTGTTTTAAATGGAATGGAATGGCCTATAACGGTAGTGAAGAAGGTTTCAGATGTTATAATTCCATGGTATTGGTGTAATGGTAGTTATGGTACTAGTAGTGAGGAAGGCTTTGTGCTGATTGCTGAAACTGCTTTGTCCTGGTTGCTAGTGCTACCTGTGCTAATCAAAGGAAAGGACCTGAAGGACATTTCTGACAGAATCCTGATAGAACCCCAACAATAGTCTCCCTCCACACCTCGCAGCCGCTGAGATACCTGCCTCTCTTCAGACTAAGAGGGAGATTTACCCACACCTTAATGCAGTACTCACATCCAAGTATGTTTAGTATTGGTATTCATTTGTATTCAATCTTGTTCAGTTTCAGTTAGTTTCCACAGTGGCTTTGCTCATTTCTGTTTAATTATCAATGTTTACCAATGTTTAGTTTAGGTTTAATTCATTTTTAGTACTTTTATTTTCCTTCTTTTTTTCTTTTTTTTTTTTACTGTAGGCCTACAAATTGAGCAACATGGACCTGTAGCTATAGCAAACTGAGAAGACAGCTATAGGAGATACATTTTACAGTCATTGTATACCCATCAATATCCATCTAGCACTGCAGAGTAAATACAGATAGGCCTATGCATGATATGGGAAAATGTATCCTAAGTGGAGATAAGTAACATTGATCCCTTCCGTAGGAACACATTTTAGCAGCATTTTAGCAGAACATTTTAGCAGAAAGAGACAGAGATGACATCAACATATTGCTGTTCGCCATGACCATTGGAACAGAGATGACATCAGCATAATGCTGCATGTTCATCATGTTGGAACAACTACCATGTTCAGTTCACATTATCCAACTATCCTGAATGGAGTTTAGTTCAGGAGCAAATCACAGCTGTTAATTCCATGCATAGCTCTGACAGTAAGCTTGATGTCCCTACATTTTGGACAAATATGAAAAGAAATAGAAAAAATTGCCAATCTTCAAGGTCACAATGTGTTACATTCCAAATTCGTAGAGTGCAAGTTTGTAGATAAGACTATTATATTGCTATATTCATTGTACAATGAAGTACAATATACGGCATAAGTGGAAAGTATGATTATGGTTCTGTTGTGGTGATAATGTAACAAAAATGACAAATAGAGGGCAGTAGAAGCGAACAGGAGATGCAACAACTCAACCTGGAAGGGAAGCACTTCTTTACAGCTAAGACGCTGTATATCAGTGACTCGGACAAAAGGAAACACTTCATGTTGACAGTGAAGATGTTCTATGGGAACAGCTCCGACATAGGCGTCTTCCTCAGCAAGAGAATCAAGGTCATCTCCCAGAAGAAGCAGTCCCTCAAGAATGTGTTTTACAGTCGAGATCAGCAGCCTACTGACTAATTAAGCAGGGGAAGATACTGGTAATATGAGATAAAAAACAACAACAACATAATTAGCTATTTTCAGACTAAAGGGAACATAGTTTAATAGAAATATCATTCTGGAGATCAATCATTCTGTTGAGCTGGTCGAGTCATCATTGTTATGTCAGAACAGGCTAGCTCCACGCGGTACAGTTTCACCGCTCACTTCACACAGGTCACGGGTGTGATTTTTAAGTGGTGCAACCACTTCCTTAAGTGGGTGGGTGGGTGGCTGGCTGGGTGGGTGGGTGGGTGCGTCTGTTAGAGCATCTTTTTTCCACCCATTGCATCAATATATCTACATTATTTCTGACAATTTATTTTTGCTTCATTACATATGACCCTACATGTTTCATTATTATGATACTGCTGTTATACTGTATACTGAACATGTCACACCAACATTCAATTCAATTCAATTCAATTTTATTAAAGTGTCAAATCACAACAAGTTGTCTCAAGACACTTTACAACCAACAAAGATCCACCCAGAGCAAGCAATATTACGACAATGGTAACGAAAAACTCCCCTTTAGGAAGAAACGTCAGGCAGAACCCGACTCTAGGGTGGGCGGCCATCTGCCTCGACCGTGTCGGGGGGGGGGGGGGGTAGAGGGGAATAGGAAGAAAGAATAGAAGAAAGATAGACAGGGTGGGCTCCATGGAGGGGCCTGGTCCACATCTGGTCCAGGTCGTGCACTGTGAGGCCGGGTCCACGGTCACACTTCTGGTGGGCTCCATGAAGTGGCCTGGTCCACGGTCACACTCGGCAGTCAGTTAGGGGTTAATATTAGAGGTCCACGGAACTGCGAAGTGGAGGACAAAAAGAGACTCCGGGGAAGGATTCCCCGGATGTTGGGTTAGTGGCAGGCCTTACTGGAGCCTATACAGTGTATATTACAAGCACTGCTGGGAGACTGCTGGGCTCCATGAAGTGGCCTGGTCCACGGTCACACTCGGCAGTCAGTTGGGGGTTAATATTAGAGGTCCACGGAACTTCGAAGTGGAGGACAAAAAGAGACTCCGGGGAAGGAGTTGGGTTAGTGGCAGGCCTTAATGGAGCCTATACGGTGTATATTACAAGTAGCCTGGTTAATAAACCAGACCGAATCAGCCGTTGGCAAAAAAAAGTTGCCTACCAGCGGATTACGGTCTGGCGAGGCTCAGTAGCACGCCTCTTTCCTACAACCGAGAACAGGTCGGACCAATCGGGACACGGTATGCAATATGGGCGGGCTTTGGTACAGTGACGTTCAATGCTTGAGACTTTTGACTGACAGTAGCTCTGACCAATTGCGTCAAAGAGAAAATGTTCCCCGGGAAATGAAATCCAAGTGGAGCCAGCCCAGACTGATATACCGCGACAGTGTTGTGTGATATTAGTCTGGCTTATTAGCCAGGCTATATTATAAGCACTGCTGGGAGACAATTCCCACACAAACAATGTACAATTATGGTATTTAGCAGACACACAACACAGGTGCGGGGTTTGGTGGGAGGTTCCCCTCAGTTCTCACCCTTATGACTTTATTGGTCTAGCTATAGGCTTTGTCGTAGAGAAAGGTCTTGAATGTGCAGAGCGTGTCAGCCCCACGGACCGAAGCCGGGAGAAGGTTCCACAGCTGAGGTGCCTGGGACCTAAACGCCCTGCCTCCTATTGTAACTTTTGATATTTTTGGGACAGTAAGCATTTTTGCATACTGTAAACGCACTGTTGTTCTATTTGGTTTGTAGGGATCGATGAGTTCTTTGAGATATTGTGGTGCCTGACCATTGAGAGCTTTGTAGGTGAGGAGAAGAATTTTGAACTCTATTCTGTATTTAACCGGGAGCCAGTGTAGAGAGGCCAGTGAAGGAGTGATATGGTCTCTTCTTCTGGTACCTGTCAGCACACGCGCCGCAGCATTTTGAACTAGCTGTAGGCTTTTCAGAGACTTACTTGGGCAGCCTGACAATAGCGAGTTGCAGTAGTCCAGACTTGAGGTAACAAATGCGTGGACAAGTTTTTCTGCGTCATTTTTGGACAGGATGTGCCTAACCTTTGCAATATTACGCAGGTGAAAAAAGGCAGTCTTTGAGATTTGTTTGATGTGAGATTTGAAGGACATATCTTGATCAAAGATAACTCCCAGATTCTTTACAGTGGCCTTGGAGGCCAAGGTAATGCCATCTAGGGAAAAGTTCTCGTCGGCTAGTTTGTCTCTTAGGGGCTTAGGGCCAATAATGATAACTTCCGTTTTGTCAGAGTTGAGGAGTAGGTAATTACGGGTCATCCAACTCTTTATGTCTTTAAGACATGCTTGAAGTTTGACTAGTTGGTCCGTTTCGTTATGCTGCAGATAGAAATAAAAGTCTTGATATTCAACTTCATTCTCAACCTTATTCTTTGTTTTACTGTCATTTGACCTGCAGAGTTTCTGTAAATTAGATTTAGATTAACTTTGTTCACACTTGTTCAGACACACATTTTATTTTTAGGCCACACTTGGAAGAAGCAATCCTGTTCAAATTCAGTTTCTACGAGAACATGGGTCCCATTTAATAATAGGCTCCATGTTCTTGTAGAAACTGAACATGAAGGTCTGTGATTGGATTGATTGCAAGTTTGCAACAGGATTACACATTAAACATTTGGGCTCATATGCTTTTCATTAAGCTTTATTCTACACTTTCCCATAATGTCCAAAATACACCAGATAATTCACATTCAGAGAGAAGTTCATTGCAATGTGTGTGGAGAAGCTTTTAGTCCATCAAATGGACACACACACACACACACACACACACACACACACACACACACACACACACACACACACACACACACACACACACACACACACACACACACACACACACACACACACACACACACACACACACACACACACACACACACTTCTTATGAAGAAGTTTAATGTCCAATAATCAAAAACATTATTTCATTCACATAGGGCTAAACCTTTTTATAATTTTAATGACAGTTATATTGCACAGTGAAGAACTTGATCAATCATTTTCGAAATTAACTGCTGGTTAACTACTGGTTTGCAAAGAAAAGCACATTGAAACTTGTGTCTATGAACAGATCTCTGATGATGGCCCATCATCATCTAGGTGTCTTTGTTTATGAGCCTTTCACATTGAAATGGAGCCTGACTGCAGTTAACTGGAGGAGAGCTGTGAGGAGGGTTTTCACCACTCCAAGACAAAGGGGAGGTGTTACTACTTTCAGGCTGCACTCTTCTTTAAAGTGACCTTTTGAGAATACATTGGATTGGAGTAGGATCCTTACTAAGTTACTGCACAGTATCATGCAAGGTAATACACCTTATAATCTTGTGAATTTGTTGGCTATTTATTTTCACATAAAGTCATTATTTTAATTAGTAACAATACGTGTTTAAATGCCATTCCCCCTACTATGTGGTCTGTTCAGTGGTAGAATAAGTAAACGGTGTGACTCCACAAGAATACCCAAGTTACACAAGTAATTCAAGCAATACATAAAATTTGATTAAAAAGCTGATGAGACTTACATTGTGATTTTGTCTTTATTTTTAATAAATATATTGTATGGTGTGTAGGCTATGGTGCGCAACCTAACACACACACAAACACACACGCACATATTAACTGTATATATGGTGATTTTGGGTGTGACAGTACAGTACAGTGACAGTAAGTACAGTACAGTAGAGGGTACAGTAGAGGGACCCCCACACGGTAACTCTGTCATTTCTCAACCGTTTCGGACGCGGGGCGGCAAGGGTGCCGGAATCGGGCCGGCACCCTGGGTGCGTTCCTGTGGGTCTGGAACTCCCCCCCCTCCCCGGGGACCCCCACACGGAGTTGCACCACTTACTTCACACGGGTGTGATTTTTTATGACATTCAGCCTCTCAGATCACGTCACCATGTCAATGCTTCATATGTCATGTTGAATCACGAGGCGTGACTGACTGATGGGAGATGCAGGTTTATAATATAATACATGAATTCATGGTAATCCCAATTAGAAGAGTCATAACCATTATGGAACAGGATGTTATTTTTATTTGGAGGTACTTACATATAAAAATAATAACAGTCTTGACTCTAATTAAAGGTTCCAAACCTCGAAAAGAAAAGAAAAGTTTAAAAGCATGAAGGCTCCTTTTGAAGCTTCGCCATGGGAATCGCTTTGAAATCGATTCACATGAATAAATGATGCAAAGCAGACATCCAAACTGATATGCTGATATGATTTGTTTGCTGCAGTGTAGCTTTTCATCCTGCGTGCTGACAGGCATTAGGGAGCACAACTAAACCCAATGTTCCTCAAGATATTAAATATGTATACAGTATACATCAATTTGGGAGGGAGTAGGAAAAAGGAACAGTCCTGTCATATGGGTAAAATATGTTTTAATAAGTGCTGGTATCATTGCCCCAAAAGATTTAATAACGATTGTAATCGCAACAAAGAGGCCAGGCTAGCTCTACAAATTTGAACATATGTTATGTCTGTCTGTCTGTCTGTCTGTCTGTCTGTCTGTCTGTCTGTCTGTCTGTCTGTCTGTCTGTCTGTCTGTCTGTCTGTCTGTCTGTCTGTCTGTCTGTCTGTCTGTCTGTCTGTGGCATATGTAAATTGTGGCTCTGTAGCCACAGGGGCGCTGGCAGTAGACCTGCTCTAATACGTGCTAAATTGCATATAAAATGACTACATGATAGGAGGTTGAAAAGAGGCACAATACAATATAGCTCCCTGCAATTTCCACCTGAGTGCCTTCATTTTAACAGCCTACTCTCAATTCAATTCCCTTCGAAGCTCAGAAAACAGCTAAACCCAGACAGGGCAGTGTGTGATATAGTATCCAGAATCCAGATATGAGTTTAAAGCCATAACAGAATGATTTTATCCAATAAAACACAGACTGGGAAAAAAATGAGTTTCATCATTGATCTAGCTTGTGTCTCACTAGTACTATACATTCACATAGCTATTAGACTTATTATTCCCCTTTCCTGGCATGAAATGAGCCAAGATCCCCAAACATATCAAATATTCATGTGAAACATGAATATTGGGGCGCTTTTAGTAGATGTTTTGTTTGCCAAGTCACGATTTCACACAAAAATAAATAAGGTCCCTGGCCTCACCTGAACCAATATGTAAAACCGACCTTTCCTCTATCTATCACAGAAACAGTGTACAAATGTGACCAAACTAGAACTTTGCAGTTCTCACGCCGTACGTCACAGTGTGTCACAGTGAATATCGTCACAAAGGCTGACAGCGATGTGTTTGGCCACTGACTGTGTTGTTACATGCATGGTGTTGTTTTTTCTCTGTGAATAAGAGAGAGAGACAGAGATACTCCATGTGGTGTTGTTGCTTTCCCTTGTTCCGAGTGCGTCCCTGGTGTTGTTGTTTAGGAGCGACCAGAGCCATCTAATAGAAGAGTTGCGATATTGAGGGGGCAGAAAACAGCCTGGTCACATGGTTCATGTACTTGCGCAAGCCCATAGACTCCAATGCATTCCGTAAACTTCCGGTTGTCCCTATGTGGAGCTTTCAATTAGGGACAAACCAATAGAAGTCTATGTAGAAGAGCAGCCATTGTAACCTGACTCTGAGAGTACACTGGGTTCCCCCCCTCCTGCTCCCATCTGGGAACTCACAGGCAGACTCGATACTCCGGCCTACACAGTCCTGCCTTGATCCCGCCTCTAGCTGCCGCTGATTGGCCAGGCCGTTTGGCGGAGCATCGAGTCTGCCTGTGAGTTCCCAGATGGGAGCAGGAGGGGGGGAACCCAGTGTTCTCTCTGCTACCCCATCTGGCGGAGTCGGGTTACAGCCATTTGACTGGCCCCAAGAAGTGAACAGAGTTTGCGTAACTCTGTCTATACTCTATTGCTCTGGGAGTGACAGACTGCTGCGCGTAGGCCCGCTGTGATTGGCCAGTATAGTCGCAGGTCTAGGTCTTCACTGTAGTCCTACAGTAGGCTATAGTGCTGTCAGTAGTCCTACAGTAGGCTATAGTGCTGTCAGTAGTCCTACAGTAGGCTATAGTGCTGTCAGTAGTCCTGTGTCAGCCCTTCACTGTCCTACAGTAGGCTATAGTGCGGTCAGTAGTCCTACAGTAGGCTATAGTGCTGTCAGTAGTCCTACAGTAGGCTATAGTGCTGTCAGTAGTCCTGTGTCAGCCCTTCACTGTCCTACAGTAGGCTATAGTGCGGTCAGTAGTCCTACAGTAGGCTATAGTGCTGTCAGTAGTCCTACAGTAGGCTATAGTGCTGTCAGTAGTCCTACAGTAGGCTATAGTGCTGTCAGTAGTCCTACAGTAGGCTATAGTGCTGTCAGTAGTCCTACAGTAGGCTATAGTGCTGTCAGTAGTCCTGTGTCAGCCCTTCACTGTCCTACAGTAGGCTATAGTGCTGTCAGTAGTCCTACAGTAGGCTATAGTGCTGTCAGTAGTCCTACAGTAGGCTATAGTGCTGTCAGTAGTCCTGTGTCAGCCCTTCACTGTCCTACAGTAGGCTATAGTGCTGTCAGTAGTCCTACAGTAGGCTATAGTGCTGTCAGTAGTCCTACAGTAGGCTATAGTGCTGTCAGTAGTCCTACAGTAGGCTATAGTGCTGTCAGTAGTCCTACAGTAGGCTATAGTGCTGTCAGTAGTCCTGTGTCAGCCCTTCTTATGTCATATGTTGTCTCTGCAATGGTGCCGAAACAAATTCCTTGTATGAATATCATAAAACAAATCTCAACCTAAAACTTCCCACTTCAAAAGGGGAAACTAGCCAGGAATCCAGACTGATTCGCTCCGTTCGGCGGATTCTAAGTGGAAAAAATAAAAATAACTAAAACAAACATTCCAGGCTATAAGGAGACACGCAAATGATTGCTTACAGGAACTCAAACTCAACAATTTACTGAGTGGTGCCAGGAATTGGACATCCTGTTTATTATATTTCACAAGTATCACAACAGAAACACATCAGAATATTTTAAATGCAAAACTCCAGTGTCTCTGATCCAACTACTGTACTTAGCAGAGCACCTCCGGTCCAAACAAAAAAGAAAATCGACTTTTGCAGCAAAACAGCAGCATCAGCAGCACTGCAAGTGCACAGTAAAACCTTGGATGTCTACAATGGATACATGTGTACAATGAAGAGATCGTCACAATAAAAGGGCATTTCTGAGAAGTCGTTATAGAGGAAAGTAATTGCCTTCACCTTTATCACTGCTTTGAAACCGCTGACAACAAGCTGAGGGGCTGAAGCAGTTTCATAACGATCCATCATTGTTCCTTCAAGGGAACATGGGCCATAGGTTACAGCACTCTACTTACAAACCCCTGCTTTTAAGTAAACAAATGAAGTAGAAGACAGAAAAGGTCACATAGCCAACTTGGAAACTAAGGAGATGAAAGAAGCACAAGGCCAGGGAACTAATTATGGTATGCTATAACATTGTGCAACTTACAGTTCAGAATGACATTAACACAGAAGAAGGTATCCCTAAAAACTGGGAATGTAATGATAAATATCATGCTATCAGGAGGACACATGATTGCTACAGTACATAATCCAAGCAATTGTGCTGTTTGACCAGGCCCCCCGAACCTAGACCCCCCCCCCCCGTTCGACATGATGCATTATGGTGCAATACAAAGCTTGACGTTACGTCACTTTAAACAAACACGTACATTCCCGCAACTGCAGATCTTACATGTCTCGGCTACTGCAGTTTTCTCTCACACAAATTAAATTTGAGAGTTAAGAGTTCAGTAGGCTACCACATACAGTGCACGGCGAACCCACTTCAACTAATAAACTAAAATGTTTATTGGAATTGGCTCGGCGGCCAAACAGTTCCAAGTACTTTCTTGCGAGCGGTGACAGTAACAGTACTGTACGGTAGCCTGCACTTTGGCTAAAAGCTTGTGTTTAATCCACTTCTTGGTTAGACTACAGCGCTTGCCGGCGTCATAAAAAACTGTCATGGCAGTTGGCTACAACCGAAACGGACTTCCTCTTCCTCTTCAAAATAAGAGCTACTTGTAATGATTAGCAACACAAATTTTATTTCTTAAGTCTCCTTACAGGATGTAGATACATTTGTAGCACAAACATTTGGGGCGACTGTGGCTCAGGAGGTAGAGCAGGTTGTCCAATGATCCATGGGTCGGCGGTTCGAATCCCGGCTGTGTCCTTGGGCAAGACACTGAACCCCAAATTGCTCCCGATGTGCTGGTTGGTACCTTGCATGGCTCGGCCGCCACAATCGGTGTATGAATGTGTGTGTGAATGGGTGAATGTAATGCACAATCTATGTAAAGCGCCTTGGATAAAGGCGCTATATAAATGCACCATTTACCATTTACCATTTTAGCACCCTGAGATACTGCTTTGAATGGGCCCACTGCCTGGCTTGTCTGTGACTGTGTAACTCTGTGTGATCGTGATCATCTGACAGCTGGAAGGCCGGGCCCCTGGAGTCCCGGGCCGGGGAGCGGCCGCACTTCCAAGTTCCAACCCCCCCTGACGGCCCACCCCTGGCTGAGGGGACTCCATACATCAACTGTGATCAACACCTGTCTGTTGAAATAAATCTGAGGCAAGGCTATAGTTACACAACTGTTGCAAATCAATTATACTGTATACAGTTGATATCGACTGTTAAAGAAAGAGAGAGAGAGAGAGAGAGAGAGAGAGAGAGAGAGAGAGAGAGAGAGAGAGAGAGAGAAAGAGAGGCCACCAAGCCAGTCATGAACCAATACAGCGACCCTGTCACAACAACTCACAACGAACCTCAGCAACCGCAACACAACACACATACCCTTTCAGTCTTCAATTAAAAAAATTCATTTGGAATTGATTGGCTGTTATAAAGGCCAAAACATCTTGAGTGTAAAATGAAACCAAATGGACCCGTAACGGTCCATTTAGTTTAATTTTACACTCTCAAGAGTCAACTCTCTCAAGCTTCTCTCTCTCTGCTGGCAAGCTGTCTGGCAGTGGCATCATGTGTGTGTGTGTGTGTGTGTGTGTGTGTGTGTGTGTGTGTGTGTGTGTGTGTGTGTGTGTGCGCGCGTGTTTGTGTGTGTGTGTGTGTGTGTGTGTGTGTGTGTGTGTGTGTGTGTGTGTGTGTGTGTGTGTGTGTGTGTGTGTGTGTGTGTGTTTGTGTGTGCGTTACCGTGCGTGCGCACGCGCCGTTGTGTGCGTGAATGCGTGTGTGAATATGTGTACCCTCGCAAGTCCAAGTCCCAGGAGATGGAGCACAGGAGCAAGTGGACAAATGGAAACACCTGCTGATCGATTACCCCTAGCACTGCTCCCGTGAATCACTCCCCCCATTTCCATTCAACACCTGTCCGGGATATATGGGAAGAATGAATAATAAGCTTGCTCACTCCTTGCACATTTTATTGTACAGTGGTTTTCAAATAGCGGTCCGGGGACAATTTTTTTATCCAAAATTAGTTAATACTAGCACAGGCAGACTCTTCAGATACTGAGCATGTCTGAAATAAGTGTCTGAAATTAACATCTAAATATGAAATAAATGCTTAAACATGTAGCTAGGTGTAATGTTAGAGACCACAGAAGTGAAGTTTTCTGCAAGACATTACTCTATAAGCCATATCTCCAAAACTGGTGGTTCAAACTGAACAACCAATATGTCAATTTGAAGCTATGATTCCCTGCTTTCATATGACATACAAAAATAAATAAAAAATCAAATGGCAGTCCCTCAGTCAAATTTGGCCGCAAATGGTGGTCCGTGGCTCAAATGCCCAATGGGCCTTGATACAAAAACCACTGGTATAGTAGGATATTTTATAATAGAAAAACGTGGGGAAAAAAGGAAAAGCATCATTCTTTTCTACCCCCTTTTTTGCCTCTGGGGGCACCACCTCCTTTTTTGTGTAGAAAGAAACAGGAACTCGGTTTGGCTCCTCCCTTATTCCACTTCCTCCCTGGTGGTAGATGGAATGGAGGTAAGGTCACCGACGTCATTTTCGCTATCATGCAATTCCAGACGGCAGATTCAACGCACCATGGGAGCCAAACTACACCCGGAAGTTTTGTGGAATGCATTGGACTCAATGAGAGCCCAGTGACCAGCTCATGAACACTATTTCTGAATAACTAAGACCCTTTGTAAAGTAATCGCTTCTGGAAAATAACAGAAGACATATAACACGTACATTATTGTCAGGTATGGCATCTAAAGAGCAAAAAGTACGTTTCTGAACGTGCTATCGTGAGACTGTCCGCCGTTTCCTGTCTGTCAGCCAAATCTCGCGAGACCTCCGATACAGAAACTATATACCTGCTGCTGCTTAGATCCTCAAATAAAATGATGTACTCTGTGCAAATCGAAGAGCAAGTGATTACAAAACAACCTGTGATATGTCTTCTTTTATATCCTGAACCGATTATATGACAAAGTCTCAATATTGTTCATAAATAATGTTTGTTATGAGCTGGTCCAGCAGGCTCCATTCACTGCCATGTATTCATGGAACTTCCGGTGCGAGATTTGGCTCCCATGAAAGTGTCCATGAAAGTGCCCAGTCACGTGACCATGACCTTTCCTTCTCTAAGCTTCCTTGCCTGGTGCTTCTATGTTTATTCCTACTAACAACACCACCACATTTAGTGGTGGTGTTTCTTTGAGACACACATAGGCCTATGGGTATTTCGGGGCGTGGTCGAATGTTCCATTCCTTCATGGGGTAAAACAACACAGCTCCTCTGCTATTGGAATTGCATTACGTAACGTACACATTGTTGCATTTATGGGTTACAAATCACCCACATACTGTATGGTGGGTTCCATGTCATTATTCCGACCTCCCATTGTGCCGACCTCCCATTGTTCCGAAATTACTAACCCTATCTCTAACCCTAAACATAACGGCAAGCAGGGGAGCAGCGCATGTTCGCCAACCAGCAGCACATGTTCGCCAACCAGCAGCGCATGTTCGCCAACCAGCAGCGCATGTTCGCCAACCAGCAGCACATGTTCGCCAACCAGCAGCGCATGTTCGCCAACCAGCAGCACATGTTCGCCAACCAGCAGCGCATGTTCGCCAACCAGCAGCGCATGTTCGCCAACCAGCAACGCATGTTCGCCAACCTTAATGCATGTCCGGACTAACGGGACTTCGGATGTATGGGCAGACACCGTATGGTGAAGTATTGTATTGCAGGTAATTGCAACAACCACCAATCTTCATATCATATTCTTTGAAGCACACACGTGACGCTGATTCCCTTTCCCTATTCGCTCATACTAGGACATGACATATGTGTAGAGAATCAAAACATGATGCTAAACCAATAACCATAACAAAGATTACTATATTACTACATATTCAGTGTTAATATTTATCATTTGTACACTCTCAGAATTAAATTAACACTCAGGATTTTATAGTATAGCTTTAAAGCTTATGATAGTGATATCTTTACAGGCTACCGTTGAACTGTGGTGAATAAAGCAATCAGTCACGACCGTTGCCAGTGCTGCCATTTATTTGTTTATTTTACATATGCAGAGAGAAATATACAACTTAAAATCCAAGCTTCAGCAAAAATATTCATAGCATTGACAATAAGCCAGCTAGTATGATAATTCAGTCTGTGGTGTGCAGAGCAAGAACAAGTTTATGTAGCTACAGCCAAAGACATGCCGTGAAAACAGATCTGCCACATGAAAAGCAATCCCCTAAAATATATTTGATTATTCCTTTGTGTTCATTTCATTCTGAGAGTGTACACATGTACACTTTCTGAATTGCAAATGCATGAATTAAGGATTTGACTGTGTAAGGATGTTTAAACATGGCTTTTTATCTATTCTGGAACTGACACAGATGAGGCCTCAGATGTCGTGTCTGGGATTTATAAACTGTAAATAGAATTCACTGGCCAAATACAGATAATTACAGTTGAGTGTTGCCTGTCTCCAAATATAATAATGCCTGGTATACAGTATATACTAGGTTGCATGCCGCAACCAGGCACCTAAAATAGCAGATCTGCAAACTCACAACTCGTCGCAGATCGGCTATTTTTTTTACGGTGCACGACTACATGCATATAATGGGGCTTTGAGATCTGGTTCTCAAATTGAAATCTGATTATTGTACCGTATATTCTTAAACAAGAAAACTACTGGCCTGGGCCGTGGCTCAGCGGTCCAGGCACCTTGGCTGGTAAGCCAGCCTTACAGCGTGTCACGGGTTCGAGTCCCGATCCCGACGACCTTTGCTGTGTGTCCTCCCCCAATCTCTCTCCCTAGCTTTCCTGTCTACCTACAGTACTGTCAACTGTCAAAAAAAGAAAACTACTGATTACTATAAATCCCTAATAAAATGCTATAACTGTTTCACTCCATGAAGTTGGACAGCAGCAGAATGCAATCCATGAGTAATACACTGTAGGTACATAACCAGAAAGGCTCCCGCACGGCAAAGCAAAAACCACTAATGTGACTGTTTAGCATTTTTGATAGTAATAATAATGAGAATAGTAATAATAATGGTAATACAACAACACTTTTTTCTCTTCCTTTTTCTAGATTTGGCTTTTTGACATGTTTTACTTTGACATTCATGTGGTCTGTAAACATGTAAACTGATGAAGGAAAATTCCCCAGAGTTGAGTGCAGAGAAATAACAACAATAACAATGTCATCACCGTGGTGTGATAAAACGTCCATAGCTACACCAAGAACAATGACTTTTCGAAGAGAGAGAAAGAGGTGAACTAGTTTTTATATCTTTACATGAATGTAATACTCAAATAGAACATCTATACAGAGTTAACATAAGTTCAGAAGTAATTGTGTTGTGTACAGTAGGTTTCCTCTTCATCAAGTCATTATACTCTCTATGTAAATTGTGCTACAAAAACACAAAACCGTATTACAAAATATCACCTTTTTTGGACAAGCATATACATAAACATTCTCACACCTGTCCTGGTGTAAGAGGAGAGACCTAACTAGGGCTACAACAACAATTAATTAAAATAATTGACTGATTGACTTCTTAAATGTAAAAAAGAAAAAGCATATTTACAAGCTGTGGCGCATTGTGAGCTTGTAGACCATGCTACTTTTGCCCAACACCATAAAGTATAAAATAGGGCTCAAGTGGTTAATCAGACTAATCGATTTAGTCGATCATGAAACATTAATTACTTTGTTCATGTCAATTCGTTGAAAAACCTGCGTCATTATTATTCGATTAGCTTATCCTAAAAATAATTGACAGAATAATTGCTATGGGAAACAATTGATCGTTGTAGCCCTAAACATGACCAGCATCTTTGATGCTCCAAGTATTTTCCAACACAAAGTTTGCCAGGTCATACAAAATAGAACTATTGTTCATACAGGGCCTCACAATAACAGGAGCAACAATCAAAGTTTCAATGTTTTCTTTCATTCCCTTATGCTCTGAACGTGCATGAGGGATCCACACATGTTGGACCACATTCACCATATGGACCTGAATACTGAAATGGATAGTGCCAGTGAGATCTGTACTTTTATATTAAATTGAACTGCCAGCATTTCTACATAGTTTGACTGACCATTCTTTATTATGCCATGTGCTGCTGTTACCACCTGCAACACTAGCAACAATATGCAACTATAGGCCAAAATAAATTGCAAAAGTAATCGTTCAAGGTTTGTTATGATCTTTAGGTTCATCCAAATAACATATTAAAATGGAGTATTATATACATTGTGGATCATGGTAAATGCAGGGGTTGAAAGTTGGAGTAAAACGGCCAAAGCCACTTGCCCAAATGTGATGAGGCTATGGCCTAATTTAGCCCAATGAGTGTTTTTCGTGCAAAACGAATACTTGGAATGGATTCAGAATCATGAAAACCCCCTAGTTTGACACATTTCATGCTTCTTAAAGCATAATTAAAATTAGATTATATTTTTTGCTTATACGTTTTTAATGGTACTCCATCTTTCATTATCTGATAAAGAGCCGTGAGGCTCGAAACGTCATGTCCACTTTGGTGAGAAAATACATCTTTAAGCTTTGGAGCTCAGTCCAGTGTGCAGACTTTATTTTCTTTTCTACTCCAACTTTCAACCCCTGAATTTACCATGATCCACAATTTATAAAATAAAATAAGGATTTAAGGATCATAAAACACCTTGAACGATTACTTTTGCAATTTATTTTGGGTCAGGCCCTTTTTTAGCTTAGATTGACTGGCCTACTAGACAGGTATGCTCCTCAGAGTGCAGGTCTCCGCCAGCCGCCAGGCCAGGTTGCCTACCCTGGGCCAGATAATGTGTCATAGCCAATTGGAACGGAATATGACCAAATCTGACTGATCACATGACTCCAGAGATAATCTGTACTGGTGTGTTAGCTTTGGACAAAATGTGTAATGGTGGATAAAGGTTTGTTTAGAAGAGAAAAATCGAATGGCAAAAAACGGGTCTATGGGGAGTCATGCCATGCGTACACTGTCACATCAATAACTCCAGTGATGCTGAAGAGTATCTGCTCACAGTCAAGCAAACAAACAAACAAACAAACAAACAAACAAACAAAGAAATGGACACGGGCGAAAACAATCTGTCCTTCAGCCGTCTGACCTTTGGCTGTCTGGCTTGGTGTGACTGCTCCTGTTCTCAGAGGATTTATGAGAACTATTTAGGCAAGTATAAAACTAACAGCGAAGATACAACTTCAACAGGGGTTATCCTGCTGGATAGCTAGCGTCAATAACAGCAACTAACAGCAAACTCCTGTAATAGTTTAAAATTATTCTTACACTCTCACAGGCAAATTAACACAATATTTTGCTGTGAGGTTATTTAAGGCAATTTAACAAGTACAAAATTATATAAATATATATGTATACTATACAGTCAACAGCATATGAATCAAATCAGTTGGTATAGCATACTATACAATGATATAACAACTGAAATGAACACAATATAATTCCATACATTTTACAGCACATAGTGTCAATAGTACTTCTAAGTTGATGAACGACAAAGAATAACGGCGAGAAAAAAGAAAAAAGAAAGGCAGACTCTGGATAAGCCGTTGAAGGATGGATGGATGGAAACATTAAGGACGACACTATCAATCATTACAAACCACTAAAGTATATATTACATAGTTAAAGGGAAACCCACCCTGAAACAGTTGTTTAACAGTCTGAGGAATTTACATAAATCTCCCTGACCCCAAAGGACTGAAACCTTAATGTTTTTCTTATGGTTCATTATTAGGGATTCTCTTCCCTTGATGTTTCATGTCCTATGAGATGGTAAATGCCAAAGACATGGCACTTTGAGGAATTGTTTGGGTAAACTTTGGGTAAACAGTTTCCAACTCCAGATGGTGGCACTATTATTTGAAAGGCCATATCTCCTATACCTTAAATGCAATTGGTATGAAAAGTAGTATGCATATTCCATTATATTATGCTCTACAAATTTGCCAATTAGCCCAAGAAGCTCCAATTGTTTTATTTTTCAAACAATTTGAACAACTGTCACTGTCATGGTGACACCATAGCAGTGACTTACAGTATGTAACCTCTGTTCAAGGGTGGATTTCCCCTTTGAGACACAAATAAGAGAGATAAAGAGAGCCCCTTTGTCCCTAGGAGCGGGGTCAAATCATTGTGACCCCTTTCTCCTAATTTGCCACTAAATAAATAAAACACTGTGGAGCTGAGCTGTGTGCGTACTTCTTTGTCTTTGACACTGTATCAACGTAGTGTCCACCAGTGAGGGACTGGATGTGCGCAACCCCCTTGTTTTAAACTAGTACCCCCAAAACCTCCCACCAGAAACCCCATTTTCATATATCATATGCCCTTCGCTGAGTGCAGTTATACCAGGCATCGTAGAGAACATAGACTTTTTATATGGGTGGTCATAGTGGGAATCAAAACCTTACTTCTGGCATGGTAAATTCCATGCATGCACTATTCCTTGCACCACACAGGGAATCGAACCCTTAAAGCTAGTAGTTCCTTGAGTTATCAAGTCACAACAAATATTTGTTAGGTAGGCTACATATTGTCCCATATCATATAATAAAATGTATATTGACTACACATGATGAAAATGACATAATCCATGTTTCAAATATTTGTAATATTTGTAAAAAATGTTATAACCGTTGTTTAATTCATTTGTTTAAATTAACTCTTACATGTAAACCCTCATCATATTTTTTAATCTTTGAAAGTTGAAAATTGTGTGCGTGTGTGTGTGTGGGTGCATGCGTGCGTGCGTCCGTGCGTCCGTGCGTGCGTGCGTGTGTGGGTGCATGCGTGCGTGCGTGCGTGTGTGGGTGCGTGCGTCCGTGCATGCGTGCGTGCGTGCGCGTGTGCGTGTGTGTTTTTCTCCAACCCAGTGCAAACAACTATAACCTCCACAGAGTCATCCACCTCACTGTTAATGGCAAACATTCTTCACAGTTTTTAATATACAGCAGGTAATAATAATAAAAAAAAAGAAAAAAGGAGCAAAAAAGCAGGTAAAACAATACATACATATACAAACATACACATACAAAAACAACACCTTACACCTACCCTTCGCATCTTTGATAAACACAGCATGATTTACTGTACTAGTTGCGCGTTGGTGTCATGGTCCAAATAATATAACAGATCTGCTGTTTTTGGCACACAAAACCAGTGGAGACAAGTATAAACTAAGCAATAATGTACAGGTGTTCCTGCTATACCAACAGGTGAAATTAAACTATAGTTTGAGAAGCATTGGCTTACAGGTTTTCTGATCAAACATCCTTCTTCTCACTGAGGTTTTCTTTCTCCTGCCCCATCCCTGAACAGTACTAGTATAATCATTCTCTTGCCTCCACCCTCACAATAAATGTTTCAATTAGATTAGAGAGTAAGCAAACCTATTTCTCTTGACCTTTCCCTGGGCAGGGGTTCTTACTTTCGCTAGTTTACAATTAATGAGAGATTCAGCATCTTGTCATGAAAACATATTACCGCTATAACTCTTCTCATTTGTGGAGCCAGGGTCCAGACAGAAACAAAAGGATAGTGACCAATGTTGGTCCCCAAGCCATAGTTCAAGAAACACTATAATTGTACGAGGTAGTTGCCAAGCTACTATTTGCTTCTGTAATCCTATAGTCTCACAGATCTGACACCCTGCCCTCTTCCGGCGAGTGTTTGTCATGATATAACAGACAAAACCCTTTTCATACCAAACAATGGGATGTGTCCTCTGTCTCACATTATGTGTACACCTTAAGCCTAATTTATACACCGCCACATAATGGTGTTGCTCATCAAAACAACAGATTTACATAAATGAAACAATGCATTATTTATGTAAATGCGTCAAACGTTAGATTGGAAATCTTATATTTTCATAGAGCGACACCATTATGCAATATTGGGCTTTACACATTAAACATATCTTTTTCATGGTCTACTGCATGTTGTCAGTAGTAGGCTACCAATATTTAAACAATCCAGTTCCAGGTGGGCTCGATTCTGACAGTGAAGAATCCAAAAAACCCAAGGACTCTGGGGGAACCATGGCTATTTAAGGTGTTTTAGTACAGCCCCAGCTGTCAGAGGAGGTCTACGGAGTGAGGGGCTGTGAGCCCTCACTGTTTGGATTTGGGAGGTAACATAGCATACCCTACCAATGAGTGTATACATTTCCATCGTGGGTGGGAAATGAAGCTCAACCGGATAAATAATATAGCTAAGGGAAATGGTCACGGATGTTGTGGTTGATTGGGTTGAAGGCTGTCCATGTAGATGGAGGGTCAAGATTCTTCCTCCTTAGTTCACATCTGACCCAACCCCCCCAAAAAAACAACAAAAACAAAAACAAAAAAAAGTTTTGAGAGGTGTGGGATCCATGCTGCCAAACAAAGTCCAGGTTCTTTTCTTTGCCACTGTCTCCACATTTTATCATTCCCATACTGTTGATATTGCCAGTGTCCCCCACCAGCAAGGACAAATGCTTGTGGGTGTATGTGTACTTTACTCCTTAAACTGTTTGTCTGTCTAGATCCTTGAATCACAAAGTTTGGTTCATCACACAGCCCCCAAGCCCTCAGGATTGAGATATAGTGCCTAGAGAGTTTGTAGCTGGAAGTAATGGGATCAGTCCCCACAACACCCAATGGGTCCATTCAGAAGCATTAAAATGTCAACCCTGCTCTCTCTCTCGCTGTTAGGCGTTTTATGATAGGAGTGTCATTTATATGCCTAAAATGGAACCCGGGCATGTCCCCCTCCATTTGTGAGCCTTTGAGGAGGAGCCTGTACCATTCCCATCACTCATCAGTACTGTAGGATATTGTTTCCTTTTCAACCCATGTAAATATACCCCTCAAACCACATTCGCATACTAGAGACATCCACCTCTCCATTCTCTTCAAGAGTCTACGCCGGAGTTGTGAGGGCATATTCAACTGTATTCAGTTTATCACATAGTATGTGTATAAGCTTCAACGCCCTCCCTTTCCCACAGCCCAAAGTCCCCTGTTTTACTAGATCCTTTTCCCCTCTTCCACACCTCTTTCCTGGGTCCTCCTCCCGGCCTTCTCCTTCTCTCCCATCCCGTCATCGTCCCCCCCGCCCCAGGCCAGTCGCGGGGTCCTGCCCGGGGGGCGGAGGGGTTCGCGATGCTAGAGTGAGGTGATCTGTGTGAGCTCTGTGTTGGAGTTCCCTGTGCCAACGCCGCCCCCCAGGCTGTCCCCTCTTCTTGACCGGCAGCGGTCATAATCGTCATCGTCCACCCCCGACAGCCCCCCTACCAGGGGCAACTCCACGCCTAGTCATGCAGGGTTGGGCGTCCCTCCTCCACCGCCTCCTCCACCCATCCCCGCACTCCTGGCCCCGCGGCTCCCCCCGCAGCCATAATCGCTGGCCCCGTCCACTCCACCACCGCCCATGACGGCCTTGCAGCCGTAGGCGGCCGCCACCTCGCGGGCGATGCTCCGCATGCGGCCGGACTGCTTCCCTCCGTCCGGACGGAACGGAGGCATCGGGTGGCAGAACTCCCTGAAGCAGCGCTTGAAGTTCTCGTCCAGGAAGGCGTAGAGGACTGGGTTGAGGCTGCTGTTGACGTAGCCCAGTGCGATGCAGAAGTGCATGAGCACCACGGTAAACAGGCTGCCCAGGTTGAAGCCCAGCGCCTGGGCCAGTGCCATGATCTGCACGGGCGTCCAGCACACCACGAAGGCCGCCACCACCACCAGCACCATGCGGGTGATGCGGCGGAGGTTGCGGTCCTTCTCTCTGGTGCCGGACAGGATGCGCACGTTGCGGAGACGCTTCACCATCAGGCTGTAGCAGATGCTAATGATGGCGACGGGGATGAGGAAGGAGAACATGAACACGCACGTGCCAAACACGGCGTCCCAGTAGCTGCGGGGGTGCGGTAGGGCCACAATGCACTCGGGCACACCTACAGGAAGACATGGTAAGATACAATGAGCAAGTTTACAAGTGTTAAGCATCACTAGGTAGGTATGTGTACTGTAAGTATATGGAGAAAGACGTTGATGTATAGAATAGATAGTATGAAGGGAAACTATAAGTGGAGCTATGGCAGCACTTTACTTTAACTAATGTCTGGTAGTGTCTGGAGGTAGGAGAGGACAAGTTAATGGAGTGGAGTTCTGTGCATAAGCGTAAGACATTAAGTGTAATCTAACCCATGCAGATTTACAACCACAAAGATTCAGTGTGTACATAACTGTACATGTGTATGTGTGTGTGTGTGTGTGTGTGTGTGTGTGTGTGTGCGTGCGTGCGTGCGTGCGTGCGTGCGTGCGTGCGTGCGTGCGTGCGTGCGTGCGTGCGTGCGTGCGTGCGTGCGTGCGTGCGTGCGTGCGTGCGTGCGTGCGTGCGTGCGTGCGTGCGTACGACTGTGTGTGTGTGTGTGATACACCTCTCTAAACCAAGAATAGAAGAGAAAAGAGAGAGAAGGGAGGACAGAAAAGGGCAGTTCTCCACAATAGTTTATAATCTGGTCCAAACATGGTGATTTCATGCCTAGATAAGAGAGAAAGCTCATAGTGTGACACTGTCCAGTCTCTGTATGCAGGAGAGGAGATGGCCATACAGAGACACATACAAGTGTTAGTTTATCTCTGAGAGTATATAGAGCATATTAAATGAACAAAAAGTGTGACCGCACGGTACAAAATGTCCACATCCTAGCATGAATGAATTGTCTTAGGTCACGTAATGTGACAGAGTAGGACAGGCATACAAGCACGTCACTAGGACCCGAGTTTGAATTCCGGTCATGCCTTGCATCTCTCCCTTCTAGGTGCCTTATTCCTGTCTCTCTTTAGTCTTTACTGTCTAATCTAAAAAAAAAAAGAAAAAAAAGAAATAACTAGATAAAGTGTTCCTCGGAGCACATGATTCCTGCATTAACCGTCTGAGAACATCCCTAGAAAGCCTAAGAAAAACAACAAATTCATATTTTACTCTGCACTGTAACAGTACACACCACATCTTGTTTAGCGCCTTTGCTCCCAGTGGGAACTCAACCCATTACCCTGTCAGGCAAGTGCCTGGTCCACCCTCCCATGGAGTACAGTACAAATACTGTGTTCGTTTTCATACTAGGACATTCATAAGAAATTAAATGTACTCCACTATATTGAAATTTAGAAAGGCATGATCGATTCTCCGGCTACATTTGTAAGGAATTGGAAATGTGGTCTGCTAGAGGTTCCCAACCTCTAGCAGACCAAGCAGGTGGTACTTGCCTACCACCATAATAACTGATGTTAAAATACAGGAGCGTATACCTGCCATTTTTGTTCCATTCCTAACCCAATAATGCTGCTGCTCTGACTAATCACTAATCAGCACAACCGATGATATTTCTAATGTGATTAATCCGTTCTCAAATCTTCTATTAACGGCTAGGTGTGCTGTCATGCTCATTTCAGCACAGCTGGATAGCCTATTTCAACCAATTGCTTGGTCAGAAGAACTACGTGGAGTAATATAAATATTTCATTCCACTTTTGTCTTTTTTCTCCTTTTTTGGGCGACTCCTCTGTGTACCACCAGAGGGGGTGGTACCACTGGTTCCTTGTACCAGTGGTACAAGGAACCTTGTACCACTGGTACAAGGAACATCAGACTGTGCTAGAACATAGCTGCAACATAGCAGAGACAGAATAACAAAAAGATGAAGACCAAAACGATAATACCAAACTCCGCCCCTGGCATTTGTATTATTAGAGATGTAAAGGAAAATGCCACAGCGTAGCAAAAACAGTATTGCCCTCTCCAGCTCAGTAAAGGAGATATACATAGAAATAAAGTAAAATTCGCGCACGCACGCACGCACACACGCACGCACGCACGCACGCACGCACGCACGTACGCATGCATGCACGCACGCACGCACGCACGCACGCACGCACACACACACACACACACACACACACACACACACACACGCACACACACACCACACACACAGCATATTACTGTAAGTGTGTTGAACGGTGAATATCAGCTTCAGTTGCAGGGAATTCTCTCTAGGCCTACCTGTCTTTTATGTCTTTCTTGTATCTTAGCTCTCTCTCTTCTTTTCCTTGTCTTTTGGCTGCCACCATTTCCCCTTCCCTCCATATCTCTGACCTCTGTCTCTTTCATTACTTCCTTTTCTTTTCTTTTCTTTGTACATGTCATCTTTCCCACATGGAGGAAAATCTGTCAATAAGATTGAAATCTTGTTCAATTTCTAATTTCCGCCGTCTTTTCTTTCCCCATGGTGATTGCCACGACCCCCCCCCCCCCCCCCCCCCCCCCCCCACCCACCCCTTTCTCTCTCTGCTCTGTGATCTGTCTCTCTCTCTCTCTCTTAGCTGGACTGGTCCCTGAACACAGATGCCTGCTGAAAGGGGCAGCCTCTGGTCTTTTTCCTGAGGAGGCTTGGGTCCTTGTGTGCAATAAAATGCAGCATATGTTTCACCAGTCAGTGGTGGCAAGTGTCCGCATTCATGCTGCGGTCTGCTAGGGAGGCAGCAAGACTGACAAGCATGCTAAGCGGTTCGATAAGCTGGTGAAGAGGGCTGGCTCAGTGCTTGGCAGGAGGCTGGACACACTGAGGACTGCTGTGGAGAGCTGTACATGGAAGGTGCAGGCCATAATGGACACCGTTAGTCATGCCCTGGCTTCACAACATCCTGGCTGGCCAGAGCAGCAGCCGTAGCACACTGCTTCTCTCTCTGCGCTGCAAGAATGAATGTGGCTGTGGGATCTCATGTCCCCACAGCCATTAGACTTACTGTGTAACCTTTTCAATTATACTAAAGTTATTGATGTAATCTTTCACTTATAATGTTTCAAACCATTCCACATGAATGTATTTTTTGACAACTTCACAAAACATAATGTTTTTGTCCAAGAGTCTGCCCCTGACACTGACACAGGCACTGGAAATGTCCCGGAATTGTTTTAATTTATTAATTTTAAAGGGAATACATACCATTCCTTTCTTTTTTATACTCACTTTTAACCTGTATATCCTCTCCACACACATTTTGTGTGTTCTCACTGCTTATCCTACTGACTCACCTGTCAGTGAGGAGCCCCCACTGCGAGGACATAAAGCCTTTGTCCTCCTTTGTACTCCTCCTGTTCAACACTCCCTGCTGACAGGTGCCGCCCCATGCAGCCCCTTCCCTCCCCCGAATACAGGCCAATTCTGTTCGTATGCGCTCGACAAAGCCAGAACCACCACGGTGGATTCGAACCAACAACCTCTGTGGTGGTGGGCAGGCACTTTACCACTGCACCACCCGAGTGCGTATTCAGAACCATTTCTGAATACGTTAGCTTCTTTACAAAAATAATAATAATATTCGGCGCCAGGACCAGCATAACAGTTCTACTGAGCTAGTATCAGATGTGCTGCCAAAAATCCAAATTAAATGGATTTTACACAGTGTGACTTTATGAATTTGTCATGTTGCCAAGGTGAGCCATGGGGTTACGTTTGAATTGATGACTATGGGAATAGTGAAACATTTTGATTTTCACAACTCCAGATCCAGATGGCATACATTGACAAATGAACCCAGTCCCCCCATATAATAACTGGAGAGCTCCACATCGCCGTCTCTGTGCCGTCAAAGAAACGCTGTTTTGACCAAAATGCCATCTGGGACAAGGAATAGGAGATACAGGCGATTGAAAGAAACGGATAGAATGGATTATTATGGCGACGACGATCTAAGATGAACGATCCAGTGCTGTGCTAACAACATTGCTAGCTAACCGGCTAACGTAAGTAGTATTGTGGCTCGGACGATCGAATGCACTATAAAAGCGCAATTGACAAAGGTCTTCGGCAAAGGCGTTAAGCGTCAGTATCAAAATTAGGCTTCACTTGACAAAGGACTTCGGCAATGGCGCGGAGGGAGTTAATGTAATCATTTGTCCGTTGTTCTTCATAATGCTGTCGTGAAGAAATCACCTAACTCCAAAATGTTTATTTTTCAGAAAATTAACAATATACTGTGACCGACTAGTCACCACCCAGGGCAAGGAAGGACACGACACAGGGAAGCTTTCTTAAGTAGACTTGTTTATTCCTCTCAGTTCAGGGAATAATTCACAATAATATTACTTTACACAGGAAAGCAGATAGTTCTCCACTGTCCGGACAGAGGTTCTCTTCTGAGTGTTTGTGGAGATGATGACTGATTTATCCTGTTGTTCCTTGATTAAGTCCATGCACAACAGGTACGCAGCCACACCCAGCTATGAGTCCAGTTATAGTTTGACTAAGGTGTGACTGCTTAAATCAGTCATCCTCCATCTCACATATACATTTTTCTGGAAATTAAGAAAATACTTATATTTTGTCTCATCAAAGTTAGTGTTGTGACCTTATATTGTCAATTACCGGTACTTGCATGAGAGGGGGAGAGGTGGTGGAGTTAGCTGTTTTCGTAGACAGTTTGAGGGTCCAATGGAGTTAAGAGGTTTTGTCCGAAAGTGCTTTTCAATACTTTCCATTGGTTCAATATATTGTTTTTAACCAACACACTGATGTAAATGGTGCTCAATAGAACTGATTTATGCAAAAAAAAACTAAAACCTCAAAAATGTAGTTTTTGGTGGTTTCCTCCCGACAGCAATAATATGATCTTTCTGTTGCACTTGTTTTTGAAGGACGTATCATGCACACGTGTCCACAGTTAGTGTCCAGCTCCCACAACCATTTTAGAGTGGAGATTACAAGTGACTTGTAATGTCGGGAAGCTGATGTTGTTGATTCTCCATACGCTGGCATAAACAACAGACGATCCGGGCACCCGGGATTAAAAAGAGGAATAGCCTACCCTTAATTGATGTTGTGCCAATATGTTTCGACAAGGTCAAAACATGTTAAAATAAATAAAGGCTATTCCTCTTTTTTAATCCTGAGTGCCTGGATCCTCTGTTGTTTTTTCAATGTCTTGACCCGTGAGATCACCATTTACTCTTTTTGTTTACAATAGTTACCTCCTGTGAGCACCTGGTTGTTGTTGGTTTTTTCAACCACTCTTTATTGTTGAAAAACAAGTGTACAGCTGGGTTAACAAATTAAACTAGTCTTATATGCATTGCAAGGTTATAAAATGGATTGCGATGACAGGATACATGGGAACCTATTTCTCCTGCTAGGCTATCATGTCTCCACTGCTAGGCTAACATGTCTCCACTCATCTCCACCTCAAGGACTGCAAATTGACCGGCCATCCATCTAACTGTGTGTGTGTGTGTGTGTGTGTGTGTGTGTGTGTGTGTGTGTGTGTGTGTGTGTGTGTGTGTGTGTGTGTGCACATATACATGACTGGGCGCATGAGTGCGTACATGTCTGCTATAAGTGCCCATCCATCAAACCAGACCCTCTACATGACTATATAGATCTGTAATAAATAGCTGCAAACTGTCAGGAACAGCACTGTAGAGTGTGTGTGTGTGTGTGTGTGTGTGTGTGTGTGTGTGTGTGTGTGTGTGTGTGTGTGTGTGTGTGAGAGAGAGAGAGAGAGAGAGAGAGAGAGAGACTGAGAGAGAGAAGCTTGCTTGCTTTTGTTGCCACTGTTGCAAATATTGCTCGCTCAGAGTGGGACAGTGACGGGTATCTGCATAATTGCGACTGTAGGTTGCAGTTTACTATGAAAAGCTGCATTTCCCATCAGTCAGTCGGTCGCTCACACCTCCATATATGGTCACACCTCGTGACATCACCCCACCATATATGGTCACACCTCGTGACATCACGCTTCCATATATGGTCACGCCTTGTGACATCACACTGACCTCATCAAATCCTGGATAGCCATACATGGACTGGATAATCACCTAGATCTGCATATGGAGCCGGCCAGCAACTCAACATCTGACCTCAAACCTCTAGATCTCCATCTATGGAGCTGACCTGTTCTGACATATTTTAACTCCTGCTTCTCAACTGTGCCGTATTAAGAAGCTCTGTTGTTTCAGCGCAACCCCGCCCTTTCTGGCGAGGTCGCTTCTCGACCTCAGGACGTCTTACTGGTGATATGCTATACTATACTAATAAAATTGAATGGAATTGAAATTGAATTGTGTGCATGTATGATAGAGACACGCACACGCACGCACGCACGCACGCACGCACGCACGCACGCACGCACGCACGCACGCACACTTCTACAGGCTAATAGTGACTAACAGATGTTTGGCTGGACTGCAACACTGTAGCCAGCCCTATGAATGACTCTGACTGACTGAATCACAGAGTGACTGAATAAGATACGCCAGTTGGTTAATTAACCAACTGGCCTAACCCATTGGTTAACCAACTGGCCTAACCCATTGGTTAACCAACTGGCCTAACCCATTGGTTAACCAACTGGCCTAACCCATTGGTTAACCAACTGGCCTAACCCATTGGTTAACCATAACTGGCCTAACAATAAACTAGCAAATCACAGAGCAACCGTCCCTCCAGAGTCCAGACTATGAGATGTCATCTCCCCAGGCTTTAGAATATACAGTACTCTTTTTAAGAGATTTATGTTGGTTTTCAGTGAAATTAACACTCCGAAAATGATGTGCAATGACCCACTATTCATCTCCTCTGATACGGTCTCATGCCTCCATCTGTACTGGTAGTCTCATGCCTCCATCTGGGTAGTAAGTCATTGAGCTTGTTGACATTTACAAGTCCTTCCAACATTCTCAGCATTTATTCCTTAGTGTTATCTTTGGACACTCTCCACGTCTCTCTCTCTTTCTCTCACACACATACACACACTCACACAGCTTAACCCTCTCCTGATTGTATGAAAATTGGCAACCCGAGTGAAATTGTATTTTTAATGTTTTAAATGTTTATTAAAGAGAGAACGAAACAGGGACACCCAAGTTATTTAATACTCAGCAATTATCTAAAAAGTTTCATTTTTATAAAGATTTTAATAGCAGTGCTTATCATAAGTTGTGCAATATTGTGCAGAACCCCGCAGGTCATGTCACACATGTCCTCTGGCCGGTACAGCAGTGTCCCCCTGCTGATTGCCCGTCAAAGCACTCCACGACCACCAGGGTCCGTGTCCGTGCACCTGCACTCCTGCTCTGTTGCAGGGTTTTCCAGTGGGTCAGTAGGGGTGTAATGAATCCAATACATTTTAACAGCGATACGATACCTATTACGATACATGGTTGACGATATGATACATGGTTCATAAATGGCGATAGGATACGATTCAACGATTTAAAATCGATATAGTAACTGTTTAGAAAATGCATCCATCTTGCGCCACCCCTTACCCATTTGCCATTTTTTACTATTTTAAAACAATTAAAAATAGTTCAACTAGCCAATCTAGTAAAATATGGCAAATACGTTTAGGGATAAGGGGTAAGGGGTGGCACAAGTTCTAGGGCTATATCTGTGTGAAATATGTGGATAGTGCAGGTTTTTAAAGGGCAAAATATATGAATATAAGTAAACACAGTGATTCTCGGGCAAATACATAGACATTATATTTGAACACATACAGTACAGTAAGGACAAACCCGCATCTTGACATGAACACAGAGAATACACACATTTATCGATAGACCAATTATGCAATATTGAATGGAAAATAAATTAAACCCCTCTTTTATTTTTTCTTCTTAAAATTGCTAATTACAACACACAGGTACTTAGTATTGATACAATTGATTATATGCATTGCAAAACAATTCGATACAAATTATTTGCATTGCAAAACGATACGATATGATACAAAGTCAAACGATACGATACATTTCAATATACTTGATTGATTCTTGAAATTAAAATAACCTTTGCCACTACATTAAGCTTTCCAACACTGCTGGCATCATTCTAATGATGGATGGATGTGTCAGAAACTGCGTACATGAGCTGAAACTTGAGATTGTCGCTATAGGTGCACGCCATGGTACAGAGTCGTGTCATGAAGACAAACGTTTTAGCACACCCCCTCCACTACCCCACTGGCCTTCTTGCAGAAGGCAACAGTTCTTGAATCATTCATGAAGCTGCAGGCAGTTTTTTCACCTTTCTGTGTAAATGTCCTTGGTTCCAGTGATGTGCTGAGCTATTTTCACAACCCACTGCAGTGCAGATCTACCTTTCACATATCCGCTCATCTCTCTGTCTCCCACTCCGATGTCAGTCAAATGAAAAATGCATGCAGCTGGGCTGGCTTTTCAGCTCAGAGCCAAAAGCTGACGTTTTTAACATGTTCTACAGCAGGGTTCCCCAATTAATTTTCATCAATGGCCATATTTTGACTAGGGTACCAGGCTGGGGGCCGAGTTTGCACTCGCGAGGTCGAGGTCTTGCCCTGAAAATTAGGGCAAGACCCCATTTGAAAAGGATGCCCAGTTTGACATGCTACTGACCCCCATTTAATGCCATGTATATCTGGGACCCCCCCCCCCCCCTATTGGGGAACCCTGTTCTACAGGTTATTTTAGGCCACACACTGTAGCTATGCATAGTCACTTGTTACATTTGTTATTCCCCTTTCTTCGTTCTGCCATAAGGGGTTTCCTGGCTCTCTGTTTTTTGGTCAGTTGTCATTCTAATATTGAATGGAGGAAAGGGAAAGTCCACACATTTCCAGCCCCTATTTCCCCTATATAAACTATTGCTGTGCAGTATAGAACATAGCAGTGACCGTAGTTTTCTGGACCCACTGAAAACATTTTTCCCATAGAGATTTACAAAAATATCATATTATATAAATTATTCTAAGCCTAGAATCAAGACATCCACGATCCTGGTGATAAAACCTTTGATTTTGTGCAAAACAATAATTAAATATTTAATTATATGATATACTACATTTAATAACATTTGTTTAGCATTTTTCATTTAACTTTTTCACAGAATCAAATGTTTTATGAGCGAGTGCATTTTCCGGCATCAGCCACAGAGCATCAGTCCGATACTCTACCCCAAACCCTAAACCTAAACCTAACCACAAGCACGACGCAACGCATGTCGGGCCAACGCACTGCGGCGGAAGCGAGCGGCAGTCGAGTGTCATAATCCCCCCAGTTTCCCCGGCAGATGCCGCCCCTTCTCCCGGCAGCGCCGCAGCTGTTAACCGGCAGTTATCAGCAGTTTTCCGGCAGTGCCGAACGGACCAAGATGGAGCGGCAGTGGAGTGACATAATCCCCCGGCAGATGCCGGCCCTCCCCCCGGCAGATGCCGGCCCTCCCCCCGGCAGATGCCGGCCCTCCCCCCGGCAGCGTCGCGTCTCATTGCCGTTGCTGGAGAATGCACTCGCTGCTTCTGGGTTTTATGTTCATCATGACTCACCAGGATCCTGGATGGCTTGATTCTAGGCTTAAAATATTTTTTATAAATATTTTTGTAAATCTCTATGGGAAAGGCAGATTTTTCAGTCGGTCCAGAAAACCACGCCCACTGCTATGCTCTATGGGTTAATGCAGTTCAGATTGATATGAGAAGACTGCTAAACACTAAACACTGCTATGCTCTATGGGTTAATGCAGTTCAGATTGATATGAGAAGACTGCTAAACACTAAACAAGGCAGCAAGGTATAGAAGACTGCTAAACACTAAACAAGTTCAGATTGATATGAAAAGACTGCTAAACACTAAACAAGGCACGTTAAGGTAAGTGAACTGCCCATCATAACGGGATGGCACACAGCCACAGTGTGTGAGACAGCAGTTTGTTGCATTCATTTCCAAAATAAAAATGTCTAATAAGCCAGTTAACATAACATAAATAATACATTTATATTATTTCGCAATAAACACTATAGGTCAACACAAGATCAAGACACAAAGATTATTATGTTTTACCAAAAAATTAAAACTAGTATGGGAAGCCGATATTTTATGTTCAGGGCATAGCAGTTACATTATGGAATGTGTTACTATAGCTGGGATTGCTTTTATTGAGTCAAGAAGCTCAATGACTTACTACCCAGATGGAGGGATGAGACTACCAGATGGAGGCATGTTGCACATCATTTCTATTCTATATCCGAAGAATGTTACAAAATCTGCAGTCACTATTTGCCTGTAGAAGGCCCTCACGCACGCACGCACGCACGCACAAGCGCACGCACAAGCGCACACAAGCGCACCAGCTTGCTAAAGATGACATTAGTGACAGGACAGCAAGGTGCCGATTATAGCTTTTCTTCCGGCCAGTATGCCCTTTGGGCGGGACATTTGACCCCAATTACTGAGTGTGTCATGCTGCCGCTGTCTCGTAGCTGTCAGGTTATGATAGTACTCTGTCCACTGTCTGTTTGTATAAGGAGGAGGAGAGGAGAGGAGAGGAGAGGAGAGGAGAGGAGAGGAGAGGAGAGGAGAGGAGAGGAGAGGAGAGGAGAGGAGAGGAGAGGAGAGGAGACAGATAAAAGTGTTGATAGGATTAGTCTATAGCTGGAAGCTATAGCACTGGATCAATACCGAACCACTAGACCAGCACACAGCTGCTGGCTGCAATGTATTACCTACTCTATTTAGCAGTTAAATAGTGTAGTGTGTGCATGCAGTGCTTGACTAGGCGTAGTATGTGTAGACCCCAGGCCCTGGAATATAATGCTGCATTTTACTGTAAATACCTGGATCCCTGGCTAATAAGTCTTGCGCTCGTTGGCATTGTGTCTCTGTCTGTCATACACACACTGTGTGTATGACACGCACACACTGTCGCACACACTGTCCAGGGCGCTGTTGAATGATCATTGTCTAAAGTCATGAACACTACTGGGACTCAAAATGTTTAGAGCACCCGAAGTGGTTTATTGTTCTCTTTCTCTGTCTCAGCATTGAAGTTACATTGAATTATACTTACGTTATAAATTGAGTCGGTAAGGTATAATTTAATAGCATATGGGAGCTTGCTTTTTGTAAACGTCAGTCTTTGGTTAGGATTAAGTTTAAGTTTGTTTGTTAGGTTTAGGTAGAGGGTTTTGTGGTGTTCAGCTTAGGTTCAAGTACTTTTGTTTGTTTCTCTGGGTTACTCTGAGTCTCTCTCATGTGAATGAACTTCTCACCCTATCTCTAAGGGAGATGCCAGCGACCCGTCGAAGAAAACTAATTTCGGCCGCGTGCATTCGCGACCTTATAGGGGCAAAAGTGGCGCTGTTGTGTTAGAAACGGAGAGAGAGATAAACAGAGAGAGAGATAGTGTTGCACTGTTGGATTGTGCATGAGAGAGACAGAGAGAGAGCGAGAGAGGGAGGGGGAGACAGAAGGAGAGTGTTGTCTGCTAATTCCCCCACATGAAAACGAAATATGTTCGTCAACGCCAATTTTTCACAGAACTAAAAGACTAAACGAGACAAAAACCCACGTGTATAAACAATAATTGGACTAAATCATTATGCAATTTCGTTGATAAATAAAGACGAAACAAAAATGTAGTTAACAAAAAAAAGACTGAACTTCATTTTAGTTCACTAACAAAGACTAGACAAAATATATTGTATTTATTGCCATGCACACACACATTGAATGGACTGCATGCTGTGCTCAGAACAGCTACAAAAGTTACTAAACTACGCAACGCAGGTTGGGCTGTCTGTCACCGAGTCGTTATATATGCTATATATGCTATATTGCTTCATAGCCGCTGCCGCTGAGCCACCCCCCCCCCCCCCCCCCTCACCCTCGTGCCGTTCTTTTTTTTTCTCCACACACACAGAGCCAAGAACACTCGTCTTTTCATTGAGTCACAACTCGCTCAAATCTTGCTCATTTTTAAAAAGTTATATGTAAACTACGAACTTAGGGCTTTCATTTGGTATATAGATTGTGCGTGTAGGCCGTCTCTACGGAACGGTATGAAGCGAAAAGGAAAGTTCGGTCAATAAACCCCATTTGCTGCGGTGATCATGAACTGAAAGAGCAAATGGAAATGGAATCGCGCACAAATAACTTATTTGACTATACAATTATATAAACACAATGGACACAAGGAAGTGGCAGGCACTCGACTTCTGCTGATTATAGGAAAATTACAAAGAGATAGGAGAATAAGGAGAGATGAGTCAAGCAGCCTCTGTCCAGACTGATTTGCGCAGTGACATTTGCAGATCCGCGGAATGCAGCGAATAAATCTAAATAAGGCTAAATAAGTCTTACATGCCGTAATACATTATAATTGCACTCTATAACTAAAATGAACAAAAAACTATGTTTTATTTCCTCTCTGAGCAGGAGATCTTCCCAGGCAGCAGTCTGTCTAGCTTACAAACAATAATCAGAATGCCCAACTCTAACAAGGTTACCCTCGCTGTGACGCTGACGTGAAGTGCAAATGAGCATTAGAAAACCGATGTGCGCAAATGTCACCATTCAGAATTTCTAAGAGAGAGAGAGAGAGAGAGAGAGAGGGGGAGAGAGGGAGAGAGAAAGGGAGGGGTGGGGTGGGGAGAAGAGAGGAGAGGCAGACAGAGAAGTACAGATAACAGACCAAATCTGATAAAGAGAAAATGAAAAAGTGGAGGAATGAGATTGAGAGAGAGAGAGAGAGAGAGAGAGAGAGAGAGAGAGAGAGAGAGAGAGAGAGAGAGAGAGAGAGACTATAGAGGAGAACAACATACAGAGATAGAGATGGAGAGAGGAGGAGACAGCAAGAGTGATGTAAGCTAAACCTTAGCTTCATTAATTTACCAAATGTTGAGAGACTAATGAAGGGAAAATAATGACAGAGAAAGAAAGAGAGCGGTAGAGAAAGGCCTCACACAAAAAAGACATCCTGTCTCCTCGGTGTCTCCTGTGTCCTCTGTGTGTCGCACGGCTCGCAATTCATTTTCAATGGGAATCACGTGGTTTCACGAGACAAGTTTTCTCCATGGCTGTCTTCTGCCCCCTCTCCCCCCACAACACAGCTGTGGAGCAAGCTTGTCTCGTAAATGTGAGACATGTGACTCCCTTTGAAAATGAATTGCAAGCCGAGCGACACACAGAGGGCACAGGAGACACAGAGAAGACACGCTGTCTTTCATGTGTGACTGTCTGAGGCAAAAGACAGTAGAATATGACAGTGTGTTGACTTGTTTTTGTTTACATGCGCACACTGTGTGTGTGTGTGTGTGTGTGTGTGTGTGTGTGTGTGTGCGTGCGTGCGTGCGTGCGTGCGTGCGTGCGTGCGTGCGTGCGTGCGTGCGTGCGTGCGTGCGTGCGTGCGTGTACATACTGTTATGCTCTGGATCTACATCGACATCTCCCAACACCATGGCTGGCACCCCGAAGGCTGATGCCAACACCCACACACAGATGTTCACTACCTGCACACACACACACCCTATAAATAAACATTGGCTGGTAGCAAGGACAATATAAGTCTATGCCAAAAGTTATTTAAAAAATAAGAAGGAAGAAGAAGTAGATCTTGGTAAAATATCTCAGTAAAATACACAGAGATGCCTGAAGTCATCTATGCTTGGGTTTTACTTTCTTGGGGGCTATATTTTCTTCAAAAATGTGTTTCTTCAAGGTTTGGGAACTCCCGGTACAGCTCAATTGTCCTTACCTTGGCTTTATGAGGTGTCCTCATGTCCAGGGCTTTGACCGGATGACAGACGGCCACATAACGGTCCATGCTCATCACCGTGAGGGTGAAGGTGCTGGTGAACATGTTGTAGTAGTCTATGGACACCACAGCCTTACACAGAGCATTACCAAATGGCCAGAAACCCAGGAACACATCAGTACCCTGGTAAGAGACGTACACAATACAATCCTGATTGTTAATTTAACTTGAGGATGTACAAATGTAACCAAATGGACCTGTAAAGGCCTATTCATAGTACATTCATATAGTTTTAGGTGATAAGGTGACCACCGAAAACTACAACATGACATCATGCCGCGGTGGTAATCAAGTTAAAGCAACTCACCGCTCACCCAAAAACATCTCTCTGTTTTTACTAACCACCATTTCGGTGGTCACCTTATCACCAAAAACTGGATTATGAAATGAATTAGATTTGCACACTATCAGAGTTTCAAATGGATATATCAACACTGATGATTTGACTGTGCAGGCACACAAAAACAACAATGAATGCAATCACAGACAAATAACACGCGTTCATGCAACTGTCCTCACTTAACAATGGGATCTAATGAAATCATCATTGCTTTCATTGGCATCAACAGCATTGTGACAGCCCTGGGAGAAAGTATGTTTTGCACTCCGTCCGTCCGTCCGTGTGTGTGTGTGTGTGTGTGTGTGTGTGTGTGTGTGTGTGTGTACTGTGTGTGTGTGTGTGTGTGTGTGTGTGTGTGTGTGTGTGTGTGTGTGTGTGTGTGTGTGTGTGTGTGTGTGTGTCCGTCCGTCCGTGTACAGCTAATCTCCGGCACCGTTAACCTGGTTGATGCCAAATTTTGCACACACACTCCCTGGATGCCAATGATGCCCTAAAATTTCCAGAACGGCCACAGGAGGCCGACTTTTGAAAAACACATTTTTTGATATTACTCCTCCAGATTCTGTCCAAGAATCCCGGAAATTGTTACACACTATCTCTATAGTCATGTGTCCAATCCGTTTGCAGGATTGGCCCGTTTTGAACAAAAAGCCTCAAATCATGAACGCAGCGTGCAATCTACGTGAAATCTTTCACAGACTTTCCTACTAGGCTGAGGAATATACAGTATCCCAACCTTTTCACATTGGCCTGTTATAGCGCCACCAACAAGTGGATTTTTGCAAAACACATTTTTGGAACAAAATGCCTCAAATCATCCAATTGCCATCCAAGGCGTAAGAAGAAATGGCACCCCTTTCACATTGGCCTATTATAGCGCCACCAGGAGGCCACAACCTGACCTGCCCTGGTGGAGACCTATGCCCCGAGGGTCACTTTATCTAGTTAGTTGTCTTTTGGCATGGACTATGTATTATTGTGTGCAGTGTATATAGGCCTACTGTACACACGGTATCCTGTTGACTTACCTGAAAGGGTAACGTAGCCAAGACCAACGCATCAGCCAACGCCAAGTTAAAGATGTATATATTAGTAGCTGTCTTCATCTTAGTGTATCTGAGAAAGAGAGAAAAACAATTTAATTGAATTCATTGTTGTGCCAGTTTCACAATTTTCAAAATGAATCTCAAAAATAGCAAAAATAGTAGATCTACAGTACAAGCTCACAATGGGTCGTGATTCAATTTATTTTATTTTAGACCATTTCACAATATAGTCCACTTGCCAAAGTTTTATGTTAGAAATGTTGAGTATGGGTCCCCAGCATGTAGAAACTTCCGGATGCTAACTTGCATATGTTGAGCAATTTTCATAATTGGCATAATATGTGAACATAACATTAACGACCTATAAGGGGGGAAAAAAATATGATTAAAAACTAAATTTCATCATGCTTTAAGTAGCATATGTGACGTGTCAAACTAGTAGGGGTTTTCATGATGCTGAAACCATTCCAAGCATTCATTTTGCACAAAAAACACTCCTTGGGCTGAAATGGCCATAGCCGTCATCAGTATGTGATGATGTCAGACATTTGGGCAAGTGGCTATGGCCGTTTTTAGCCCAATGAGTGTTTTTTTTTTGTGCAAATCTAATGCTTGGAATGGATTCAGCATCATGAATACCCCCTAGTTTGACTCGTCACATGCTACATAAAGCATGATGAAATTTTGAATTGTTTGCCTTCTATAGGTTGGTAATGGTATAGTCACATATTATGCCAATTCTGAAAATTGCGAATTATATGCAAGTTAGCATCCGGCAGTTTCTACATGCTGGGGACCCATACTCAACATTTCTAACATAAAACCTTGGTGTACTCAACATGTCCGGGCTCACAATGGGGCTCTATGTCCTGGCAAGTAGACTAATAGGGGGTTCGCAGCCAGAGGCTATGGCTATTTGGGGGTCCTTGGCATGGAATGGATTGGGAATTCATATTGTATCCACTATGTATTCTATTTATTCATTTATAATCCATTCTTAGTAAGGATGACACATCTCTTACAGCATCTACTGATCTGATCCGAAAATCATTTATGCTAGAGACCTGCGGATGGCGGATTGAGCCGCGGTTAACCGCAGTTTAGGATGGATGTGGGTCATTAAAATATATTATAAATTAATATTGGATAAACCACGGGTGAAATAATGCAGGAAATAAATTAATGGCATCTCTCTATAGGCTTATTATAGCATTTAAAACGCACAAAATCTTGGCAAAATCTCGCAAATGTATAAATTGGAATAATTAATGAATGCAGTCGGATTGCACACGCAGATTCGGGTGACAAAAAAGCTCATCCGCAGGTCTCTAATTTATACTGCTCTCACTCCTCCTGAGACAAGGTTTCAAGCAGACCTAGAGCCTAATAAGTGATCATTAGGGTGAAAATGATTGACGATTTGAGAGAAACTGTGATCAATAATCTGTTGGGGGGCTCATTAATGAATGAAGCAAAACAGAGTTGCTTTCTCATGAATATTGATTGCTTAAAGCCGCCCACACTACACTAGTATGAATTAAAGCAGCAGTGAGGAAAAGTAAGATAGATACAACCACATTATAGAAGGATGAAGACATACAGTCTATGAGATAGATGAAGATTAAGGCTCTATTAAAATAATTTAGTATATATCTTTCATAGCTCCAAGATTCTCTAACAATACCTCTAAAATACCCAATGCACACATAGTAAACACAGCTGAACCGACTACCTGCAAATGAGGACGATCTAGAACAGTGTGCTGCTTGGAGCACAGATTTCCGCAAGGCTGGGTTGCCTACCCAGGTCTGTGTCAGTGATTGTATGACCAACACTAAAGAGTTATAGGCCAAAAAACTCTCTCCCCCTCTCTCTCTTTCTCTCTCTCTCTCTCTCTCTCTCTCTCCCTCTCTCTCTCTCTCTCTCTCTCTCTCTGCCTTGTGGTTTGAGCAGTGTTGGGTGTAACAGCATTATAAATAACAGCGTTATATGACAAGAATACTTTTTGGGGGTAACGGAGTAACCTAACAAGATAGTTTGCAATTAGAGTAATCCGTTACCTTTTTCCCAAAACTATGGCGTTACTAGTTACATTTAAGACCTATATTTCCCTGTTTCTTCTGTTGCCACAAAGGAAAAATAATCAATTTGACTCTAGGGGGCAGAGGCAGACTGAGACGACAATAGTCAGGCCGCAGGCAGCAGGCGGCATTGCAATAATGTGCTTGTTGAACGGCCCGGGCCTTCTCCATTCTCCCTCCCAGTGTGAGTCTGTGACGTTGAAGGATAGCACTGCCACTGCACGCAGGGATTCCATGACTCATGCTTGTTGGTAGTAATTGACAAAGGTGATTTTGAGCCATTCTTCAACCGTAAAACCCATTAAATAATATTGAAATAAATAACGGCTAAGTGAGCACTACAGTCGTGACATAGACCACAGCTTCCCTGGCCAGCTGCTTTCTTTCAGAATTTTTTTCAGGGACCAAAACAAAAGTCTGTTGTTGATCTAGCTAAAATGTTCATTGTGTGTGTGTGTGTGTGTGTGTTGGTTGGTTTATTTTATTTCACACAGATTCAAAGTTAACATGGCATGATGCAGCAGCATTGCATTGTCTGATTTGTCTTCTTCCAAAATACATTGGTGATTTTATTTTGGATAAAATCGATTCGTCATCAACACCTGCCCCAAAAGGTCATGGGGCACTGGGGGCAGAACGTCATCATCAATCGCTTGTCTGCTTGTCAACAACACAACAAGCCAGCCAGCCAGGTACAACAGCGGAGCATGCCTGCAGCCTATAGTGCCTAATCTTATCTAATCATGAGCGGATATAAACACAAAAGTGGAAATGAAAAGCGCAAAGCAAAGGAGGAAAGGGAACTAGCAAAAGCTAAACATCCAAAATTAGAGAGCTATTTTGTTCGCCCGGTCCCTAGCTGCAGCTCGTCCACCTCCACCTGTTGTAGAGCAAGACAGCAGCGATTCATCCGAGACTGGCACTGGCCCACTCCTACCATCGGGGTCAGAGGAACACAGTCTAGTGATGATGATGATGCATCGGGATTAGGGGAACACAGGACTGACAGCAGGAGCCTGATTAACAGGTAGGCCTATGACTGCAGTGCCACTGCCTATATGTCTGACTCTGAACTCAGTCAGTATTGTTTTATTATAGTTCACTTCTTATAATAGCCGCCTATATAGGCTACCTGGCTGGTTATACTTAAGAGATTCCTTCTCTCTGTCTATCTTGGCTGTAGTGATGACTTCGACTGCTAGTTGCTCCATAGGAGGAGAGCCGCTGCCGGACACAGAGCCAGGAGGTGGACAGGAACCAGCGTTTGACCAGCAGCAGCTACCCCCACCGGCCAAGCGAAATGCACCCTTCTATCATAATGCATGGGTAAATGGAATAAATGACTGGAAGCATCTTACCCAAAAAATGTAAAGGCATGAACGTTCTCAAATACATATTGTTGCATACGTAGTATATAAGCAATGGAAATGCAACAGTACAGTAGATGCTGAAATGGAAAAGAGTGTGCGTAATGCTGCCATGTTTTGGAGACAGGTCTTGGAGCGCATTGTGAATGTAACACTCACTCTAGCATCATGTGAATCATCATGTGAATGTAACACTCACTCTAGCATCATGCTCGATATGATCCCGTTTTGAAAGAGCTAATTAGCCGACCAGAAGGGTCAGTGAAATACTTAAGTCACCAGATTCAAGATGAGATTATTTACAACGTGTGAAAGCTAACATCATTTACGAAATAAACGAAGCCCCGTTTTATTCAGTCATCATGGACACAACGCAAGATGTGTCCAAGATAGACCAGTTGAGCCAGGTTTACCGTTTTGTGAGGGTTGTTAAAGATTACATGGATATAGCTACAGATATACAAGTCAATTAAGTGTTTTTGGGGTTTGAAGTGACTGTATAGGCTCATCAGCTGCAGAGCTTGAAAACAAAATCCTGGGCTCTATAGAGCAGGGGTTCTCAACCCGTGGGTCGCGACCCCTCTGGGGGTCGCCAAATTATTAAATATATATTAAATATAAAAAAAATGTTTTGTTTTTTTTGCAACTGAATGGCTGGCAAATGGAAATGAAGAGTTTACATATAGTACACATATACACCTTCCCTAATGATTATCTGGTATCTCAGTATTTTTTTATGGTGTATTGTCTCTATTATTAAGGTTATTGTAGCAGTCAATTTATATTGGGGCTGCCAAAGCATCTCCGGGGGTCCCCGGCCAAAAACGTTGAGAACCCCTGCTATAGAGAATAACAGATTAGATCTGTCTAAATGCCGTGGGCAGGGATATGATGGGGCTGCTAATATGAGTGGTATCTATTCAGGTGTACAAGCAAGAATATTAGAGAAAGAACCCCTTGCCCAATATGTTCATTGTGCCGCTCATAATCTTAACCTTGCCCTCAACGACTCTGTTAGAAACGTCCCTGGAGTAAAGCAGTTTTATGACACTGTAGAGGCGCTCTACAACTGTTTTGGTCATAGCATCAAAAGATGGGCTTTGCTTAGTGGGATAATGACGCCAGAGAGCAGAAATATCACAATAAAGCGATTATGTCCAACCCGCTGGTCCTCTCGCCATGATGCGCTTGTTGCGTTAAGGCACAGATATGGTGACATTATAAAAGCCCTTACCAAAATAAACCTTACCAGTGAGAAAAAAGAGGAGCGCAGTGAAGCGAATGCATTAAAGAATGCAATCAGCAAATTTAGCTTTATATTTTTGGTGAACATGCAGACCAAGATTTTGGAATGTATAAACGCTGCCTCGCAGTTAATGCAGGCGAAACAGACAGATATCCTCAAAGCATCTAATCTATTGAAAAGTGCACTCGATGTTTTGAAGGAGTACAGGAAAAAATGTGATGAGGCTAAAACCACAACTCTTTCTATAGCTACTAATTGGGGCAGTCAAACACAGTTTGAAATAACCAGGGCGAAAAAGGTTAAGTGTCACTTTGGCGAGCTTTCTGAAGCCTTGCTGACGCAGAAAGCAACTTTCGGGGCAACGTTTTCTATGCCTGTCTCGACATAGTCATTCAACAACTTTCCCAACGACTCACCAGCTTACATGGAATTGCGAATATGTTCGAGGCAATTCACCCCAACACACTGATGGAAGCACAGGATGAGGAGTTACACCAAGCTGCCCAACGGCTAAGTGAGCACTACAGTCGTGACATAGACCACAGCTTCCCTGGCCAGCTGCTTTCTTTCAAAAAAAATGTCAGGGACCAAAACAAAAGTCTGTTGTTGATCTAGCTAAAATGCTCATTGTAAACCACGCAGCAGTGACCTCTACATTCAGTGAGGTTCATTGTAAACCACCCAGCAGTGACCTCTACATTCAGTGAGGTTTGCACAGCCTTCCTATTATTTCTGACTATTCCTGTCACTGTCGCAACCGCGGAGCGCTCATTCTCAAAATTTAAACTAATTAAAAACTACTTGAGAAGCACAATGGGACAGGATAGACTAACTGGACTGGCCATGTTGTCGATTGAACATGATTGCGCAAAGAAACTGGACATACAGGCTATAGTGGATGAGTTCGCAGAGCGGAAAGCACAGCGAGTCCCCCTTTAATTGGTGAGTAAATAGCCTAGAGGCTGGTGTAATTGGATTTGTAACGTTATTTACAACGTTGTGTACATTTTGTACTTGCATTTGTTTCAGCCATTATATACGCCACGGCAGTGGCTTCCAAAGTGCCATGGTCACTGTGTCACTGTCCTTGGTGCTGAACTCTTTTTTTTTTAAAGATATTTTTTTTGCGGCTTACGCCTTTTATTGGTTTTTGAAGGGACAGACAGTAGGCTGACAGGAAACGGGAGAGAGATGGGGGAAGACATGCAGTAAAGGCCGTGTCGGGCTCGGGAGTCGAACCCGCGGCACACTGCGACTGGATTACCAGTCGGGTGCCCAGACGGTTACGCCACCGCCTGGGCCAGGTGCTGAACTCTTAATGCTGTTTGTTTGTTTGTTGTAACTATAAGTGATGCAACTTAAGTTATAATAAAATGTAACTGAATTGAAATGTAACTTCAATCTTTCATTATTATGCTTCTTTGCCTATCTCCATTCTCCATAATTCAACAGTATTGCTTTTTGACTGACTATAGATTCACTGCAGTGCAGTGACGGGATGTCGGTGTCGTGCATGTACACTACGCAGTAAACTGTATAATAGTTGTTGGGGCCCGGACCATGCACTTTCTCCCCGGCCCGTCATTCAGTTGTTCCGCCCCTGACTGGATGTATACAATACGTTGTGGGAACAGAACACAGCATTTGATGCAGAGTTAGAGAGCTGTTTACAATTTTTAGGATATCTCGAATCACACTGTCTAAACCCTCTTTCAGAAAGGGGCTGGGAATTGTATCTAATGAACAGGAGGATGATGTCATCTGTGATATGGTTTTGCGTAATGTAATTAGCAAAATATGTGATTGTAATGTAAAGGATTCAGTAGGTCATCACTTCTGGTGTGACACCATGGCTCTTGTTTACACATTCTGTTGTCAACATGTGTGCGGGAATGACCTGAGATTGAGAGAAGACATATAGTTTATCCTTTAGTAAGGTTGTGGAAGTATTCACACTATTATACTATTATAACACATACTATTAGGACAGAGCTGCCTTGGACCCTCTTTTAAGTTCGCCACCTTATATCTCCTTCCACAGTGACATTGACTCAAGGTATAGAACTTTTTAAGAACTCTTGTGCTTTGCTATATGAAACCCTCTCCAAAGAGCACCTGTCAACAGTTCTCTCTACATATAAAGGACCCACGTAGCGCTTCTTCTTTTCTTTTTTTCTATTCACACTAGTTTTGGATTTATTGTGGAAAGGAGGAGATAAACGTCAATGCAAATTGGTGAAGCAGCAAGCAGCAGCTCCACCCACAACACTGGTAGGCTGCAGGTTGCTTTGTTGTTGATTTTTCTCGAGGGTGGATTTTAATTGTCGGTAACGCAAAATAACGCAAAAATTATCTAACGAGTTACTTTTCTCAGAAGGTAATCTTGTAACGTAATGGGATTTGTTTTATTGGCAGTAATCCAGTAACCTAACGAAGTTACTTTAGAATGTAACGTTACCCAACACTGGGTTTGAGTCGTTTGAAATAGAAGATTCCCCTGTTCAATACCAGGCCTCTGTCTCATTGAGGTGCCCTTGAGCAAGATACTGGTAACAGAACTTGTCTACTGCCCCTTTGGAATTCTCTGGGTCCTTTTTGTCCTTCAATCCTCCTCTCCTTACTCTCCTTGTTAAATAACAAACTGTTCAATCTTCTCTCTGTCTCTCTTCAAAGTCTAATCTAATGTATGTCCTCCCAGTCTCCTTGTTTCTACCGCTTTACTCCTCTCTCTCTCTCTCTCTCTTAATCTCTACACAGTCTCGCTCCTTTTCTCTTTTGTAATCCTGTTAGTAATACATGTTTTCTTTTTTCTCTCTCTCTTTTCTGTATCAGATCTCCAGCAGGAATCACCATTTTCTGACAAATATTTAATTCAATCTTCACTGGCAGCTCTTGCATGTTGTGATCCTTTTCCCTGTTTTATTGTTGTGTGTATTAAAGATATTTGTTACGTAAGGCTTTGTTGAATACCCAGTTTTGATTTGTCAATCAAGGCATTCTGGGTTCTGTTATTTCTTAATAGCAAACCGCTGTTCTGTATATTTGTTCACATTGACGAATGGGAAGCCTGTAAACTACTAAAAATAATTTTGTACTGGCATTGATTTATTGATTTAATTCTTAAGTAGCCGTGTAATAAGCAGGCAAACGTATCGTTAGCTGGTCATTATTGCACAATAAACTCATCTATGTATAATTATACCAATGACATGTAAGTAAGTGCATTTCATGAATACTAACATCCTAATGACTGTAACTAACGCAGTAATGTTTTATTATATTATATTGTATTGACATAAAGTCATTGTTTCCAGTCATTAATGCCTCATTAAGCTGTAACTGAAGAGGCATGACGTTTT
>NC_136807.1:17016429-17048929 GCF_951216825.1 Electrona antarctica | reverse complement strand
AAACAATCCTGATACGCCCATAGGCATGGCACTATGACTCAGACATAACCATAAACAATCCTGATACGCCCATATATTATATATAGCAGAGTCATTGTGCCATGCCTATATATTATATATAGCCATGGCACAATGACTTGACACGGCTATATATATGGGCTATGCCTATAATGGTGATGCACATATATGGGACTTCAAACTTGGTGTGCTAATCGGCAAGGACTTGAGGGAGTGCAGGTGCCTGCGGTAGAGTCAGGCAGTCTGACCCATATGTCCATATACTGTAGGCATATGGATTAGAGGCTAGGAGGTTAAACTACGGTCCCAATGTCCAGCATCCGACATCTGATAAAAATATTTTTTATGCATTAATGACAAGCAGGTGCGTAAATGCAGCCTAACACTTACAGCATTATATTTTGGATTGAACTATTTGAACATAAAACGAGTACTATACACATTTTATATAGCAGGGTCATCTTGCACGGATACATTCATATACATTTCCATGGGGAACACGCGCTAGTTCGACATCCCGTTAGTCTGACTCACCCGTGGCTTCCGCATGCGCTTAGGCTTAGGGTTTGGGGATAGCATTCGTATGGGGCTTTATGGTCAGTATATTGAGAATAGTCGCATTATTGGGAAGTCGGACCGACGCTACGCAAACCATAACCATTTGCGCGTTGTTGTTGATTATTGCCGTCTCGTTTGAAAGTGTCAGCGAGGTATTCAAACTAATGATGGAACTTGTTTTGACTGTTCAATACACAAGTTTATAACCCGGACCGACACAACGACCTGGCATTTCAACTGCCGACGACTCATAACTCTAAAGTCTATGCGACAGCTGCGGCATGGAATGCGGCTACGCGGTCTCAAAGCTACTGGAAATAAGACTGCAAAAAAGCTTGTTCAAAACATACACAAACGAACTGATAAGAACCAGAGCAAACCAGGGCAAAGGAACGCTCCCTCACACCTCCATCCTTTACTTGCACTTGAACTGCACCTGCCTAAATCTGTGATGCTGTGAAGTTGTTTACACAAAGTTATGTGTAATCTACTACAGAATAAATACAATCACACACGTGTGAAGTGAGGATCGCTCTTATCATCCATCATCTTATTCCGGCCAATCACAATTTGCGTCCTCATTTTTGTCATCATTTTTTGTTTAAACTGGCCTAATGTGCAGAAACACTCTAAAATACTCATAGGAAACAGTAACAAAACAATGTTTGTGTTTACACTCTAGTTATGAGGAACGCTATCCCCTCCTATATCCAGCTTTCGGTGTGTGTGCACAACTTTGTCCTACACAAACAATTTAGTGCACAACACAACACAAACATTGCGTAACACAAACATTGATGACGAAGGTGAGGACGCAAATTGTGATTGGCTGGAATGAGATGATGTATGATGATGTACAATGGTGTGATTTCTTTTTACACAAACACTCAAAACTAGTCATAGGAAACGGTAGCAAAACAATGTTTGTGTTTACACAAACCCTCAAAGCTGGACATATAGGAGGGGCCTAAAAATACGAAATGATGTTGGTGTATACAATATACAGTGGCTCAGAGGTAGAGTGCCTGGATGGTAACCGTAAGGTTGCCAGTTCGAACCCGGGCTCCCCCAGAGTTACTGTCGAAGGGTCCTTGAGCAAGACACTGGGCAGTATTATGCGTGTCTTAAGTACCAGGTCTTATTACTTAACTTAAGACCTGGAGGCGTGGTCAATGCTGTTTGGCCACTCAGAATAGCCAAATGGCATTGATCACGCCTCCAGGTCTTAAGTTAAGTAATAAGACCTGGTACTTAAGACACGCATAATACTGCCCTCTGAACCCCTAATTGCTCCCGATGTGCTAGTTGGTGCCTTGCATGGTTTCCGCTGCCATCGGTGTATGAATGTGTGTGTGAATGGGTGAATGTAATGCACAATCTCTGTAAAGCGCCTTGGATAAAGGCGCTATATAAATGCAGCATTTACCATTTACCATTTACCAAGACTATATGCACATGTACATAATGATGATGCTCTTTTATACTCGTTTTTGCACTTGATTATATTCTTTGTTTGGTTGTTGTTATCTATCATGCTGCATGGAAGCCAAACAAAAATAAGTTTTACTCTTATGTACCTGTACACAATATGTAACAATAAAGTACAACCTTGGACCTTGAACCTCCCAATAACAACTCTTGCGTCTCTTGTTTTGGTCTTACCTTCACAATAAAGTCTCTTGTTTGCCTCCCAATGCAGCGCATTTCACACAGGTTATTATTAACAGGAAATAACTTGAATCGAGAGAGAGAGAGCGAAAGAGAGAGATATTTGAAGGCGATATAATGGACTGCTGTGTCATTGTCAACTTGTCAAGATGTACAGAGAGACTTATATTTCCCAGTCTTTGTCATAAAATATCGATCAAAACTGGCAAGTACTGGACTAATACTGGACTAATGCTACCACTAGTCTCTCGTAGCCAGACAAGGTAAGGTAAGGTAATTGTATAAAGCACCTTTCAAAACAGTTGTTACAAGGTGCTGTACAATAAAAAATAATAGGAATAAAACAAGAACATCACAATCAAAGATAAACCAACAATGAAATAAGAAACAGAGCAGCAAAGACAGTACCTAGAAATAGATAAAAACAGAACAGTACATAGAAATCAACAAAAGATTGAAACAATCACTGGAGCAAACCAAAATGTTTGCGGTACAAATTAGTTTTAGTAGCTTCTTAAAGATGTTGTAGAGTGGTAAGTCATTCAACTATTCCACAATCTCCGAATGCTATATAGAGTCTGGAACTACACGTCCCAAAATCAAAGTAATCTGTTTGTCATTTCCGTTCACAAACATATATTTTAAAAATATCTTATATCTTTTTTTATTTCCGTTTCTGCTAAGCAGAAAGCTATAGATACGTAGATGATTTCTATTTATATTGGGATAAATGTGCGCTGTAAAAACAAAACGACTTATATTTTACTCATGATAGAGCTTCCGTTGCTCCAGACTGTATGACGGACGCAATTGAACATTGCGAGAGGCAATAGACTGGCCTCTGATATGGATACCAGTATCAAGTTGTCCAGAACCGCCGATCCAACCGATATGCCTATATATGGGCATGCCAATATATGGGCATAAAAGGGACACAGGTAGACAGACATGTCCATATAAATGATAAATGGTGTATTTGTATAGCACCTTTATCCTAGGCGCTTTACAAATCATTGTGCATTACACTCACCCATACACACACACACACACACACACACACACACACACACACACACACACACACACACACACACACACACACACACAAACATCGGGAGCAGTTAGGGGTTCAGTGTCTTGCTCAAGGACACTTCAACACTAACATAGCTGGGGGAGCCCAGGAACGAGCTGGGAGCCAGCTGGGAGCCAGCCGGTTCCCAAGCGGCCGCTCTACCTCCTGAGTCACTGCCACCCCCATACAGTATATGGCCATAGGGACACAGACAGATGAGCAACGGGTACTCTGACAGAGTCCCTGACACTATGACTCAGACATATCGGTTGGAACGGCATAGATATGTGAGGGCCTATCTAGCCCAATTTCCACCCAATAGGCAAGCTTTCTGCCTCCCCTCGCCATCTCTTAGTCTCCCTCTTTCTACTTATCCATTCAAGAAAGGATAACAGATGCTTTTGCTCCCGTAGGCTCTACAATTTCTCCACCTCTTTCCATCTGTAATTCTGTGAGAGATATGCAACCCCCATCCACATACACATACACACACACACCCACGCGCGCCATTCAGCACAGGGTTTTTCTCATGGGTGTGTGACTTTTTCCACATATCCATTTTCCATTTTTCTCTCTGTATCCTTCTATCTCATCTAACAATCTCTTTATCTCTATTATCTAATATTTTTTTCTCTCTGTTCATGATATCATAAATGTCTTACTCTTTCTTTCTCTCTTCTTCTCTCTCTCTCTCTCTCCCTCCCTCCCTCCCTCCCTCCCTCCCTCCCTCCCTCCTTTCGTCTCACTCAGTTAAAGCGGTGATGTGTTGGTGATGAAAGGGTCTTTCATCTGCCTAGCAGTGACTCTCAAATATTAATAATCACTTTGAATAATTCAAACCCCGCCTGGCCACAGCCACACTAGAATGAGCTGTCACACATGTCCCACAGTGTGTGTGCGCGCGTGCGTGCGTGCGTGCGTGCGTGCGTGCGTGCGTGCGTGCGTGCGTGCATGCGTGCGTGCATGCGTATGTATGCGTGTAAGATAAATGGTCCTAGATAAAGAGGCTCTTGAGATCACATGGATATTGTCACAGTAGACTGTGAATATCTTGTAGTTAGCTACTCGAGAGCATCATAACATGTCTTCAACCGAAATGCTCAATAAAGGTCAGTGAACTCTCAATTCCTGAGTAGAATTTCATTTAGATTTAGACCAATTTTTGGATGATTCATTATTTTTCCACAACAAGTGTTTTGTTTTTGTTTTCATTATCTTGGGTTCTAAAAGTGTGATGTTGACTGTTTCACTAGTATCCGGAGAGTGAATGTAATCAGCACTTCTGTTTACTCAAACTCACTCAAATAGCACAGAAACAACAGATAAACTAGAAAAAGTGCCCTTCTGGGCACAGGTCTCCACCAGGAGGATAGGACTGTGTGAGATGGTTGGCAAAATGTTTAGGAGTAATATAAACATGTTGGATTGGATGATTTGAGGCATTTTGTTCCAAAAATGTGTTTTGCAAAAATCAACCTGTTGGTGGCGCTATAACAGGCCAATGTGAAAAGGGTGGGATATATTCCTCAGCCTAGTAAGAAAATGTGTGAAAGATTTCACGTAAATTGCATGCTGCGTTCATGATTTGAGGCTTTTGTTCCAAACGGGGCAATCTTGCAAACTGTGAAAGCCAATTATAGCCAATTAGGATGGAATAAGAAATATCGGACAGATCCGACTTGAGCACATGACCATAGAGATACTGTGTAACGATTTGTGGACAGAATCTGGAGGAGTAATATCAAAAAATGTGTTTTACAAAAGTCGGCCTTCTGGTGGCGCTATAAAAGGCAGATGCGGAAAATGCAGGTCAAAGGTTTGTCCTTGGCCTCTAGGGAGTGTGCATGCAACGTTTCACGAAGATCGGTGCAGTTTTAGGTAAAAAATGTGAAAAGCTGCCTCATGGTGGCGCTATAACAGGCCGTTCTGGAAAATGCGGGGCAGAGGTTCATCGTTGGCATCCAAGGAGTGTGTGTGCAAAGTTTGGCATCGACCGGATTAACGGTGCCGGAGATTAGCTGTACACAGACGGACGGAAGGAAGGACGGACGGACACACACACGGACGGAGTGCAAAACATACTCTCTCCCCATGCCTTCGGCCTGGTGGAGACAATAATGATCAATCTTTCATGTCCAGGATTTTTTTCAAGTGCATTTATCTCAGATCCTTTTCCCAGATTGCGTTCTTTAATGAAAATAAGCTTTATTCACAGCCCATAACTGATCGCGGTTACAAAATGTTTTGGGTGAAATAAAATAAGATTGCGCTGCCCTTTACATAGCCATTGTTTACTTCCGGTTCACCGGAAGAAGGTAGGAAGTCCGCACATCGTTCTATAAGCTCCCATCAATTGTATTATAGGAATCAGGAATCAACGTTTCGACCCCTCCGGGTCTTCATCAGGAATGAGTATACAACAAAGTAGGCTTTTTTATATACAGGTCGACAAGCTGACTTTGCAATGAAGGTCACCGCCAGAGAATTTCCGCCTTCAAAATAAGAGTATGCTCTGAAAAGACAGTGTCAGGGGCTTAATAATAATTGATTAATCAATCAATAAATCAATTAATTAATTAATACCTGGCAGGGAATGTGTTAACACATTCACCGCCGTGACATAGATTTATGTCAAATCTAATCCAACGGTTAAGCGCAGATGATGTAAATTTCAGTGGTTTATGATAGATCGTGCTCCTCACCAACGTATGCATAGCTGAGCTAATGTGTTAGGTTTCAGGTCTAGAGGGGTGGGTCGTGGCAGAGATTTGCGCACACCCTGATTGGATCTCACCAATCTGTCAGTCACCCCTGGCCCCTCCTTTCCCCACCAGTGCAGCGCTACGTCACATAATTTGGAGTGACGCCCATCCGGAAGGGTTGACTCCCACTTCTACCCCAGAGCGGCCAATGCGTTCCTCCAGGCTTTCATTTTTTGCGCAGACGAAAATGAAAGCCTGGTACCGAAGCTAACGTATGCATGGTTCTAGGTTGCTAAGCAACAGATAAAACAGGAAATTAACCTGCCGTCCGCCTCCACGTTATTAGATCCAGAAAAATAAATGTATCTCAGATTGTTTTCCCAGATTGCATTTTTGGTCAAAACAAGCTTTATTCAACGGCCCATAACCAAAGATTTGTCTGTCTCAACTCACAGCAATTACCTACATCAGGTGAAAACAAGCTCAGCTGGGCAACCTAAAAAGCCAACGAAACAAGCTAAGAAACATTGTAACTGCCATGACCAAATCTGCAAAAAGAAACTTTATCAATGATAAAGCTGAGGAAAACAAACACAATCCTCAGGAGCTCTGGAAGCTACTCAACAACCAACTAGGCTGCAGTCTGAAAACCAAGTTTTCCCCCCAACAACCCTTGTTTGTTGCTGGGGGAAACCTTAATAAACTAGAACTGCACTCTGTCGAGTGCCTACTTGCTTGTTGCACACAAGTAGGCCATAAACGGCCTACTAGTGTGCAAGCAGAGTGTGCAAGTACTGTAGACTGCTACAAACTTTCAAATCTCAGCCTCTCTGTGAAAGAACGTTTGCAATATTGAATTATTAGGTTTAACTATTTGCTACGTACCTTGCTTTTGGAGGAAAAAAAGTAGTATTTTGAAGTATGGTAATGATTACTTATGCCTGTTATGGCAGTGGTGTCAGATTACCTTTAGTCCACCCGACACTGAAACATGTCATTGTTACGTCACCATCGATAACCAATTATACCCTGGCATTGGTACATGTATTCATCACGTCATATTCTCATGTCTATATATATGTATATGTCTATATGTATTTATATGTAATTTCTGAGTTGATTAGTGGTATACTGTGGTTACTCGGGTGGTTTGATGCGTATGTCCCTTTAATCCACCCGACACTGAAACATATCATCATTACGTCACCATCGTAAACCAATTATACCCTGGCATTGGTACATATCTTCATCACGTCATGGGACATACGCTTCGTAGCATGACGGAAAACATACCTGCACGGTCTGCTTCCGTATGTCCCATGCCAGCATATGATGTCATATCATATGCTGCTAAGGGACATTGGTACATATCTTCATCACGTCATGAGACATATGCTTCGTAGCATGACGGAAAACTTACCTGCACGGTCTCTTCCGTATGTACCGTGCCAGCATATGACGTCATATCATATGCTGCTAAGGGACATACGCATCGTAGCACCTGACTGATAACATTACTTGCACGCTCTGCTTGCGCAAGTAAATAACTTTGAGGGACATAGACAATATGATATTAAATGTAAAAAACAGTTTTAAAATGCATGTTATTTGTGCTTTAAGTTGGGCAAATGTTGTATTTCCTAACCTAATATTCATTGGCAATGTAAATTGTGTGCCTTCAAAGCATCAATTTTACATCATATTTGCATATCATTACTTGAGTACTATATTTCCACATCGCCATATACTGTACTTTTCATCTCTCTCTAAATTAATTTTCAATGAGAGGGAAACATAATCAGAAAAACCATGGAAATTAAGTCTCACCCTTCTTGGCAACAGTCTCCATATCTCCCAGCATGCTTTAAGAGACTGTTAACTCGAGCTATTTGTCTCGTTATTTATGCACTGTTGGCCTGGTAGGTATTTAAAGACCTAAAACATGCCGCACGCACGCACGCATGCACGCACGCACGCACGCTCGCACACACGCACACACATACGCACACACGCACACACGTACGCACACACGCACACACGTACGCACACACACACCAGGATGTGAGGATGATAGTTTTCTTGTGGCACAAATAAGCAAACAGCCATGTAGTACGACACTTCATTATACCATTCTCAATTCAATCAGGAAGATAGAGACTCAACAAGCAGAGTGAGACACTAGAGTGGACACACAGCAGATTACTGTATAATAGAATAGAATAGAATAGAATAGAATAGAATAGAATATGATCAGAAAGGAGTAGAGAGAATGAAAACCGAGTCGGTCAGGCTGGAGATATAGCAGAATAGGAGATTGGTTCAGGAAGCTATAGTAGATTAAACAAGATTTATTCATACATAACCGTTGCATCTAATATGCACCCTAGTGGGCATGCATTTGTAGCTTGTGGCGTGTGTAAGCATTAAAGTGCATTCATCTGTGTGTGTGTGTGTGTGTGTGTGTGTGTGTGTGTGTGTGTGTGTGTGTGTGTGTGTGTGTGTGTGTGTGTGTGTGTGTGTGTGTGCGCGCGCGCATGCGCTAACATTTTCCGCACACCAAAAGCAGAAACATGTTTTTTAAAATTCCCCTTTACATCGTGACGAGTCTGTGCAAATGCATTTGTGATAGCTCACATTCTAAAGGGTGGATTACCATAAAACTTGCTGGGTCTCCCTGGCTACGAATCTGTGCAAATGCATTTCTGATATCTCACATACTAAAGTGTGGATTACCATGAAACTTCCTGGGTCTCTCCTGGAGATAAAAGCCTGTTAGATGTCTGCAAAGTGATCACGGCAGCCAAATCTGAACACAGTGAGAAGATCAAGACACGGCTACAGTGTGTAGTAATAATGACCCGCATAGTAAACATTTTAGCTTAAAACCCAAAAGAGAAATGAGACCCAAGCTGATGAAAATAGCAGTGAGCTTGTGTAGCTTACTTTTAAAAAATGTATTTTTGGAAATATGGAAAAATGTTGGAATTCGTTTTAAATTGATGAAAAGTTGAGATTTTGTTTCAACAATCTTTTGTTAAATGTAGGAAACGGAAAAACAGAGATATTTACTCGGGAGTCACGACCGATAAAAATTGGTCCACAACCAAAAAATTTGTCCCGACAAACTGTTTGGGAAACAGTGGTTTAGGGCATAGCAGTGGTGACCATTTTGCGTTGCCATAGATTGAACCCGCCACCATACAGATTTCCGAAAATATTTGTGTAAATTATTTTAAGCCTGGAATGAAGCCATCCACGCTCCTGATGGATGAATCATGACCATAGAACATTTGACTGTGTCAAAACATAATTTATTATGGTGGGATGGGGCTATTGATCGAGTCAACACATCAACATCATGTGCTAGACTAGGCCTTATTCAATTCAAAGTCTTTCATAGACTTCACTACTGCAAATCTAAACTTGCCACAATATATCCTGGAATGATGACAAATGTGACAAATTTGACAAACAAATGTGATAGATGTTCTGGTCTTGCCCCAAGCTGGTACACTATTGGACTAACATATTTGTGTAAATTATTTTAAGCCTGGAATTAAGCCATCCAGGCTCCTGATGGATGAATCATGACCATAGAACATTTGACTGTGTCAAAACATAATTTATTTGAAAACAGCAAAACACAGAATCAAATGTGTTATGGTCATGATTCACCAGGAGCCTGGATGACTTGGTTCCGGGCAAAAGATTATTATAATATAAATATTTTCTGAAATCTCTATGGGAAAAAATGAATGGGTTTTCTATCTGTGGCACCACCAAATGATTGTCCTTTAGACACATCGGCACGGCTAACATCGGAGCATCCACCACCGCGCTGCGGCACGTTGTAAGCTTGTAGATCAGCTATTTTCAGAGCACAACCAAGCATACAATGACTTCTCTTTTGGTTCTACTGGATCTCTTCTACACTAAGTCAGTGAAAAAAGGTAGTCGACGAACATTTGTCTTCATAGTTTCACGTCGACGTAATCAACACTGCACAACACCCCCGCGAGGTAGCTGGGCCAGATGGCATTCGGGGCCAGGTGGGCAGAGAAGAGCGTGCACAGCTGGCTGGTGCATTCTGCACAGACATATTGAACCTCTCCCTTTCCCTGTGTGTAATCCCCTCATGGTGCTGAAATAAACAAACAGACATGCTTAAATGATTTGCATCCTGTTGCCTCACGGCTCACTCCCATAGTGAGGACATTAAAATGCCCTTGGTGCACTTGTTTTCCACATTCACTGTAACATAGGCTACCTATATGTGTTCATGATCATCAGCAGATCATGGATTGTAATAGTAAATATTAGAGATCCAGAGTGACAACACATTTCTAGCATTGTGTACCCCATTCACTGCAAGGTATTCTGTTCACTAGAGTGATTTAATGGTCCTAAATGATACGTTAGTGGCCTGTGGACCCTCTGCTGAAAAAGGCCATGCCACCACTTTCAATGAAGTGGCATATCTTTTTATTATTATCCACCACCATCATGGGTTTCACTACAAACTCAGTGCATTTTCATTAGCAGCATGCACACATCACTGGCTTTGAGGAACATGCAGTGACAAAACAGCTGTCTCTCTCCCGGTGGTGGAAGAAGTATTCAGTTACTAATACAAGTCTGCTATTAAAAGAATTTACTTGCGTAAAAGTACGAAAGTATTCTCATTACAATATACTTAACTGAACAGTGTTCAGTCATGTGAAAGAAAGATTTGATTTCCTATCTGCTTGAAGGTGTGTTAACACTTAGCCCGCTAGCATTTATTGACAAATTAGGATCTAATTCACGCTAGCATTTTTCCCAGTTGAGCTCTTTGAAAAGCCACATTTCCAGACTTCCGGAAGTGAGCATAAACTAGTAAATGAAACGGGTCCCGTTCAACTGTTGTTTACAAGATGGATCTATGCCGGTGCACTGGAGGGCTCCACATCGTCAGCTCTGTGCCATCAAAGAAACGTTGTTTTGACCAAAAATGCCATCTGGGACAAGGAATAGGAGATACAGGCGATTGCAATTAACAGATAGAATGGATTATTATGGTGATGACGATCTAAGATGGGCGACCCAGTGTTGTGACAACAACAGCTAGCTACCCGATGCTAACGTAAGTAGCATTATGGCTTGATCGATCGAAAGCGATATAAAAGCGCAATTGCCATTGATCTACGGCAATGGCGTTAAGCTTAGCATTAATTAATAGGCTTTAATTGACCTAGATCTACGGCAATGGCGGTATAAGTGTTAATTAGTGAAATCAGCTGGGGGTGAAAGAAAACCTCATGCAATCGGCATTCGGCACACATGTTCAACTTGCTGCTTTAAAATGTAATTGGCTTGGGGTTAAGAAAAAGCTTCAATGCAAAACAGAACGAAAAGAGAGAAAAAAAGATCAATGTCCTGGTAATTGCTCAGGGACTCGCACCTATATGGCTTGTACTTCTTGCAAGGATTAAAGATTACCCGCCCGCCTGCACATACGCGCGCGCACACACACACACACACACACACACACACACACACACACACACACACACACACACACACACACACACACACACACACACACACACACACACACACACACACACACACACACAGCCTAGACATATAAATGGTAACAAATAAATTGTAGACTAACTGATTATTTTTTCCCTATTCTTGGGAAACTAAATGACTGCATGTAATTTCCCCCTGTGCCATTAGCCAACCTCTGGAGGAAGCCAGAGTGGATAAAACCAATTAAGAGGAACAAGAGAAAGAAAGGGGTGAAGACAGAGACACAGAGAGAGAGAGAGAGAGAGAGAGAGAGAGAGAGATATGTTCATATCTACCACCATCTCCTCAGTGTGGATGTTTTAGAATTATAACATTACAATATGGCCTCTTTTAGGGCAAAGCTGCATTTTGTGGTCTCTCCTCAGACAAAGTAATATTAACGGTAATATTACGGTCTCTCCATAACAAAGTTACAAAGGTAATTGCTACAGTAGGTCGCTGTTACTATGAAAACGTGCAGGAAGCCAGCTGTAATGCATGCTTCCGTCACACACTCTGAACGCAGAAGCAGTCACGGTTTCCTGTAACGCTGCTTCCATCACGCTGCTACAGTTGGAGGCCATCGATATTGTCCTTTTCTTTTTGCTGAGGTTTGCGTGATCTGCGCAAAAGGACAGTTAACCCATTTTGGGCGGGAACCCCTTTTGGTGTTTTAAACATTATGTTATAATTTAGCTATTGAAAAATAGCAGATCTACAAGCTCATAGCGCGCTACGAGCTTGTAGGTCTGCTATTTTCGAAAAATCGTGAAAATATTTATTTCAGAAAACTGGAGGATTTAGAAGGATTTTTTTAAATTTTGAGGTCAGGCCTAAATGGGTCAAATGATAAGGGACAATATCGGTGGCACCCAACTGTACCTGTAATGCTTGCCTGTTACTCTCCATGGTTACTCTTGCCTGCTTGTAAGCTTTAAATTAAAATGATCCTCAGCACCACCATTGAACGAGTACCTTATTATAAATACCTCGGGATCTGGCTGGACGAGAAACTTACTTTTAACACACACATTGAAATTTTAACAAAGAAATTGCGAATTAAGCTTGGCTTTTTTTTACCGAAACAGATCCTACTTTCCTTGGCCTACTAGAAAGAGACTAATTGAAGCACTTTTCATTTCCGCTTTGGACTACGGGGACATTATATACAGAAACGCATCAGCTACCACACTTAAAATCTTGGACCCAGTTTATCATTCTGACCTCAGATTTATAACAGGCGACAGCTATAACACCCATCATTGTATACTGTACAATAAGGTTGGTTGGCCCTCCCTTGCGACAAGGAGAGACCAACACTGGTTTTTATTTGTCTATAAAGCTCTAATTGGGAATTCACCTTCTTATTTAAACTCTCTTTTACAATGGAAAACTATTTCTTATCATACACGCTCTCAAGATTATTTGATGCTTGAGACCATACATGCCTCCACTACATCTGGAAAATCTGCTTTCAAGTGCGCTGCCCCACACACTTGGAACACCTTACAGACTTCACTAAAGTACAGCTCTCTTCCTTCTCTATATCGCTTTCAACTTGATATATCAACGTTGGTAAATATCAACTGTACCTGTTTTAATTGAGTTGATTACTATGTAATGTTCCTTTATTTACTTTATTCATCTATGTTTTGTTTTCTTTGTCCCCCCCCATTGTACATTGTTGATGTGTTGGTGTGTTCTCCGAGAACTAAATAAAGGTTGAAATGAAAAAGTTTTCATGCTTTAGTTGTACTTATACTGTTGCATTTCTGTATTTTGTGCGAAGTTTATTTGTACGGAGGCATCCCCCAAAGTGACAGGAGCGGAACATTTTCATATTGCGTCAAATAAAATAAGAACTGTGTTCCAAAAATAAACAAATCGCGGTACGTGGTTTAACTCATATGGATATAAATAATCAACTGACTGAGAGAAAACGCTAATGTTACTGCTGTATATAAATATCACTGACTGACTGTTGTGACGACACAGACACCTCCCTGACAATATCGCTGAGTCAGTTTATTTATTTTTGGACCACAATGCTTATATGAGACAATTTAAAATGAAACTTCTACGGCCCTGGACCAGGGGATGAGCGAGTGACATCAGGACTTCGGTAGAGATTTCACCGTCTGTCTCAGCCCTGCGGTTGCTCCTCGCCTTTAAGGCGTCTTACTGGTTTTAAGCACTGTATCTCCTTGAACAAAGTAAAGGCGGTTTCTAATTCCAGTCGCTTCAATCAGTCCAACCATTGTAGTGGCAAAAATACATATAAACACTATGATATTGATTAATTTAATGTAGCCGACTAGTAGATGATAGTTAACACTCTAATTACCACCTGTTCTTCACTGACCAACTCATTAGAGACTGCTGACTCATGTAAACCTATTTCAAACTGTGTGAGTTAACTATAGAATAGAGTCCATTTAAGGAATGACTATCTCTTGTTACGCCTGGAACTCTGTACACTGCTGAAAGTATAAAATATGTGTGGGACATGTGTGTTGAAAGTGCTTGGGGAAGCTCTGGAGGGAGACACTAGTCTCTCTCTGGTGTGATGACATATACAATAAAAGAATGGAGTTCGAATCCTGATGGTTGAGTCCTGCTTCTTCCTGATGATGTTTACTTACTAATAGTAATATCAAAAGCTGCCATTACAGTTTTGGCGTCACGAACAGGATCATTATTTCATCTTCACCATAGATGGATACTTGATCAAAAAGAATCTTAAGATGGGAGCGAAACAAAGCAGAAAGAAGTTGAAGCGAGAACTCAATGACCAACAGGAGAAAGAAGTGACGTTACTGCGAGAACTCAAGGACCAACAGAAAGAAGTGACGTTACTGCGAGAACTCAAGGAGCAACAGAAAGAAATGACGCTATTGCGAGAACAACTTGTGGAGCGACAAATCAATGACCTGCAAGAACAACTTGACAGAAATATGCAACAACAACTCAACAACCAACAGAAAGAAGTGATGCTATTGCGAGAGCAACTTGACAGATTTGTGGTGAAATTAGCAGATCTACAAGCCAACACTACGCCTGATGACTACAACAATATGAGGCAGAAGGAGCCAAACCACAGCGGAGACACACAACTGACTGTTACTACACCCAAGGAACAGTCCGCAGACAACAGCAACAACCATGAACAACCTGAACCCCTCAAAAACAATCAAGGACAGGGGGGAGCAGTTGTCACAGCGACACTTTGTCCAAGGAAGCTATTTCCATTCATTCCATATCCAGAACCTCATCCTCATCGGGGGACTGGGGCACAGCACTCAGAAATAGACACATATTCTGCAACAGTACATGTGCAGCAACGCTGGAAACCTGATGAACTGAAAGACATCATGAAGGACCTTCCAGACCACAAAGTCAACGTGGAGCGCTGGTGTGCAGCTGTGTTAGACTTGATTGAGATGTATGAGCCATCGGCAAGAATGCTCGAATCTGTATTTCGCAAAGTCTTTGGATTAAAGTGGCTACATCTCAGGGAACATTTTGATGTGAATGGAGCACAAAATCACATTGTCACTGGACAGCTGCTGAATCACGGTGGTCTTTTTGACAGCATCAAAGCAGCATTTCCAGTACCCACTGATTGGCCAAAAATTCACAGCACTAAGCAATGGCCTGATGAAACCTGTGACACCTACAGGAATAGACTGGAGAACTGTTTTCAGAAGCACTGTGGTGTGCCACTAGACAACCCCGCTTTCAATGACTTGTTAAAAGCGTCCTTGATCAATGGCTTGCTCCCTGCTATCTACAAGTGTGTTATGACTTCTTGTATTGGCTGGGAAACCCGACCTTTGACTGAGGTGTGGGGTCACGCATTGCATGCTGAGAGGAACGCACTCTCACAGGACTTCATGAAAAAGAAGAAATTGGAGACAGCACAGCTGATGTTCTATGAGAACCTGCACCAGCCACAGGGAGAACAGCGACAACGACAAAATCATCAGTCACATAGGAGTATCAGGAGCCGTAAATGGAAACAAAGACAAAGAGGATACATTGACCCATATGACAGAGCAGACCAGTATGGGACAGGGCCTGTTCCATGCAACTATGAGCCAGGTGGCAATGCAGCGGCCTACGATCCACAACGGGGTGGACCACATCTACTGCATGGCCCCACATCAGGCTCCATGGGCCCCATAGCAATATGGACCAGGTGACAGTGTTAATACAACATGCACCAATCCATGACATGCAGAGTGGGATCCATGAAGGTTCATGTCCTTATGTCCTAAACGGTTTGATTTGCTTTATACAGTAAGTTCTATTCATTGTCATTTAAAAAAAAAATAGGTTAATAGTGATCATATGACTATTTTAGATAACTTCCTTAAATATCACAGTGAAATCCAATCCAAAAATTATATTCTAATTAATAATACAAATGTTGTTTAATTGTTAGTTAAAATAGGCCTAAATTAGGAGAATAACGTCAGAAAATGTGAGTAAGTTGTTATTGGAACCTGTATATCCACACACATACACTAAATAGGAACCAACAGCCCAATGGAGACTGCTGGAAGACACATTAACCAAATAGTCATTCTATAAATCTCCTGGGGCATGTAAATTAATATTTGTGTGCTTGTGTGTGTGGGTGAGACAGACCAAAATACTGAACATTACCAAATACCAAAACATTTATGATGGCTTTTCCACAAGGTTGGATGTCCAATATTACTTTGTCTCCTGTCCATTATTCTGCTATTACTAGGTAGATGTTAAGTAAGTCTCGGTTCTAAATGCACCACGTGAGGAAAAAATGCCATGTGGCAAGTACTTATTTTTATTTCCATGTAACGAAATGCGAAAGCAAATTCCACGTGATGATATATAAAAATAAAGTTAAAATAACCCGTAGGCTTTAGGTTATCGAGTAATATATTGCAGAAAATGTTGAACTGATGGAGATAGTATTAATACGGGTTAAACCTCACCTTGAGTATTACTGTACATGTTTTAGCTCTTGGTTTGTGTGCAGCTTTCTAAATGGGTTTGATGATGGCTTCTGCAGGGCTATTCATCTAACCATTATTCTGTGAAAGTTACTCACAAACTAAGGGGGGGAGAAGGGGATATTTATTGGGAATATTAGATTCTTATTTTATTAATTCAATATTGGAATCCACTTCCATACAAATATGAATGTCCACACAGGTACAGGGATCAGCCTCTCTCCCTTGCTCAGCTGGCAGGGGGGAAGGGGGGTCAGAGGTGCAAGGGTATTTGTGTGTGTCTGTGAGAGAGAGAATGTTGGGGAACAAATTAAAAATAGTATAGGAATTAGCCTAGGAACAGTTCACTGGTATTATACAAGCTGTCCATTGGTATTCTACTTTAATTTATTGTATCTGGGTGTGAAAACAAACAGCCAGAGTGATATTGGAACATGTATATATATTCTATTTCATTTTTATCATTCTAATTCTATTTAATTCTATTTCATTTTAATCATTCTAATTCTATTTAATTCTATTTCATTTTTATCATTCTAATTCTATTTAATTCTATTTCATTTTAATCATTCTAATTCTATTTAATTCTATTTCATTTTAATCATTCTAATTCTATTTAATTCTATTTCATTTGTATCATTCTAATTCTATTTAATTCTATTTCATTTAATCATTCTAATTCTATTTAATTCTATTTCCTTTTAATCATTCTAATTCTATTTAATTCTATTTCATTTTAATCATTCTAATTATATTTAATTCTATTTCATTTTAATCATTCTAATTATATTTAATTCTATTTCATTTTTGAGTGTAATTCATTTTTATCATTTTTATCATTCTAATTCAATTTAATTCTATTTCATTTGAATCATTCTAATTCTATTTAATTCTATTTCATTTTAATCATTCTAATTCTATTTCATTCTATTTCATTTTTATCATTCTAATTCAATTTCATTCTATTTCATTTTTTAGTGTTTTTGAGTGTTTAAAGTTTATTGGAACATATTTGAAGTCATGTTAATTATTTAATTATGTTTAATTCTATTTACAGTTTTTAATGTTTTATGTTTTATTTGCTGTGAGGAATTCTCAAATCAGGACTTTTATGTCAAGACCAGTATGAGTCTAAAACAGTCACAGGGCCAAGATAGTTCCATTGAAAAAAACAAACAAACAAAAACGTAGTCTTATATTCAGAGTTCAGACCAATAGGGTCATTGTTTAACAAAAAGCATAGCATTATCAAAAATATGCCAAAATGTCCAGTGAGTTTTAGATATGTTGGAGGTGAAATTATACTGTCAATGGTGTCTATTTAACCAAATAATTATTGTTGACTACACCGTGTGGGACTGGGTGACTGATAGCATATGCGCAATGCTATTTGTCACTGTCATCACACATGTACCTAACAATATAGTTGAATGTTTGGTCATGATTGTATCCCAGTGAATTATGATTCTAATGTTATTATATGTATTTTCTGGTGTACATGTAACTGAGGTTTTCAGTTACAACGAGAAATAGGATGGAATGTAGTGGCAAAAATACATATAAACACTATGATATTGATTAATTTAATGTAGCCGACTAGTAGATGATAGTTAACACTCTAATTACCACCTGTTCTTCACTGACCAACTCATTAGAGACTGCTGACTCATGTAAACCTATTTCAAACTGTGTGAGTTAACTATAGAATAGAGTCCATTTAAGGAATGACTATCTCTTGTTACGCCTGGAACTCTGTACACTGCTGAAAGTATAAAATATGTGTGGGACATGTGTGTTGAAAGTGCTTGGGGAAGCTCTGGAGGGAGACACTAGTCTCTCTCTGGTGTGATGACATATACAATAAAAGAATGGAGTTCGAATCCTGATGGTTGAGTCCTGCTTCTTCCTGATGATGTTTACTTACTAATAGTAATATCAAAAGCTGCCATTACACCATGTATTGTAGGCCTACACATTATACGCAGGCAGGCACGCAGGCATGCATGCACACAAACAGGATGGGCTAAAGTCCAAGAAAAGCTGAATAAAATATAAATCAGGAAAAAAATAACCCTGAGATAAAAAATAAGTGGCAGAGAGTGCAAACAGTTTTACTGGATTTATTCACCATTCATTAAACATGGTCATATGTGGGTTGCATAAAATAGGTTTCCCAGCTTGAGTGGTTCATACCCAAGTGACACAGACAAGCATAACATGCGTGCAGTATACATGATATCATTTTGGAGACGTTATCTGGGTGTGCCTCAGCCAACCAATTGTATCAAGAAAACAGCAATGGATGGACACACGCCTCTCTATATGCTACTGTAGTTGACCTGGTCCAAGCAAACAGCGCAAATCAAGTCCTGAAAATAAACATGCCACTGCACTATGGGAAATTGTCAATTTGCATGTCTGCGGTGTGCACGTCTGCTGTGTGCCTCTGGCGAATGTGCCTGCCCCAAAATAGTACCCTCTGAGTTAAATGAACATTCAAGATTTGCAGAGCATTGGACCTGTGCCCTTCCAGAGGCTGTTCCTCTCCTCTGCTCACCTCCCTTTCTCATTTCCTTGGTCACTTCCTCTCTTATGCCTCTTGTTTGTTCAGATTAATTAATTCTCATTCCTTCAATCTCCCTCCATCTCTCTTCCCATCCACCTCCTCTGTCCTCATCACATTTCATCACTTTTCTTGTCTTAACCCATTATTAAGACATCGGACCTCTGGAGGTTCCCTGAGTTTTTATGTCTCCCTTTTGGTCTGGTCTATGGACTGTTATTACAGACCCCCAGCTGCAGATCAAGAGTGTGATTACAGACCGGGCCTATCCATGGAGCACGACTGTGGATTGACACTTTAATAAATACATAATTTAATTTAATTAAGACCTGAGGCCGATTCTATACAAAATTCTACATTTGTGATTCTCAAACCATTTCGTACCAAGGATCCCCAAATTCATTGTATTTGGCCACAGACCCCCCACCTGAAATGTTTCCATTTGTACACTCTCAAAGTTACAGCCACATAAGGGTCCATTTCGTTCCTAGCTATCCATCATTTATCTGGTAGTGGGGTTGTTCAATTATCTAAAGTCCAGCAAAGAGGCTGTAGACAGAGGTTCAATGGAACCTATCACTGACAAGTCTGACATATTTAATGAATACAAGGGAACATTCTCTTCATGATATGAATATGAACAGCAAATTAACATGAATAAAGCATGATACAAGCCTGATATGCGAATCAATCAAGACCTGTCGGGGTACACCTCGAAGCGCAGGTCAGCACTCAGATGTTTGTCCTGGAGAGCTCTGACATGTCTCTACTTTTTCAGACACTATATAGAAATATCTGCCTGCTTGTAACCTTGATAGGTTGATTTAAGTAATGGTTGATGCTCCAAAGGTCTACTTTTTACCATCAAACCCCCTCAAGGACCCCTGGGGGTCCCCGGACCCCACTTTGAGAACCAATGCACTAATAGCTAGAACCGAGGGGCACATGTTAGTCTGACGTCCATTAGTCCGACGTCCTGTTAGATCTACAAGCTCATAGCGCGCCACTCGGTGGCACGCTATGAGCTTGTAGATCTGATATTTTTCAATAGCTAAAGCATAACATAATGCTAACACCAAAAGGGGTTCCTGCCCAAAATGGGTTAAAGGCACACCGGCCGTGTTTTTCGGAAAACCGATGGAGAAACGCCTCTAAAAAAATCCGAAATCGCGCCCAGTGTGTGGAGACCTTAACAATAGTAGAAGCCTAGATTTCTAATGTGAATGAAAATGGCATGTTCGAAGTTCATCAGTAAAAGAAAGGTGGACACTGAAAAAGAGGCACGTATAGCTCTGGTGAAGAGGCAGTGTGACCACATTTGAACTGAAGCCAAACAAAAAAAGGAATTGACAGGTAAAATCATGCACCCCACTATCTGATTCCACAGCAACCAGTAGAACTGAAATAGGCCTACTGGCTAATGATGATGATAAAAACAGTGCATTTAGCTGTGACGTAGATGAGTCCACTGACTGACACCACTGATAATTCTCGGTTCAAGGTACTTATGTTTGTCTTCTTTAGAAAATGCAGCAGCATAATTAAAAAAAAGTCTGTCTGTCCGTCACTCCCCGACCTGCAGACGTCGAGGGACTGCCAAGTTTTCAGACTGTTATCCTAGTCACTATTGACATTTATGTAATTTGTTCTGGTTTTCCAATCACTATGTTTTGTTTCCGGTAGGCTACTGCACCTTTTCTCTCCGCTAGTGCTCTGTTCTATCGAATACCAGAACACTCGCCTCAAAACAGTGGCCTCGGGCGTACAGCTGGTGTAACTATAGCCCGGTATTCTTAACCGTTTCCGTCTGTAGGACGTCGCCACACATCCTAGGGGTCCCAACATGCCCGGCGCCACGGGGGTGCCTGAGGGGGCATAGCACCCTCAGTTGCAAAATGTGCACCCTCAGTTTATGTTCTATGTAAAGTTATGAAAATATAAAAAATAACAAAAATATATTCGGAATATTATAATCGTCATAGAGATAACAATAACAGTATCAAAACACGCAGTTTTACCCAGCAATATTATATACCACAGCCAGCCTATTATCTCAATTGCTCGTTGTCGTTGCAGCGCAGCTCCAGTCTAATTTCCCAATTTACAATCACCTGCCTGCGCTGTTATTCAGCAGTCAGCAGTGGCACCACGGACAGTTTAGTGATTTGAATTTTGACCCTAGTTACACCTCGTCCTGACTCCTGTTGTGTTTTGTTGTGGAAAGTAAAAGTGCGCAAAACAAATGAAAACAAAGTGATTCAAAGACCGAAGATCTGCCCTCTCCTCTAGCTGTGGAAGAGCCTTCACTCCACCTCGGTAAGCCTAAACCTACCACCACACCCGCCGCCGGTTGATTTGGGGACAGAGAAGACCAGGAGCTACAATCCTACCCAACTCGAATATTTTACAATAAAACAGCTAATTTAGCATTAGCTGGTTTGGGAGGCTGGTGCTGCCAGTGCAGCTGGTGCTGCTCCCCCATCTCTCTCCCCCATTTCCTGGTGCTGCTCCCCCATCTCTCTCCCCCATTTCCTGTCAGCGTACTGTCTGTCCCTCTATAAAATAAATAAATAAAGGCGAAAGCCGCAAAAAAAAACATAAACGGCCATCGAATTTGACCATGACAATTTAAGATAAACTCACTGCTAAATGGTACCTTATATCTCCCCAGGGCCAAACTCTGTCATTTCCTCAGGTTGTTGATACATTTACAGGAGCAAACGTACAAATTCAATGAAAATGTAGTTGCAACTGGAAATCCCACCCATTTTTCCCAGTAGGATTTCAAAATGCTAGTAGTAAGTCTTTGGAGATGCTATAGCTTTTCCCATGTAAACAGCAATATTGTAGTTATACCTAGTAAATCATTGGTGTGGTCCCACTATGTATTTGTACCTCTCTCTGCCATACCTATAAACGTGGCTGGCTGGATTCAAATGCACCCTTGTGAATTCAAATACCAAACCCTTCTCATAAAGAGAGCCAGCCCAGACATAAATCACCATCATATAAATCGCCCCATATTTCTCTGCTCCCTCCATCTGACATTTATCCATCCATTCATCCATCACACCACACAGACCATATCAGGTGGAATTGAACACCCTGCTTCCAACACTCTGCTTCACATGCATGCGGTTACCACACAAGCACTGCATGCTGGGAGCTGGCTAGTAATGCAATATATGTTACTGTTTGGCCATTGGGAACTGCCCAATATACAGTTGGGTGCCACCGATATTGTCCCTTATCATTTGACCCATTTAGGCCTGACCTCAAAATTTTTAAAAATCCTTCTAAATCCTCCAGTTTTCTGAAATAAATATTTTCACGATTTTTCAAAAATAGCAGACCTACAAAGCTCGTAGCGCGCCACTCGGTAGATCTGCTATTTTTCAATAGCTAAATTATAACATAATGTTTAAAACACCAAAAGGGGTTCCCGCCCAAAATGGGTTAACTGTCCTTTTGCGCAGATCACGCAAACCTCAGCAAAAAGAAAAGGACAATATCGATGGCCTCCAACTGTAACCATGGTCTTCTATTGTTGGCTGGAACTACCCAATACAACCATGATGATGTTATACTGTTGGCCACTGAGAACTGCCCAGGGAAATCACAGTCTACTATCAGCACAAAGCCTTTAACTATAGCCTACTTACCCTACCCCAAACCAGTTTAAATGGAAATGTCAATCAAGCATATATACCCCAATCCAAATCGGCATCCCATTTCAATCATAGTGCTCTGACATTTATGCTAACTGTGCGCCATTGTAAATTAACCCCAACCCATTTAAATAAAACTCTACCACTTATAGTGTATATCAGTGGTACTGCATGTACTTTCATTTATATCAACCCCATTTCCATATTTCAAATTTCAGTGGCCCAAAATAAACTCTCTCCCATCACTATAATGAAACTTGGTTCACTCTTCAAAACAGACACATTTGATTATTTATTTTTTTAACTCTATTTTACATTTACAGTAAATCAATGGTGGGCTAATTAAATAGTGTCACAATTTATTTATTAATTTATGTATCAAAATGAACCACCTATTCTACTGGCGGCCAGTGGGCCAAATCCAGCCTGGCAATCCAGTTGGACCAACATGCGGAAGACTTCTAAAAAAATATTTTTTAATATATATATATATATATATATATATATACTATACACAAAGAGGCGGGTAAATACATCACTGTGCCATGGGAAATTGTCAATTTGCATGTCTGCTGTCTGTCTCTGGCGAATGTACCTGCCCCAAAATCGCACCCTCAGAATTTTGCGGCCATTTATCTCCGCTCTTCTCTGCTGTGTCCTCTTCTCCCCTCTCTTCCTGTTTGCTGTATCATTTCCTCTATCACTTCCCCTTTTATGCCTCTTGTTTGTTCAGATTATTTCTGTCTCTTTCCATTTCTTTTCTTCTGTCTTCACTTAATTTCATGTATGCCTTTCCTTTCTTTTAACTAATTTGTCTTTGTATTGTCTGTCTTCCTCAATCTATTTTCTTCCACCTCACTGATTCATTGCCATCCTCCTCTCTTTGTCTTCCTCTCCTTATCTCTATCTATAATCTACTCTTTTCTTTATTTCATGCATCATCACCCCAACCTGCTCTCTAACCTCTTCTGTCAATCCCCATCACTCCTCACACTTCCATTCCCTCTCTCTGACTCACTTCCACTCCAACTCTTTCCTTCCGTCACTATCAATTTTATTTAACCGCACACTCTGTATTTCCTATATTTCAACTCATTGTCTCCACCAGGCCGAAGGCATGGGGAGAGAGTATGTTTTGCACTCCGTCCGTGTGTGTGTCCGTCCTTCCTTCCGTCCTTCCGTCCTTCCGTCCGTCTGTGAACAGCTAATCTCCGGCACCGTTAACCCGGTCGATGCCAAACTTTGCACACACACTCCCTGGATGCCAACGATGAACCTCTGCCCCACATTTTCCAGAACGGCCTGTTATAGCGCCACCATGAGGCAGCTTTTCACATTGTTTACCTAAAACTGCACCGATCTGCGTGAAACGTTGCATGCACACTCCCTAGAGGCCAAGGACAAACCTTTGACCTGCATTTTCCACATCTGCCTTTTATAGCGCCACCAGGAGGCCGAATCTTGTAAAACACATTTTTGGATATTACTCTTCCAGATTATGTCCAAAAATCTCAAAAATCGTTACACAGTATCTCTATGGTCATGTGCTCAAGTCGGATCTGTCCGATATTTCATATTCCATCCTAATTGGCTATAATTGGCTTTCACAGTTTGCAAGATTGCCCCGTTTTCAACAAAAGCCTCAAATCATGAACGCAGCATGCAATTTACGTCAAATCTTTCACACATTTTCTTACTAGGCTGAGGAATATATCCCACCCTTTTCACATTGGCCTGTTATAGCGCCACCAACAGGTTGATTTTTGCAAAACACATTTTTGGAACAAAATGCCTCAAATCATCCAATTGCCATCAAAGGCAAACATATTACTTATTTATATTACTCCTAAACATTTTGCCAAACATCTCACACAGTCCTATCCTCCTGGTGGAGACCTGTGCCCAGAAGGGCACTTTTTCTAGTTAGCTCTGCTATCTCTTTTTCTGCCCCACAGTCCTCATAGGCGCTCATTTATTTCAATTTTTTATATATATTTTTTTTATTGGGGACAGTTAAGCAGCACATCTGACAAGAAAATCTTTGCACATGGTCACCCATTTTTTTTATTTTTTAAAATCACAAAGCATCACAGAAGCACAAACATAAAAGCAACAACGTACACCCCCCAAAGAAACAAGGACAATCAGGAAAAACAAAACACAGGTGACATCATGGGTCACAGTCAAAGTATTGTACACTGAGAGAGGCACTGTCTGTTAATTCTGAAATCCACTGTCCAATTTACAATTTACAATTTACAATTTAGGCATTTAGCAGACGCTCTTAATCCAGAGCGACTTACATTAAGCAAGAACAAAAAGCATGGGAATACATCACATATGTAAAATGCATTTATCGCGAAACATGCGTAAGCTAAGAACGTGACTAGAACATATCTATATAATGACACTATACATATAAACTATAACTAGAACATATCTATATAATGACACTATACATATAAACTATACATATATGCTATACTATGCTGTACATATATACTATGAAGATCACGCAAACCTCAGCAAAAAGAAAAGGACAATATCGATGGCCTCCAACTGTAACCATGGTCTTCTATTGTTGGCTGGAACTACCCAATACAACCATGATGATGTTATACTGTTGGCCACTGAGAACTGCCCAGGGAAATCACAGTCTACTATCAGCACAAAGCCTTTAACTATAGCCTACTTACCCTACCCCAAACCAGTTTAAATGGAAATGTCAATCAAGCATATATACCCCAATCCAAATCGGCATCCCATTTCAATCATAGTGCTCTGACATTTATGCTAACTGTGCGCCATTGTAAATTAACCCCAACCCATTTAAATAAAACTCTACCACTTATAGTGTATATCAGTGGTACTGCATGTACTTTCATTTATATCAACCCCATTTCCATATTTCAAATTTCAGTGGCCCAAAATAAACTCTCTCCCATCACTATAATGAAACTTGGTTCACTCTTCAAAACAGACACATTTGATTATTTATTTTTTTAACTCTATTTTACATTTACAGTAAATCAATGGTGGGCTAATTAAATAGTGTCACAATTTATTTATTAATTTATGTATCAAAATGAACCACCTATTCTACTGGCGGCCAGTGGGCCAAATCCAGCCTGGCAATCCAGTTGGACCAACATGCGGAAGACTTCTAAAAAAATATTTTTTAATATATATATATATATATATATATATATACTATACACAAAGAGGCGGGTAAATACATCACTGTGCCATGGGAAATTGTCAATTTGCATGTCTGCTGTCTGTCTCTGGCGAATGTACCTGCCCCAAAATCGCACCCTCAGAATTTTGCGGCCATTTATCTCCGCTCTTCTCTGCTGTGTCCTCTTCTCCCCTCTCTTCCTGTTTGCTGTATCATTTCCTCTATCACTTCCCCTTTTATGCCTCTTGTTTGTTCAGATTATTTCTGTCTCTTTCCATTTCTTTTCTTCTGTCTTCACTTAATTTCATGTATGCCTTTCCTTTCTTTTAACTAATTTGTCTTTGTATTGTCTGTCTTCCTCAATCTATTTTCTTCCACCTCACTGATTCATTGCCATCCTCCTCTCTTTGTCTTCCTCTCCTTATCTCTATCTATAATCTACTCTTTTCTTTATTTCATGCATCATCACCCCAACCTGCTCTCTAACCTCTTCTGTCAATCCCCATCACTCCTCACACTTCCATTCCCTCTCTCTGACTCACTTCCACTCCAACTCTTTCCTTCCGTCACTATCAATTTTATTTAACCGCACACTCTGTATTTCCTATATTTCAACTCATTGTCTCCACCAGGCCGAAGGCATGGGGAGAGAGTATGTTTTGCACTCCGTCCGTGTGTGTGTCCGTCCTTCCTTCCGTCCTTCCGTCCTTCCGTCCGTCTGTGAACAGCTAATCTCCGGCACCGTTAACCCGGTCGATGCCAAACTTTGCACACACACTCCCTGGATGCCAACGATGAACCTCTGCCCCACATTTTCCAGAACGGCCTGTTATAGCGCCACCATGAGGCAGCTTTTCACATTGTTTACCTAAAACTGCACCGATCTGCGTGAAACGTTGCATGCACACTCCCTAGAGGCCAAGGACAAACCTTTGACCTGCATTTTCCACATCTGCCTTTTATAGCGCCACCAGGAGGCCGAATCTTGTAAAACACATTTTTGGATATTACTCTTCCAGATTATGTCCAAAAATCTCAAAAATCGTTACACAGTATCTCTATGGTCATGTGCTCAAGTCGGATCTGTCCGATATTTCATATTCCATCCTAATTGGCTATAATTGGCTTTCACAGTTTGCAAGATTGCCCCGTTTTCAACAAAAGCCTCAAATCATGAACGCAGCATGCAATTTACGTCAAATCTTTCACACATTTTCTTACTAGGCTGAGGAATATATCCCACCCTTTTCACATTGGCCTGTTATAGCGCCACCAACAGGTTGATTTTTGCAAAACACATTTTTGGAACAAAATGCCTCAAATCATCCAATTGCCATCAAAGGCAAACATATTACTTATTTATATTACTCCTAAACATTTTGCCAAACATCTCACACAGTCCTATCCTCCTGGTGGAGACCTGTGCCCAGAAGGGCACTTTTTCTAGTTAGCTCTGCTATCTCTTTTTCTGCCCCACAGTCCTCATAGGCGCTCATTTATTTCAATTTTTTATATATATTTTTTTTATTGGGGACAGTTAAGCAGCACATCTGACAAGAAAATCTTTGCACATGGTCACCCATTTTTTTTATTTTTTAAAATCACAAAGCATCACAGAAGCACAAACATAAAAGCAACAACGTACACCCCCCAAAGAAACAAGGACAATCAGGAAAAACAAAACACAGGTGACATCATGGGTCACAGTCAAAGTATTGTACACTGAGAGAGGCACTGTCTGTTAATTCTGAAATCCACTGTCCAATTTACAATTTACAATTTACAATTTAGGCATTTAGCAGACGCTCTTAATCCAGAGCGACTTACATTAAGCAAGAACAAAAAGCATGGGAATACATCACATATGTAAAATGCATTTATCGCGAAACATGCGTAAGCTAAGAACGTGACTAGAACATATCTATATAATGACACTATACATATAAACTATAACTAGAACATATCTATATAATGACACTATACATATAAACTATACATATATGCTATACTATGCTGTACATATATACTATGAAGTGCTATGACTACATACAATGCACTTATTGTGCTGTCTACATGACATGCTATAAGTCTGTTTCAAATGCTATATAAGTCTAAGAAGTGCTGTCTAAGGGGGGTAGGGTAAGTGCTATGGGCCATGATGGAGTCTGAAAAGGTGGGTTTTCAGACTACGGCGGAAGATCGGGAGTGATGCTGCAGTTCTGATTGCAACGGGAAGTGCATTCCACAGTTTTGGGGCCAGAAGGGAGAAGAGTTTGGGACGTGTGGAGCGTTGTCCCGCTATATTTGGGTCACACCAGGGAGGTACGAATATTGAAGTATTCTATAATGGGTCAACTCCATGCTTTAGTGAAGCCTTCGGAGGTTCCTCTGAGAGAGAATTACAATTTTTCTAAGCTTAAGAAGTACATCACATCGTTGAGCCAGATTGAGTGAGAGGGTGGATTTGGCGACTTCCAAGATAGTAATATCTTGCCACCCTGGCTTTACTAAGATGAGCTCTATGTACTACTTTCAGTTGAATTAGGCTGAGGCGTGCACATGAGGTGGTTGAGTTGACTCGGTGGTTGAGAGTCCTCTGCCCACCACTCATCTGTCAATACAGTACTCAATATTTCTTTAAATGTTTTAACCACTTTGTAGTCTTCTAGATTGCACCTTATCTCTCATCCAGTCCTCTATTCTAGCTCTTTATTTCTCTGTATTCATCTGTTTCTTTCTCACTCCGCTCAGCCCCTCCTCTCTTTCCTCCTATCCCTGCTTTGTCCACACCTGCTTACAGTTTTTCACGATTGTTAATGTTAACACACAAAAAGCAAAACTTTGGCACAATTTGCACAACCTTCACTTCATGCACCAATTTGGTACTACTTCACACTCTCTTATCTTCATTAGACTGACTTTCCTTCTGATGTCAGTTACACATCACCTTGCTGTCCAAACACTACACACAATCTTCATTGATGCATACACTTATCACATTAAAATCTCAAAGCATCAACCTACAACACACAAATATTCAAATCTCTAAACATTCAGGTCTGGTGAGGCAATTTGCTGGGACAATGTGAGCTTCCACTGGACTGCTCAAGTGCGTGAGTGGTTCCAGGACCACATTCTCCTTTCCTGAATCCCATTGAGGAGTTCTTTTCAGCTTCGAGGTATATGAATGAAACAGTCCACTGCTCCAGGCCATGGAGGCTTGTAGTGACGTGAGTGTTGAGGCCTGTCAGGGCTTCATGATGAGTTCCATATGATTATGTTGCACTTCATTGTGCTGCAAATGCTTGGTAGTGTGCAGCAAATGCTTAGTTGTGTACACACTAGTGGTGGGACGATATGGGTACCTCACGATACGATATATATCGCGATATTAGGTCCTCGATAACGATAATATCACGATATTCGATATATTGCGATATATTGTATGAAATTTCATCAACGATATATCACGATATCTGCAACTACAAAATAATGCTGGGAAAATGAACACAAGTTCCATTTTGTGAACAGTTAGAGATTTGATGGCAAAGTGTCCTCTTGCAAAAGGAGTGTCAGGGTTTAGCATTTTGTGTGCGGTTTTGAGAAAGCCGTTATTGTTTTGAGAAACGTGTGTTAACAATCGTGAAAAACTGTAAATACATCTCCCCATATGCTCTCCTTTCTTCAAATGGTTCAAGTGGTTCAAATGTAACATGGCTCAACCCTGTAAAAAGCAGTCCTTAGTGGATCCGGTTGGTTTCAAGCTGCGGCGCGTTCTGGAGATGAAAGCAGCTGCATGTCGAGTGGAGTCTGACATGAAAGCAGCTGCATGTCGAGTGTGTCTGACAGAAACATTATACTGGCCTTCGTCAGCCTCAATCATCTGTGGTGCTCCTAAAGTTCTAATCTATGCAGTAAACTCATTAGTGTTCATTTCACTCTGCACTATCAGGCACTATATTTGGATTCAAACTCAGCAATTTGATTTGCATAAACTCTGCATCGGATGACACCTTTCCAATTAGTTTTATTATTTTAAACGAACAGTTAACGTGAGACTCCCCCATTTAAATCAACAGTGGCCACTAACATCGGACTCTTTCCTTACATTACAATAATTGTATCAAACGTCCATCTCAAAATAACAATATCTCAACCAAATAAGTCAACCATGTAATAAATCTAAACAATCACCATGGTTGTCCAAATTTAAAATCTATCTCTCCAATTCGGGCCCTTTGTTCACCCCATGAAAACAGTGCATGTGTGCGCGTGTGCGTGTGCGCGTGTGCGTGCACGCGTGCACGCGCGTGTCTGGTGGGAGGCTGAGAGGCAAATTACTCTTGACGTTTAATCGGCCTGGCTCGCTGCCAGATACTCATTAAGACTATGATGGCTCAACACACCATTAACCTTGACAACGCTATCAATTTGATTGATTGATTGATTGATTGATTGATTGATTGATTTGCAAAAAAGTACAGTTATAAAATAATCATTAAAGGGATAACACATAAAGGGCTTGTTTCCATTGTGGAAACATGTATTAAATTCAATTCAGGAAGACATACTATACATATACAAGAATCATCACTCCTAGGTGCCGTACAAGTAGATTTACAGAAAAACAGTGGGGGGTGATTTATTTTGTCAAGCTAGAAGAATTGTCGAGGCTCCAGTTGCAAATTGATACTGTAGTGAAGCGGACATGTCTATGTGTATGTGTTAGGTATGCGTGCATGCTTGCGTGTGTGGAAATTGTTGTTGCAGTTTAATCAACTTGTCCTGTATAAGAACTGTAGTCTGTTAGCAGTTTTGAGGTCAGTTTTGGCTGGTGTCAACAAGCTGGACCAAACATGTTGACCATGTTGGTCATCATCTCATGACACTATTCATCTTCTCTTCCTTGCCAAGTCTATGTCTCTTTGGTATCACTCCCTTGCCCTCTCTCTCTTTCTTGTTTCATCCTATCCTGTGTTGACCTTCTCATCTCTCTCTTGATGTTTGTCTTCTATCGCAACCCTAACCATCTCATCATGTCGTCTCCTATCACAACCCCACTCTCATCATGTTTCCTCCCTTTCTCTGTCTCTCAACCTCCATCTCTCTCTAGGACATCAATAATGTGGCAGCTGCATTGATTGAGTCTCCAGAAGCAGTCTACTACAGCTCAATCTGCAGCTCTATTTCTCTCTCTCTCTCTCGACACGCACGCACGCACGCACGGACGGACGGACAATTCAAAGGAATGACAGAAGACAAAATAGGGTGAAAATAATAAGGTGAAGGGAATAATAAATTGAAAGAAAGAGAAAGACAGAAACATGTTGAACCATGTTAAACTATAATGAAAATCACACCCGTGTGAAGTGAGTGGTGCAACTCTGTGTGGGGGTCCCCGGAAGTTCCAGACCCACAAGAACGCGGCTAGGGTGCCGGCCCGGTTTCGGCGAGCCGACCCGTGTCCGTAACGGTTGAGAAATGACAGAGTTGCTTGATAATGCACATGGACACATGCACACACATGCATGCGTAATTGCTGTTTTATTTAATTCTGTGCTTGGCTTTTTAATGAAGCAGCTCTACGTTCTGGGAAATCTACCATCATTAAGCAATATACTGGAAATATTACAGTGTGTAATGAGGAGTGAACATTAGAGTGAGGAGTAAACATTAGAGGAGGTAAGGAGTGAATATCAGAGGACAGAGCTAAGGAGTGAATATATGACATAAGGAGTTAGTATCAGAGGAGGTGAGGAATGAATATCAGAGGAGGTAAGGAATGAATATCAGAGGTGGTAAGGAGTGAATATCAGAGGAGGTAAGGAATGAATATCAGAGGAGGTAAGGAGTGAATATCAGAGGAGGTAAGGAGTGAATATCAGAGGAGGTAAGGAGTGAATATCAGAGGAGGTAAGGAATGAATATCAGAGGAGGTAAGGAATGAATATCAGAGGAGGTAAGGAGTGAATATCAGAGGAGGTAAGGAGTGAATATCAGAGGAGGTAAGGAGTGAATATCAGAGGAGGTAAGGAGTGAATATCAGAGGAGGTAAGGAGTGAATATCAGAGGAGGTAAGGAGTGAATATCAGAGGAGGTAAGGAATGAATATCAGAGGAGGTAAGGAATGAATATCAGAGGAGGTAAGGAATGAATATCAGAGGAGGTAAGGAGTGAATATCAGAGGTGGTAAGGAGTGAATATCAGAGGAGGTAAGGAGTGAATATCAGAGGAGGTAAGGAGTGAATATCAGAGGAGGTAAGGAGTGAATATCACAGGAGGTCTCTGTAGTCTCCTAAATCATGTTTTGGGGTGAGTGTTCGGCACAACTGCCAATCAAAGTGACTGTACTGGCCACAGCACGTCTCTTTTCCGGGACTCGGCAAAAGAGTTTAGCAGACTACGGCGGCTTGTGTCGGACAAGGCATGGATGCGTGTGTAATGACAACTACTGTAATAACAGATTCATGTTGTCCTTAAGAAGTGAATAGGTGTTTCAGAGGAGGTTAGGTTTGAATTTCAC
>NC_136807.1:16901429-17013929 GCF_951216825.1 Electrona antarctica | reverse complement strand
TGAACATGCCAACGCGCTGGTGTGAACTAGGTCTTCCAACTAAGTATTCCTTCAAATATGAATACATTCACCGCCATTGACATAGATTGACGCCATGTCTAATCCAGCAAAGAAAAGAGTACATATTTGGGCTGTATTCTGCTGACAGCTGACAGGTGAAAGCATGTCAACAAAGGTGAAGTAAATCAAAGAACAAGATTCCTGGGCAGAATGTCATGTCCAAAGGTGCTCTCAAAACTCTTGCAGGAGCTCTAATTCAGCCCCCCTTGACTATGCTTCCACCTGGTTTTCCAGCATTACCTTATGTCCCAAAACAAACTTTTGCGAATTTGCCTACTTCTTGGCCTGGGGCCCATTACCCACCCATTTTGCTAGTAAATACTAATAATGCAAGTCAGGGTCGATGTTGCGGATACATGCCCCACTCGTTAATGAAATACCTATTGTACTTGTTGTCAAGATTAGCTGTTTTATTGTCAGAGTGCCCAGTGCGATACCGACTACCATGCAACCGATCGACTAGATAGGGAGGTATAGGGAGGTGGACGCACTCTGGGCCCCCCACCACACAGACACACAACATGCACTTTTTGCAACATTCATTTTTTTCACTGGAAGAAAAATACTTTTAGTTACTCCACTGCGCCTTCTACAGATATTGCCAAGAGAAAACCCCATTGGCAAGATTTTGCCTTCCGATGAAAAAAAATAAGATTTTCTGTGAGAAAATAGAGAGTATGCGCGTGACATCATCATCAAACCAGGAAGTTATGCAGGAATGCCTACTGAGTGGCAAAAAACGACTTTCCTGGCCTTGACAGCCCATACATACAAACAGAAAAGTCATATCTGATTGCATTACACAACGTTAAACAATGTTAAACTCACTTTGCATGTTGCTTTGCCACTCGATTTGCCACTCGATGTGCCATTGATTGATTGATTGATTGAAGAATTTATTAACAGTTTGCAGAATTACAGTACATTTCAAGCACAAACTCAATACAAAGGCTGTTAACTGTGAGTGGACGACCCAATTAAGCATTACACTTGTTTCCAACAGGGTCCACCATGTTCAAATCATCAAAACATTTAGAGACGTACAAATAGACACTTCTATAGACAGGACAGGAATTCATCAAAAAAGAATTCACTTTAAGCATGTGCATATACCCTCTATTGTATTTTACTCAGACAGCGTCCACTAGAGAAAGTAGGCTTTTTTCATCACAAAACCGTCTTTGTATTTGAAACCGAGATTTCTCTAGGTTTGTAGAGAAAGCCGCCAGTAGAGCTTAGTCCTACCTGTGGACCTTATATAGAGTTTATGGGTATCTGTATCTTTCCTTAGGTACTGGGGGAGGGAGCTGTGAACTAGTCAGTTGCTTGAAACTGGCCCTAGACAGGTAACTCCTTCATATACTGTACTTCCAGATACCTACTTATTAGTATATCTGCTGAATGATTCTATGTGCGGTGCTTTTATAGGCTGACATCATTAGCCTGGCTAATAAGCCAGACTGAATCAGCCGTTGGCAAAGAAAAATTGCGACAGTGTTGTGTGATATTAGCCAGGCTGGCGTCACGCTATCAGCTGTTTCCGTGACAACAGTATTGGTGAGGAGTAAAATGTTTTTTGTTTAAGTTTAGCAAAAGTCGAGAGGCGCTGTACTGCATGTCATGCGAGGGCAATGAATTAGCCCTTCGCTAAGTTCCACCCCAGCCCGCTCTTGGCCAATACCATGTTAGCGACGGTTACTAAGTAAGGAGAATGGTCAAGCTTTCAATGCGGGTCAAAATGGATAAGCGGTGTGCATATGGAACTTGCAACTCAGATAGGCTACAAGGTATACAGAACGTTTGCATGGTGGCGTTGTATTTTTCCCATTTCCGAAATCAACCACCACGGAGGATATAGGAACCGGATTTATTTTGCCTCCCCTGGGTTTGTGCCATTGTTGTGGCAAACTAGTGCAAGCTCTTATTGGGCTTTCCACTTGCGCTATCATGACATCGAGTGTATTCCACTTTTTGAGAGGTTTGGGTTGTTTTCTTACCTTATTATGGGCAAAATAGTCCATAAATTATTTCGCTCCGTTGTGTTGTTTATTAGCAATTTAAGAAATAAAGATTGACTTCCATTGTAACGGGGAAACAGCTCTCAAAGTCACTCTTTTAGCACGAATGCAACAAAAGCTGATTCTGACAGGAAAACTCATGCGGTTTTATTTTTAATAAAAAAAATCAACTTTGTCTTGTTTTGACTAATTCGTGTAGAAAGAAGATCCGGTAGGTATGCCTACGCCAACCGAATCACTTCGTGTTGAGTAAAAAACGATCTGATTGGTCCAAATCTGTACACCCACTCCTGAAGCGTATTATTGGAATGCCGTTGAGCCACTACGGGGATGTAAACAAACAGATTTGATGTCGTCTTGTCACTAAAAACATACACAATGGACGTGTTTGAGGGTCCCATAACCTTAAGGCTTCGGGAGTCTTAAGGCTATGGACCAGAGCTACAGAGATCTCCAATGTAATTGTTGTAGAGTTAGAGTTGTAAGACGTGCGTGCATGCGTATGTGTGAGAGAGAGAGGGAGAGAGAATGGTATTTGCTTTTGTGCCAAATGAAGAAATGCCGTTAATTGAGAGAAAGAGACAGACACACAGACAGAGAGATAGATGCATCATTCTCTCCATCTCTCTTTCTCTTACTCTGTTTTTCCTTGTTTGTTCTAATTCTGAATATGCAGAATTATTAATATTTTGTATAATATAAGAATGCTCAATAAAGCATATTTGAGAGAGAGAGAGAGAGAGAGAGAGAGAGAGAGAGAGAGAGATATGTCACCATTCTCTCTTTCTCTTCGTCTTTTCCAGGACCTCTGTCTGCCTGCCACCTGGAGGGGGGGGGGGGGGGAGTTGTCGTCGTTGCCAGTGGTAACAGAGACATCTGGTGTGAAGGTGAACAGGACAGAGATGATTTACATTCAACACACCTCCTTCATCCCTCCGTCCCTCCCATCTCTGTCTTTCTTCATCATTTGCTCTCTCACTACTGTATCTCCCATCTGCTCTCTCTCTCTCCCATCTATCTGTTACACAGATGTATTTCTATACTCAACTTTAGGTCTCTCTCTCTCTCTCTCTCTCTCTCTCTTCTCTCCATATGTTTGTCTCTCCCTCTCTGCATTTACATTCTGTTCAGATGTATACTATACTTGCTCATATCCACAGTGACTTATGAGTGAGGGGGAGTAGAGGAGGTGTGTGTGTGTGTGTGTGTGTGTGCGTGCGTGCGTGCGTGCGTGCGTGCGTGCGTGCGTGCGTGCGTGCGTGCGTGCGTGCGTGCGTGCGTGCGTGCGTGCGTGCGTTTGGGGAGGGGGTGCTCAAGGACGCATTCACAGGACACATGATGGACACTCTTAACTGCTGTGGAGATTGAACCTTTGACCTTTCATTTAGGTACACCCCTCTCTCTCTCTCTCTCTCTCTCTCTCAGTATGAACCATGCTTTTAGCTGACTAAAACACCTTTTCCACTGGAATAGCAATACATTGTTGCATTACAAACCTACAGTATATAAATTGCAGTGGACAGTCATTCTGAACACTGCAACATTACTGAACACTGTGTTATACAGTACATCCCCCAACACTGAGCACTGCTACATCACTGAACAAAGCTACGCTTCCTTAACACTATTGAAGAACAGAACACTGCTACTATACACAGCTATACATTCCTGAACACTATTTACCCCTACTGAACACTACATTTCCTGAATGCCCAGACATAATCACAATGTATTGGTCACCCTCCAGATAAGCCAGAGAAAAGATCCCCAGACTGCAGGAAATGCCATGCACTGCATGGTTCACTGCGGGGCCTACAGCAGGTTTAACCATCCATGACTAATAAAGATACCATTATAGGACTGTGGTCCCCGTTTTGCCCAAACTAATACATCCTTGGGGACCCATTTTCCATTACAGGTCCCTCCTCCCGCCCCCACTCATGCTCCGAACTGCAATCATCTTTATATGTGAGTGGAAGTCGGCTCAGACCCCATGCTGGGATAGTGGCATCTGTTGCTGAGTGGGGTGGCAGTCGATGAAAGAAGTCGAAAGAAACCACACATGTACACTTGGAATATTTTAACCACACAAACTCTTGCATCTCTATTCTGGGCATATTATAATGAGTGAACATTCTGCTAAATTAGACGAACATTCCTTGATTAAAGCAGAAAGTACACAATGCATACAGTGTCTCTGCCACGACACGTGTGCGTGTGCGTGTGTGTGTGTGTGTGTGTGTGTGCGTGCGTGTGAGCGTGCGTGCGTGTGTGTGTGTGTGTGTGTCTGCCTGGGGGTATGCCCCAGCCATTCATCAGTAACTCAATCACACTCAAAGCCCTCACTCCATCCAACACGCACTGACCTGATGATGACATACATGACCAGACAGTTTCCGACGAGGCCGACCACACAGACGATCATGTAGACGACCACGATGGTTACCTTCACCCCCGTGGGAAGGAAGGCGCCGTCTGTGTCGTTGAACATGCCGCCCCCGCTCATGTTAAGATCGGACAGGAAGAGGCCATCGCCGTAGTTACCGTAGAAGGGATACAAGGGGGCCATGTCCCCCAGTAGGGCAGGGTCAGCATCAGGGTACTCCATGGTAACGGGCCGGCAAGGTCAAAGGAGGTCGAAGGGCCTGGAGACCAGAGGCACAAGGTTCAATGTCTAAAATACAGATGTTTGACACACATCCTCGTCCTCACAGTGGCAGTGGCACAGACATACAATACAAAAATAATAGGATGCACCAATATGGAAATTATTGTCCGATACCAATACCGATGTTTAAAATAACAATTTAGCCGATAGCCGATACTGATACCGATATATGTTTATTTCGCTTTTGTGCCAGAGAAACAAATACATGTCCAGAGCCCGGGCAGAGGCCTTTTGTGGCAGTTCTGGACAACCGTGGGTCCGCCCGACTCGACACCGGGCACTGCACTCCCCTGTGGTGACGTGGAACGCGTGTGTCGAATTTGAAGTCGGTGGGGCGAACGGTTCCCGAGTTACGTGGATTACACACAGACAGAGACTTGGTGCATTTATAGATAATAGAAGAAGATAGAGAGATGTTGTAGTATATAATAAAATCACACCCGTGTGAAGTGAGGGGCGCTAATATATTAAAGTCTAACTCATGTTGATTAGGTGATGTAATGGTCCGCCCTGGTAACAAAATGTGCACATGCACGCTCTACAGTGGGGGGAAGTGCAACAGGCCAACAGCATGTGCACCAAGGCCCGCCCCCAGTCGATCATGATTGGAGGAAGGCCCCTCTCATCCTGATTGGATGAAGGCTTTGCCACCCGCCACCAAAACTGAAACTAGGGTTTTTTGACCCCAGGGGCTCACTGGGGACAGGTAGGAACTCCTTATATGGTCAGCACACTCTATAGTAGGGAGGATTATCCAGAAAAAAAGAAACAATAAGTGATATTTGAATTAAGTAAAATCACTGAATATACCTTTAACATACAGCACAAACAAAGGCATTCAGGACGGGAACCTATTTGATGTTTTACCCCTTCAGGACGGGAACCCATTTTGGAGCTTCTTGTTGTACAGTATATAGCGAGCAATATAACATTTTTTTTTAAATTTGAATAAAAATGTGAACATTTTCAGAAGGCGTTTTTAGAATAAAGTGAGGAAAGGATGAGAGATTAAAACAAAAGAAGGATAGACATTAATTTACTCTTATTGCACGAAACATCTTGAGTCAGTTGGTTTACCTGGAGGAAGCCAAGAATAGAGGCTGTGGTGCATTGTTTTGATTTGGAGTGTGCTTATTTGCATATTGTGCAACTACCACACAAAAGTTGTCACTCGAGACCCATTTGAGTCTTTCTTAAATTTTTATCCCACGATTTTGTAATCCATTTTTCACCCCTGTGTCAATTATCTAATGTGATCCTCTACACACCCTCCACCAACCTAGTCCCCATATGGGGGACTTGAACTCATGCTTCCTTCGTGCCTGAGTGTCCAAGTTGCTCCTTTGCACCTGACAGGGGGGAGTTTCCCTGGTTTGACGTAGCGTGTGGGAGGAACACGTTATTCCAACCAGTTCCTTTCCCCTCCATCAGGCACCCCAGCTGGCCAGGGGGAGGCAGTTTAGAGACCAGGATTACTGCATGTTTTTGTGAGGGTACCTACCCTAGGGGACACGGGTAGAACATGCAAACTCCACACAGAAAGGCCCTTTCGCCAACCCTGCCTCGGGTATGGGCACTGATGACGCGTAGGAGGAAACACGCCGCCAGCACCCACCCCGAGCGGGAATCGAACCCAGGACCTTCTAGCTGTGAGGCGACAGCACTACCAACTGTGCCACCGTGCCCCCATTTGAGTCTTTCTAAGGCAAGGTGAGAACATCTCAAATGATTTAGACACAAGGAGCATATTGACACAAAACATCAGGTCTCTCTGAACAGGGTCATAATAGTCATAGAGATAATAAACTGGATGGACAGAGAGAGAGAGAGAGAGAGAGAGAGAGAGAGAGAGAGTAATTATGTCATGAAGTAATCTGGATGTTGTTGACTCACTCTCATGCAGTACCTACCACTCCCACTGTGCTGTAATGACAACAAAACAGCGACTCACAGTGCTCATCTCACAAACACCTCTCTCGCTATCACTCTCATTTATGGCGTATGTCCAAGTTCGCTCTCTCACCCATCTATCCCCGTTTGCAAAATGCATGTACAATTAAAGATATAGACAATAGTAATAATAAAGTAAACTGAGCTGTAGTGTGCAGTATTGCAACATTCTGCAGAGCTTTGTTTGCAACTTAAAATAACTTTAAAATAGAAAGGAGAGGTTGCACAACTCGTAGTCCCGATGCCAAAAATACTTTTATTGTTACCAACGTTTCGACAAACAAGTTGCCTTCTTCAGGGTATACCTTAGAGTATATATTAATAGAGACGTCACTGGATTTCTCCACTTGCATTAAGTTGCTCAAAAGCGCATGAGGTGATTTCACTCCTCCTTCCGGGTAGGAACAGAGTGCATTCTGGGATGGATTGGGCCCAAACACATGAACGTGCTGGTCGTTGACTATCATTGCGACATTTGCACGCGTTCACGTATGAAACATAGCGTTCACGTGTCATTGCCCCAATAACATGAACATGCGCAATGATAGTCAACGGCCCAGCGCTGGCTCGAGCTGCAATACCAAATTCGGCCACCATGTCCATTTCACCTCAGGGTTTCCTCTCGGTTTCCTCCTCTACTATATTTATACTCTAAAGGGGTATACCCTGAAGAAGGCAACTTGTTTGTCGAAACGTTGGTAACAATAAAAGTATACCCTGAAGAAAGCAACTTGTTTGTCGAAACGTTGGTAACAATACAAGTATTTTTGGCATCGGGACTACGAGTTGTGCGACCTCTCCTTTCTATTTTAAAGTTTGTATCCCGTGGTCAGCACCTCCCTACTCTTGGTGTGCGCTCCTACCTATTTGGTTGCTTTTTAACTTAAAATAACTTAAAATATAAATATCAACTTTTTTAAATGTATTTAAAGTTTTGTCCTTCGGTACAATATTTTCTACACTTAATTGACAGTATTTATGGTGGTTTTATTCCATTGGATATCCTTTACCTGTCACAACTAGTTCACAGAACTTGCCAGGAGATATGGAAGAGTTGAAGAGATATATGGACGTTTTTTGTTATTAGTAATGTTTTCAAACTCTTTCTGGGTGTTTGTAATCTGTGGAAGATAACTTGGTATATTTGGCAGGTAGTTAGAACGTACAGCTCGGTTTCCAGAACATTGCAGTGTGGGTAGACAGTTTGTCTTCTCTTAGGAGAAAGGTCTGCCTGTGGCATCTCTGTTTATGAGTCAAACATTTCCTTAGTTCAATCACAGTGCTCAGGTATTCTGCCACAGTTTATTATCCGTTTGGGGCCAAAACGTATTCCAATTTGCAATTGTTTCTAATGTATCACAGTTTTCTTTACTTTTTTTCTTATAATGATTTAGTGCAGTGAGGTTTCTGTCTGGTGGCTCAGAGTCCCAGAACCTGAAGTCAGCTTTGAATTATTTTATAATTTCACAGGAGCACAACCAATCACAGCGCATGCTCTCAACTGGGTACCGTGGTGGAAATCGTATTCACATTACTGTAAGGTAGAAATACTTTGTTACAAGTAAAAGTCCGTAATTCAAAATTTACAAAAAGTACAAAAGTATTGGTATCAAAATGTACTTAAAGTACCAAAAGTAGAATGTACTCAATATGGACTCATTTCACAAGTTCTCACCGCCTGGGGCTGGAGTGGTGAGGGTTGGCAGCCCAAACCATTTCCTCCATGAGGAGGAAGCAAAAGCTTCAGACTGCAGTTTAAAATCGGCCTCGAGTGAGGCAGAGGCTGAGATATGTGCTGTTCAGTGGCAACGACGACGCACACACAACACACACACAGAAGGATTCTGCACTTCTGGTCAGACGAACTTTTGTGGCAGGTTTTCGCCACTGTTTTTGGATGGGCTCGAACCGCTTTCTACCGATGAAGGGATACCTCTATACGGAACCTCTTCTTTCACACTGATGTGTCCAAGTTTGTATAAAACATCTTTTGAAAATAGTGATCTACAAGCTCACAATCCTTTCAAGTTACATATTTATACTCAGATTACATACATGTATACATACACACATTACCTTTTGCCCACCCGACATTGAAACATATCTTAATTACGTCACCATCAACAGCCAATTATAAGTTATAGAATATGACCACCATGACCACCATACATACATACATACATACATAACACTTTCGGTGCAGCCGACCACAGTATACTACTTTCAAATTACATACATGTATACAAGTTATGTATACAAGTATACACTTCTAATTGGCTGTATGATGGTCATGATGGTCATATTCTATAACTTTGGCTGTTGATGGTGACGTAATTAAGATATGTTTCAATGTCTGGTGGGCAAAAGCTAATGTATACATGTATGTAATCTGAGTATAAAGATGTAACTTGAAAGTAGTATACTGTGGTTGGCTGGACCGAAAGTGGTATGTATGTATGGTGGTCGTGGTGGTCATGGTGGTCATATTCTATAACTTATAATTGGCTGTTGATGATGACGTAATTGGCTGTTGATGATGACGTAATTTAGATAGGTCTACATACGTATGTAAGTATACATACATATACGTTACTTGTTACCCAACCAATATTGAAACATATCTTAATTACGTCACCATTGGAAACCAGTAGTACTTGCACTTCTTGAGATTCAGTCATGTGTTCAAGACGGATCTGTCCGATATTTCATATTCCATCCTAATTGGCTAACATTGGCTTTCAAAGTTTGCAGGATTGGCCCGTTTTGAACAAAAAGCCTCAAATTTACCTGAAATCTTTCATGCACTTTCCTACTAGGCTGAGGAATATATCCCACCGTTTTCACATTGGCCTGTTATAGCGCCACTAACAGGTGGATTTTTGCAAAACACATTTTTGGAACAAAATGCCTCAAATCATCCAATTGCCATCCAAGGCGTAAGAAGAAATGGCACCCTTTTCACATTGACCTATTATAGCGCCACCAGGAGGCCACAACCTGACCTGCCCTGGTGGAGACCTGTGCCCTGAGGGGCCCTTTATCTAGTTAGAACTTATAATGTTGTCATTTCCATATAATTATATGGAAAAACAAACAAATAAATCCCTTATCTTTTACTTATACCTATGTGTTACTGTAACTGTACTGTAAAGTGTGTGTGTGTGTGTGTGTGTGTGTGTGTGTGTGTGTGTGTGTGTGTGTGTGTGTGTGTGTGTGTGTGTCAGTGTGTGTGTGTGTGTGTGTGTGTGTGTGTGTGTGTGTGTGTGTGTGTGTGTGTGTGTGTGTGTGTGTTCGTGTTCACTGGACCACAATGCCATATAGCCCCCATGGCTTTTTTTGTTATCCTTGTCTATGTCTGTAAACCATAATAGCTCTGTGCAATCTGAAAACTGTTAATAAAGTATTCAATCAATGAAAATGTGTGTGTCAGAGAGAGAGAGAGAGATTGATTCACGCATCAATCACAAACACAACAAGTACACGCTGCACGGGTAGTTAATAGTTATTATCATCATCATATGCATGTTCATCCTTCCTATGTTTATGGAAATTAGCAGGCGGCGCCGCGGCAGGGTAAAATCTCCCTCGCGCACGTGTGTGTGTGTGTGTGTGTGTGTGTGTGTGTGTGTGTGTGTGTGTGTGTGTGCGCGCGCATTGCATTGCATGACAGTCTTGACAGAATTATCAACAAACACACACCCGCGACCCGCCTACCTTTCAAATGAATCTTACTTCAGTCAGTGCTCCGTTTTCCAGCCAACATCAGCGAAAAGAGGCAGAAAGATTCCGCGGGGAAGGGGGTGGTAAGTTGAACCTCTAGCGTCCTTAATTTATTTCACAAGCCTACATACAGTTTACTCATTGCACCGGACGGAGGGAGCCCTGTAACGAGGCTCTGCGGTTTCTTACTGCTCCCGGCTCCGCGCGGTCCGGTCCCGTTTCAGGTAGGGTAATAATCTCAGTCTTTACGCACTGTCATTACCGCGTAAACGTGTGCGCCTCAACAACTCCCCAAGCTGAAATCAATCCCGGTAAGGTTTTAATTCTCTCCCGGTATATAAGGCAAGGCGAGCAGGACTCAGAGGGGTAAATGTGTCTCCTCCAGTGAGCATCGACACGGAGAGAGGATGGACAGAGAGACACACACCGACAAACAGACTGGGGGAGGAGGAGGGAGGGAGGGACGCGGGGCTGCAGCCGTGCGCTTTCCTTAAGCTTCTGTCTCTCTCTCTCTCTCTCTCTCTCTCTCTGTGTCTCACACACACACACACACACACACACACACACACACTCTCTCTCTTTCTCTCTCTCTGTCTCCCCCCCCCTCCTCTGGGGGTAAATATATATGGAAAAATATGCGTCTATGGGCAGTAGGCCTACGTGTGATGCTGGTACTGAAGTAAGATGTTTATTCTCTCCTCTCCACTCCCCCTTTTCTGCTCTCCGCTTTCATTCTGCATCAGTATTTAGAGAGGCAAGGCAAGGCAGATTTCTGTGTGTGTGTGTGTGTGTGTGTGTGTGTGTGTGTGTGTGTGTGTGTGTGTGTGTGTGTGTGTGTGTGTGCATGCGTGCGTGCGTGTATGTGCGCGGGCGTGCGTGTATGTGTGTGTATACCTGTATGAGTGTGTGGGTACAATACCCCATGCTGAATCTCATGAATCTTAATGAGCACTGACTCCTCTGCATTCCATCCATTCGAGGTCAATCTGATCTCTCTCCCTCATGAAACATCCAAGAGCAAGCTTGTTTCAGCAACAAATTACATACAAAATATTGCTACACACACTGTATACGTATACCTATTGTTAAAATATGATCATATCTTCAACAATATTGTATATAGCAGGCAGAGGCAAACACACAGGGTCTCAGACTCTCAACAGTCAGGGACCCAGGCCCGGATTTAACCAGCTCCACTGGAGGGGAGGAAATTGTAGGGGGCGACCTCCATGGCCGTGCCGCAAAGCAAATCCTCCAAAACCCCCCAAACCCCCAAAATGTATAGAAAGCTACTTTGAATGAGAGACGTTAAGGTATGGCAAATCACGGCAGAGCATTATTCAAGCTGGTCGGCTAGGTGCTGAGAGTGGTCTGACTGAGCTTTTTGAGTGGTGCAAACCACTCCAACAACCAGCTTTGTCTGTATCTGTGTATGTGTGTACCTGTACGTGGGGCGATTAGAGTTAGCTTTTAGCAGTAGACACTAGTAGATATATTTGCACATCGTCTGCATAACAATGAAAGGTAAATAGTGCATTTATAGAGCAACTTTATCCAATTATGATGCACAATGATTGTGCATTACATTCATCAATTCACACATACACATTCATACACTGATGGCGGAGGAAGCTTTGCAAGGCACCACCGTGTTCATCGGGACCAATTAGGGATTAGTACAACATATAGGTAGTATACTGTATCGAGGAGGACCCAGGATGGATGGAGGCACTTTCTAACCTCAGTCTTAACCGCCCACATAGGTCATTAGCCCTAACCTCAGTCTTAACCGCCCACATAGGTCATTAGCCCTAACCTCAGTCTTAACTGTCCACGCCTCAGTCTTAACTGGCCACGTACTGTAGGTCGCTAACCCTAACCTTGGTCTTAACCGGCCACGTAGGTCAGACTAACGGGATGCCGGACTTATGGGCAGTCCCCACATGATTTCACAGGGGAGGTTGGAGGGAGATCCATACATTGGCCATGCCGTTCAAGGACCTCCATGCAAGTGCCTCCCTCACTTTCAGATCTTGCTCCGTTCAGTTGACCCATGAGCCCAGACACTTGAAGTCCTTGACTTCCTTCAGCACAGTGCCTCCTGTTGTCAGAGGTGGATGTTCCGGTGAGATGTTATAGGTGATAACCGCGTGTAGCAGCGTGATCTTGTAGATCGGCTGTTTTTGGTGCATACAGTTTTGCAGCATGACCTCGTAGATCGGCTGTTTTTTATGTCATCAGACAACATCTGTAGGAGTACTGTTGGAAAAAAGGTGTGCTTGTTCCACGTTGTCGGAGAGCAGGCTGATGTTGTCCGCATAGTCTAGTTTGTGCGGACAACAACAGTCTGTCAGGACTACTTTGGTATGTCATCTCGACCTCCTTGGCGTTAGAGTAAAGCCAAGATCCTGCTCTCGTCCACTGATGGCCTTCCTGGGTGCATAATACAGGACTATGATGAAGAGGAAGGGGGCTAGGTTGTTTGTTCCCTTGCATTAACCTAGCCAGGATGTCAAACTCCTCGCTGTTGTCATCTGGGGTCACCAGCTTGGCCCTTGTTCCTGCATATGGTCGCCCGGAGTGGGCCTTAAGGATCTTCACCATTGTGCCTCTGTAGATCGAGTCAAATGTCTTTGAAGTCGATGAAACTGAGTATTATTAATATTATTATTATTACTATATTGTAACTATTCTTATTTAGTTTCAGTTTTGGAAAGTAATTCAAAGGTGAGTGGCAACTAAATTGTTTGGATTTCTGGAAAAATCAATTCAATTTGAGGGTAAATATTATATAGCCTAGTGCCTTTATCCATGGCGTTTACATAGATTGTGCATTACATTCACCCATTCACACACAGATGGTGGAGGAAACCATGCAAGGCACCAACCTGCAGAAGCAATTAGGGGTTCAGCGTCTTGCTCAAGGACACTTCGTCACTAACTCTGGGGGAGCCCAGGTTCGAACTGGGAACCTTGTGGTTCCCATCCACTGCTCTGAGCCACTGCTGCTGAGCCACTAATTGGCAGACATCCTGCATGGATTGACGCCAATTAAACATATTTCCACAGCTAGGATTTCCTATGACTTTTAGTATGGTGTTCTGATGACTTCATAGAAATGGTCTGTGAAGAAGGAAATTATGACCTCTTGGTCAGGAATTTATATGGCATTTTTTCCTGATAATAGTCCCAGTTAGTGTCCATTTTGGATTTATGCCAATTTAACAAATTTCTACAACTACGACTTCTTGGGACTTTTAATATGTTGTTCTGGAGACTTCATAGAAATGGTCTGTGAAAAAAACTGTTTAAATTACTTATTGGTAAGGAATTTATTCCAATATTGGTAATTGGCCATGCATTTTCTGAGAATATCTTATTGGCGGACATCTTGGATTGATGCCAATTAAACATATTTCCGCAACTAGGATTTCTTGGGACTTTTAGTATGTTGTTCTGGAGACTTGATAGAAATGGTCTGTGAAGAAAAAAAATCTGTTACAATTAACTCTTGGTCAGGAATTTATTCCAAGATTGGCCATTTTTCTCATAATAGTCCCAGTTGGCGGCTATTTTGGATTGATGCCAATTTAACCTATTTCTGTAACTACGATTTCTTGGGACTTTTGATATGTTGTTCTGGAGACTTCATAGAAATGGTCTGTGAAAAGAAATCTGTTTCAATTACTTATTGGCAAGGAATTTATTCCAAGATTGGTAATTGTCTATGCAGTTTCTGAGAATAGTCTTATTGGCGGACATCTTGGATTGATGCCAATTAAACATATTTCCCCAACTGGGATTTCTTGGGACTTTTAGTATGTTGTTCCGGAGACCTCATAGAAATGGTCTGTGAAAAAAAATCTTGTGTTACAATTACTTTAGCTTTTAGGTCCAAAATGAGCTAGAATGCCTGGACTATGAGGCAAGAATTAATCAATAAGACAACACTAGGACCTGCCTGCCTGAGGTCCTTCGGGAACTGTAAAAGGACCAGTCAGGGGGGAGGAGATCGGAAAATTGGGTGCAGTCACCGGGCTGAACCCATGTTTTAGTGAGGAGCATGTATTTCCGAAAAATGCACATGAAGTGCACAGTGCCCGCACACCGTCTGCACTTGCAATACGAACTTTATTGGCAACGTTTCGGTCAAAGACCTTCTTCAGGCATCTGTGTGTGCCTCTCCTTATCTAGTGAGGAGCATAAAATCAAGGTATAGCGGGAGGTGAAATGGTTATTCAACCATTAGGTTTTATCAGTGAGAGCCATCCTGATATTGGTTGTGTCTAGTTGTCTAGTTGCTCAGCTTGTCTGAAACTGGTTAAACTAAAGTTGGGATGTGTAACTAACTGGGTCAACAGAAACACATGTGGTATTAAAAATGGGAGATTAGCAGAGGGATGGCAGGTTGGCAGAGGGCCCAGGATTACAGCTTAGGCCAGGGGTTCTCAACCCGTGGGTCGCGACCCCTCGGTGGGTCGCCAAATTAGTTTTTTTTTTTTTTCACGATTTAAAAAAAATAGCAGACCTACAAGCTCGTAGCGCGCCACTCGGTGGCACGCTATGAGCTTGTAGATCTGCTATTTTTCAATAGCTAAATTATAACAATGCTTAAAACACCAAAAGGGGTTCCCGCCCAAAATATGTTAAAGGACCTATAACATCAAATTCAACTTTTTCAATTTCTTTTTCAGTTTTTGGGGCTCCCATATGTGTTTTCTATCCCCACAAATAACCAATTTTGAACAATCAGGCTTTCATATCATATGGGTGCTTTAATGGAAATTGCTCTCAGGAACAGCTCAACTGATTTTGGCCTCATCGTGATGTCATCAATGGCACCCTACTTTGTATAATTCCTCCTCTTCTTCAGTCTTCAGTTCCAAATTTGCATTTCCACTTTGTTTACAATGTCCACCATTATTGATTTTCCAAGCTGGCATGGAATGGAAACAAGCCTGGTTTTATCTAGCATCAGTATTATAATGACTAAAATATTAAATAATCTGCATATCAGCACCCCCACCACCTCAGGACATTGTGGTACTGCAGCCAAAACTGCTTTCAAAGTCCAGAAAGAAATAACAAGGACTGGTTATATCAGAGTGGTGATTGAGGCTCAAACCATTAGAAATAACTTTGAGGGACATAGACAATATGATATTAAATATTAAAAGCCGTTTTAAAATGCATGTTATTTGCGCTTTAAGGTTATTGTAGCAGTCAATTTATATTGGGGGTCGGGAGGGGGCGGGGCGGGGGTCCCGAGACACTGCCAAAGCATTTCCGGGGGTCCCCGGCCAAAAACGTTGAGAACCCCTGGTTTAGGCAATGGACCCTTCGCTAAACCCCACGCCAAAAGCGATTGTCCCATGCCAATCCAAATAGTTTAGCAACCGTTTCTAAGATGGCTGTGTTGTTGAACACATACACAGCTTAACGTCGGGAAATTACACGACTCACCCACCCAGGTGATGGCAATACTAATCAGGTCTAGTACAGCTGTGCCAGACCAGCTGTACTAGACCAACCATGGGTTAATGGATGAAGGCTGAGATGGTTATATCTCCGATCTCCCATGGCCCAACTCTACAGCGTGAAGATCACATGCGCTGGCCTCAGTTTGTTTGTTTTTAATGTGAAATATTCCTTTACCTTTAAGCACCTAACACCTATAACATTGTAAAATGGCTATGCTTTGTCATTGTCACTTGGAAATAAAATAGGTGTGCATGTCCATGCATGCCTTTATACAATGTTTATTAGTTTATTAGTGTCTTAGATACACATTTGGAGTGGAGTGTGTCCAGATGTCTGTCAAATTGTTAGACAAATGCTGCACCGCAGGTCTATAATGGAACAGGCGGGTGCATATATTTGGTCCGACATACTAACAGTCCGACACGCAATAGTCCGACACCCTACCCCATAACTGCACACAGAAGGCACAGGTGTGTCTTAACCGGCCACGCATGTGTTTTAACCGGCAATGCATGTCGGAGCCAAGTATGTGTCTAAAAGGACCACTTCACCACTTTTCAACCTATCTTCATATAACTGGTCCTCATTAATGTTCATGATAAAATACCTGTGGGCAGTGCAGAAACCCGTCCACCAGTGACATCATCGACGGGGAATCCAAGCTAATAAAAACTGCAGGCTTTCTATTCCCGAAAAGTTGCAATGCGAAAATGGAAGCCACCTCACGATAATAAAAATCAAAACATACGTATACAAAATCTGACTAACGATGATGTCACTGGTGGATGGGTGTCTGAACTTTAACCGGCAACGCATGTTGGAGCCACTTGTGAGTCTTAACCGGGCCACGCTTGTTGGACTATATGTTGGACCAACGTATGCCCCCAGAAAAACGGTAACAGGTACGGTCGCCCCTTTTCCAACTCGCCCCCCGCGAAAAGCCCCGGAATTTCGAAAAGTGAAGAACGGTTGCCCCAAAGTCGTGGATAGCTCGCCCCCAAAGCGTGGATATCTCGCCCCAAAGCGTGGATATCTTGCCCAGAAGTGTGGATATCTCGCCCCATGTTTATTTATTTATATTAGAACATTTCAAACCTGCACTCCATGTTTATGTTACCTTATTTCTCATATTAGAACATTTAGAACTAGTTTGTTGTTGTTGTTGGTCAACTGATGCATGGATAATGAATGGCCCCTCCATTGTTCTGGAAATTCCATTCTGGATAGCCATGGATAGCCAATTACCATATGCATTACCATGCATCACCTGATGCATGTTGTTGTACCATTTCCATATATCTATTGCATTCTCTATTCTGCTATGTCTGTCTAAAAGTACAGTACTTGTTAGAGTTAAAGATTTAGCTGGGGACCATCATGGAACCCCCTCAAGGACCACTGTTGTAAGGCATGGGGAGAGAGTATGTTTTGCATTCCTTCCGTGTGCATTTTTTGATATTACTCCTCCAGATTCTGTAGCGTTCCCACCCTTTTCACATTGGCCTGTTATAGCGCCACCAACAGGTAGGTTTTTGCAAAACACATTTTTGGAACAAAATGACAAAATGAAATGAAATCATGAATGCAGCGTGCAATTCGCGGTCGGGCGACCATTATTCGCGGTTTGGGGCGAGTTGGAATTGGGGCGAGCAGTTTTGTATTCAGAAAAACCTACGCGTCCTCAGATCAGAGATCTGAGCGTGCCGCAACCTAAAGCCAAAGTCACTATAGATTGATAAATCCCAAAAGTGATGGTGAGTCACAGTCAGCTCTTGGTCTGTGCAACTTTGATAAATGAGGGCAGGAGAGTTTCTGGTGTTTCGGTCATACATATTTTTCTTTTCTCCCAAGTACAAGACAGCCTAGAATGACTAGACCACTTATTGCAATCAGTAGCTATTCAAGAGAGAGCGACTGGGAAGAGACAAAGACTAATATCATAATATTACTGTTATTAGTCGGTGTACATTGTCATTGTGTCTCACTTTTCATGTCACTGTCTCTCCCTTTTAGAATATGAAACTAGAAAACACATCATAGAACCAATGCACACTGTGTGTGTGTGTGTGTTAGGGCATTAACATAAAAATCGATTAGTCGACTAGTCGACTAGCAAAACGGTAGTCGACACTGTAAATCAAAAATCGAGTAATCGTTAATATTATTTTTAATATTTTTTATGATTTCTTTTTTTTCTTTTTTTTTTTTACAGCAGACATGCAGCTGTGAGCTCTGTTGTTTTGTTGGTAGTTCTCCAACTTAAGTACTAATCCCTTCCTGGCTGATTGTTTTCATATCATATACAAGCCGACTGTACGTGGGTTTTGCCGTCACCGTCACTCGTGTAGGTGCGGTGGGCGGCGGTGGCTGCACTGGCAACATAAGCATATGCCTCATAGGCTCATACGCTCAATGGGGAGTTGGGGACAACTACAGTGTGTAAATACTTTTACTATTGGTGAGTTTATTACTGTAGTTTGTTCAACAAGTTAGAGTGGAGATGTGTCGTCGTTTCGTCCGGTACAGTAGTATAGCAGCCTGTACCTCCTCACTCTGCCCAATAATATCCAGTTTGGTGACAGTCAAACTACAGTAGCTCTTGCCGTGATTTCATGTTTCTTTTTCTTATTCATCTTTCTTCATGCTTATCCAACAAAAGTGCAGGCGTGCGGCATTATTAAAAACAAACAGCTATGCCGCGCGATCATAGTTATAATAGTCGCGAAGGAGTGAAGTAGTTGATCATCTGATTCATAGCCTGGTAAGCCTGCTAGCTAGCAAGCCTAGTATGTAATCATAACCCCCTCCTAGCTTGTAGCTCCTTCTAAAAACCAAAGGAACTGTGGTTGTAACTTGTTGTTGAACATTTAGGGTTGTATGAAAAACATCGCATCATTCATTCATTCATTCCTCCTCCGTCTACTCTCCACTCTCCAACTGAACAAACATTTTCAACAACGTAACATGCTATGCTGCGCCGTAGAAAGGTCTTGCGCATAAAAAATAGCAGATCTACAAGCTCACAGCGCGTCCATCCGTGAGTCATTGTGGACTTGCAACTTTGACTTGACTTTTAACAGCTGATGTGAATTTCGGCCAATCAGAGCGGCATTCAGCGTAATCTAGTAAGAGAGTGGCGACACTAGCGTTGACTCCCATTGTAACAATGGAATGCGGAAGTGCTCATTCTATCTCAATGGGATAGTTCCAATGTTTGGAACTATAGCCCATAGCACCCCGCTTTGTGGTGAGATCAAAGCGTGTCGCCACTCTCTTACTATTCCACTCGGCCTGCATTCACCGGCTCTGTTTTGCAGTCAATCCTTCACTCGCGCTGGCCGTTTCAGAACACGATGTTTTAATGCTTGATTGGATGGAAAAAGATATCATATTTTACCGCCGACTAATCGATTATAAACCGATTTTGATGGTATTCGTGTCGACTATCAAAAATCACGTTTGGTTAATGCCCTAGTGTGTGTGTGTGTGTGTGTGTGTGTGTGTGTGTGTGTGTGTGTGTCTGTGTGTGTGCGTGCGTGCGTGTGTGTGTACTGTACATTATGTCTCTCTGTACATCTGTGTTTATGTTAAGATGGATATAAATAGTTAGGCTACATTACATACTCTTATTTATTAGATTTGTCACTGTACACTAGTAGGAGTATTTCGCTGCTGTGTAATGTAAAGTCTAATATATAAAGATGCAATGGGTTCCGCAAAGTCCTGTTGAACTATAGCTCTGCGACAGTAAAAAATGTCTTCATGTCGTCTATGTATCTAAGCTCCAACATGCTCACTTGCTCAGTGCTCATGAGCATTAAGCTCCAAAAAAGTCAATACAGTCACAGTAAAATGAAGTATGAAGTAATTCGGAACTCGAAGACAGGTCCATTTCGGTCCATTTGTACACTCCCTGACTAAGGTGCACAATGTAGCCTACCACAGAGTCGGAAGTTGTCAGCTTCTGACTGTCGGATAGCAGCCTGGTGGTGGAGAGGGGGTAGAGCTCTCTGGTTAGCTGATGATGATTATGATGGTGAAACGTTCCTACCGTAGGCTACTCCAACAGAAATTACAGACTTCCACTTTTTTCCTACTCATTCTAGCTATTTATTATACAGTATTGTATTTATCATTAGCTATGGCCGCTTGCTGCAGGCACGCAGTGTTTATTGTTGTAATTAACATTAGTAATAACATTAGCATAGAAATGCCCATTTATAATTGTGGTATATTAGGTACCACACTGGGTACTCCAACAACAGGTACAGCCTTCTCTGACAACAGGTGCAACGGGCATTGCCACACAGGCATTGCTATTTAGTCAAATGCTATTTGTTCTCTTTTGGAATAAATAAGGCGATGGGTATGTGTATGTGATACATAAATTGATGCCGGACAGTAGCCATGGCACAGCTGTAACGTCTGACACAATTCCTGGAAGGACTGCAGCTGCAGCTGTTCAGCAATGACATCAAATGAAAACCCAAAACAACTCATTTTCCAGTAACTTCATTTTTTCAAGGGAAACTTGAATTGATTTATTATTATTTTAGTAGTCTTGGATGCTCCACAGTTCACTTTGGCAATTTATACAACATTAATTACATGTTCTCTCATGCTGTGCTTTCACACCTTAAAAGGAGTGAAAGGGTACAGTGGCCACTGTCTCAGTCCTAGACACTTACAGTAACACCCATGCAGTGAAAAGGTGCAGCATGGTAGAATGATGTTATAAACATCACGCCCATGTAAAGTGAGGGGCGCTATTGTCGTCGTACATCATCCAATAATGTTTTTTTTTTGTCAACTTATGTTATTATCTTTTAACCATGATACAATGTTTAAAAAAAACTCATCTTTTCACCATGATCATGTAAGATGATAACTGAATTTATATGATTGGTTAGCCGATTTGCTCGTCTACATACAGTATGACATAAATGTTCCTTTCATTATCATTTAATGTTTGTGTTGCCACAAATTTACGCCATATTTCAGGCACATATAGGACGTACGCAAAATGGGAATCAACATGGTCTGGCTTGAAAGACAGCAAACCTATCCTGTGACATAATGTATTACTTACAACTTACACTTACAACAACATTGAGATAACGCTGAAGGTAATTAGTTTCTTTATACTGTATGTGGTGTTTTTGGGGGAATTGCCTCAGTCAGACACAACCAAGGAAACGGAAAACACATATAATGTATTTGTTTAATGAATTACCTCACAATGTGTGTAATTATATAAACACTGTATATATAGCAATGTGGTGCATTCCTGCGCCTGGCTATGGGGGGCAGTAGCACTCAGCCTTAGAGCGGAAACATGGCGGTATGTGTGATGTTTTGCATTTTTACACTTGTTGTTATGCATTTGATATATAATTTAGTATTCTGTGGAGCATGCTGGTTAAGGGTGGGGGTAGGTGGTTGTACCAAAGGTGGAAGCGAGATGGATGGAGGAGGGAGACAGAGAGAGCTATGGAGAAGGAGATGGGAGGAGGAGGATAGTGAGGGTGATGGGAAGAGAAATAGGGTAGTTAAAGACAGAAAGAGAGCAACAGGTACGACCGAAGATAGGAGGGAAAATTAGGCAGGGAGAAATGAAGTCAGGGAAGAGATGGAGAGAAACGATGAAAGCCAACCGAGAGACAGAGACATCTTGTGTTTTAGTAAACTTAAAATAGAAAGTGGGGGACAGAGAAAATGGAAGAAAAACGTAGATGAGAGAGGGGGGTTCAAGAATAAAAGAGTCCACACACCAATTTCTGCTCCCAGATATATCTTTTAAAGTGGTAACGTTTCGAGGCAATAAAGCTCTTCCTCAGATGACAGAGGGGGGCCCATAGGTCAAATGTTTGTCTACAACATTCCACTCTCTTCTCCTCTCCTCATGGGCAGTGTGTTGCTCACTAATGTGATTTTTTCCCTGAGCAGGGTCAATATGACTCCGACAGGAGGAGCGTGTGAGTGAAAGATTGAGTGCCTCTGAGTCACAGCACAACACAGCCTACAGTATACCTAACCTGTCTCGTCTATTTAGGTTGAAGTGTTGTCATTGTCAGCTAACAGGGCTGTTATAGGAGCAAGCACACTCATTTTAACTCAAAATGAACTCATTTGGACCATTGGTCCATTGATTATTTTGTTGTGTATCAATGGGACCTATCACACTCTAGTAAATACTGAAACGTTCTCCCGAAGTGTTGAGATAATGGCACCTATTTCTGAGATTAAAACGTGGCCAACGACAATTTAGAAATGTTGAACCTTTAGAAATGTTAAACCTATAGGTTCAACATTTCTAAAATGTCGTTGGCCAACTTAAATCTTGGCCAATAACTATAGTTGTTGGCCAAGATTTCAGTTGCGTCAATCCCCAATCTTTTTGAAGGCTTAACACAGTGTTAAATGTGAACCCTGTCAGACCTGTCCCTTCTCCATTACACATGGTTAAGGGTTGATAGGCACTATCTAGGAGACAATACAGGCCCAGTCTCTATAGTCTATACTTTGTTAAGGAGGTGAATGATGCACATGCTCCTTGACGCTACTTGTGGCAGACAATGCTCCAACAATCAACCTGAAGTCTGTCATGTGATTGGTGGAAGAAGAGTTAATGTTGTTATCGATTTCTAACGAATCAATAATGTTGGAGATGGGGTTGTCTTGTCAGCTGTCAAGCTGGAAAGGTGATGGGACTGCCTTTAAACTCAAGAACAGTCTAATGATATGCAACAATTTTATATGGAATGGTAAAAGAGCTAGAATGTGTACAGAAAAGTTACAGCTGCCAGCTGACAATGGAGGACTGGGTCTGCCTAAACTCAGTGGTCATTGCCTCCAGGGAGGGCACCCCCCTGGTTAGAGGTCGAGAAACATGGCTTTTCCTCTTTATCCCCCCTTGCCAGCCTTGTGGCCAAGCTGCCATCTGATTTCCACTCCCATCCTATCATAACCCATATTCAAACTATATGGAAGAGAGTCTCCCAGATATTTAAAAGTAACCCATATCCCATGGGACCCTGATGAAGACTGAGTGCTGAAACGCGCTTGTCGTTCTTTTTGTAATGTTCTTTGCCATGCATTAACTCTTAAATAAAAAAGGCTTTTTTTTCCACCTCACTGGAACAGAGTGCCTTGGATCCTCTTCTTTAATGTTAACCCATATCTTAATTAAGAATTAAGAATTAAAATACGGGAGTCTGGCTGAACCCAAAGCTATGCATAGGGACTAGGGAGGGTCCCCTTTTTATGTAAGGAATTGTATAACAAAGGGATACGTACCCTAGGTGACCTTTATGAGGGGAAATCTCTTTAACCCTTTGAGACATTAATTCTAGACTTTAATCTCCCCATGACACAGGCCTGGCGATATACAATTGAAGCATCTACTGGTCAAAACATTTGGCCCAGCTGATACTGCCCCACCTCGTTCTGATCTGTTTGGTAATATAATCAAGGTATTTGGTCTGGGCCATGAAGAATCACATTATTATCTTCAACCGGGCCCATAAGGGGACGTCTGCATTGAAGCGGGTCTGGGAAAATGATCTTCAAACTCCAATTACAGATAAGGAATGGGATAGAATCTGTCAGAATATTAAGAAAACATCTTTGGACATTAGAATCAGGCTCATTCAATTCAAAATACTAAATCGGTTCTACTAGACCCCTTCAAGGTTACATAGGATCGGAATAAAAGAGGTGTGAGATGGCAGATGGCACACTGCTACATGCAGTATGGTCATGCTCTGCTATCCAAAAATACTGGCTCGATCTCGATGTACACAAGAAAATCTGTGATATTTTGAACAGTAACTTTATCTTCAGCCCTAGGCTGTATGTGCTACAGTAGGTGACCCTATGCTTCTTGCCAACTGTAATAGATCTGAGGCAGAATGGATCCAGACCAATATTATGGTGGGAAAGCAGATCATAATGCGGGGTGGAAAATACTGGGGGTATCCTATCTGTGCACGAATGGCTGACTGAACTGGGAAAGGTAGCAGCTTATGAGTGGGTATATGGGAGGCAAAGTAGACCAGAAGCGTTCCAATTGAAATGGGGGAAGTACTTAGCTATATCGGGGGGCGTGAGGTACCGGACTAGCTCCGAGTCCGGAGCCACCTTGCATAGAGGGAGCGGTTCCGGTATGACTCAGGGTCTCAACCCACTTTGGGATTTAACAGCCGAGGAGAACAGGCACGTAGGTGTGACACATAATATAATGTACATGTATCCTGTCACGTAAGGTGTGTTGTGAACAAACATAAGTGAAGCTTGATTTTGGTCAGAGGTGCAATGTAAATCTATGTATTTTTATTTAGTTTTGTTGTTGTATTGTTATTCGGTGTGTTTATTGTCGTTATGTTAGTATTTTTTTGTTATAGTCTAGTAATGTTTTAAGTGATATGTGTTTGTCCGCGTTTCGTTTTGTTTTTTGTTTATTGGGGGATTACTGCATATGTGTCCTTGTTGCATTGATTATCTGACCTCAGCTTTGCCCCTGTTATAAAATGAAAAAGCAAAATAAATGATGAACATTCTCGCATATTACTGTACACATACTAGCATATTAAGCCTATGTGTGTGTGTGTGTGTGTGTGTGTGTGTGTGTGTGTGTGTGTGTGTGTGTGTGTGCGCGCGCGCGCGCGCGCGCGCGCGCGTGCGTGCGTGCGTGCGTGTGTGCGTGCGTGCGTGCGTGCGTGCGTGCGTGCGTGCGTGCGTGCGTGCGTGCGTGCGTGCGTGCGTGCGTGCGTGCGTGTGTGTGTGTGCTTTAATCTTGATACTAGAAAGTATATCATGCACTGATAATAATTAGATACCGAAAGAGGGAGAGCGCGCGTGCGTGCGTGCGTGCGTGTGTGTGTGCTTTAATCTTGATACTAGAAAGTATATCATGCACTGATAATAATTAGATACCGAAAGAGGGAGAGCAAGAGGTTAGAGGCAAGTATTTAATTAGCCAAAAAGATCTGCTGATTTGTGATAATATCACGCAACATCTCTCAACATCTCTCAAGTATTTTGTGTTCAAGTGCTCAAGCACTCTAAAAGGCCAGCCTGCTAAGTACCAAATCAAAATAACACTGTCCAGATCTGCACATATAACGCTGCTAGTTCACAGTGTAGACCCACCCAACATCATAACACTGCTAACAGGCTGCTCACACACATCATCTATGTTATTGTTGTTTTGCACTGAGCAATTATTTATGGTTCCTCAAGAAAAATAACAGCCCGGGAGAGACAGGTACAGATGTACAGAGAGCGACAGAGAGGGAGAGAGAGCTTTCACATCATATTTCTAAACAGACCACATGTACAATGTCGTGCATGCGTGTGTGTGTATACACACACAGCTGCAGGGGTGGCATTAGTGTTTTATTTGCTTTGACAATCAACTAATGATCATTTCCATCAGCCAATCCAACACATACAGTACACACACACACACACACACACACACATACACACACACACACACACACACACACACACACACACACACACACACACACACACACACACACACACACACATACACACACTTCCATATTGGGACATGCACTACAGCCTGGACACACACGCGCCGGCCTACCCGTGTGCCTACACGCACGCACGCACGCACGCACGCACGCACGCACGCACACACACACACACACACACACACACACACACACACACACACAAGCCAGCTAGCTGTGTTACTATTTGGAGGAAATCTTTTACTGTCATCTGCTCAATGATTCATAATGCACAGTGCAGTACAATGGAGTGCAAAATACACAGAGAACTGGTCCTAAATATGCAGATCCCTTTAGTTTGTGTTACTAAATATGCAGGTCCCTTTAGTTTGTGTTACTAAAATGATATACTATATAATTTAAATAAGGAATTAGCATCCTTTTAGCATCCATAGCCCTTCCCCCTGTTTCCCTGTGCCATTTCGTACAGGTGCACAAAAAACATTGTCATCACATGCCCCTGTTATGCCAAAATCTGTCGTACTTACTTACTTATCCTCTTCGTCCCAGTTGGGGCATAAGGCCACAATCATACACTGCCACTGAACCCTGTCTCGTGCTTTGGTCTGTGCTTCGTCCCAGGAAAGACTCATCTCCTTCAGCTCCATTGTCACTGTCCAGGTGTTCTTTGGTCTGCCCCTCTTTTTCTTCCCACCTGGGGTCCATCTCAATTCAACGTTGGGTAACCTTTCATTGGGCATGACGCCAGCCATCTTAACCTACGTCTCTTTATCTCAAGGGACAGGTGCAAACTGCATGTCTTCTGATAAAGTTCCTCATTTGAGATCTAAGACGACAGCAGCACTGGTTACAGTTCATTTTCAAATGTATTAATTTTAACTATCCACAGTATGTAATACAGTATCCCCTTTCACATCTAATCACCACTTGAGACACTGTGCACAGATTGATTTTCAAAGTTCCAACAAAACTCAGTTGGCAAAAAAAATCCTCTATGTTAAAGCTCCCTCTGACTGGAACAATTTCAGTCAATGCGGGCGGATCTCTGTTTTCATCAATGTATAAATTATGGAAAGGAATTAAGGAAGTTAAATTTTATCACTAGTTTTAAGCGTTTTTAAACACTCGAGAACTGGAGTTAGATTTCCACGTTGCTAAATGCGAAAGTCGGAGTGAGACAGTGTTCGTTAAGACATACGAGCACATTATGCTGAAAGGATTTTAGGGAGTGTTGGAATATTTTCATGAAGAGAGAGCAAGGTCGGCCAGCATTTTAGGCGAGAAATGGATTTGTTCAATATTTAAGCCTATTCATTTCATATTGGCAACAGCTAGTTTCAGGACATAATAATAGGCTACAGTGTGACTACAATAATACAATAAAAAACCTTTAGAAACAGATTTGCCATCTGATTGTCGGTCGCTCATTGTCCTCAATTGTATCAGTCACTGCTTATTTTAAGGAGAGAGATAGCGTTACATTAAGCATTCACTGGGAGGCAAAGGTGCCATGACGCGTGCTTTGAATTTAATGAGAGCCAGGTGGAAGCGTTTGAATAAACCCTATAGCCTATTTAAATGATGGCAAACTTAGTCAAATAATCGGTTAGGGAAATAAACGAAGACATAATACACATTGTTCACTGATGCCCTGTTATTCGATGTGCTCACTGCACAACGTATAATTGTAATGAGTTATCCAAAGAAAGAAGAGCACAGACTGCTAAATTTCCTGTCATCACGAGACTACAGTTGTTGACTGGCTGTCAGACATTTTTTAATTGGAAATAATGCAGCACTCACTCGTCCAATGAAATTTTGACTATGCATGCACCGTGGTACTCTAGGACCTCAAAGGCATTGAAAGCAAAACGTTCGACCTCTCAAAAAAAACTGATCAGGTTACTTCTAAACCTTACAGACTCACCGTCCTAAGCTGTCAGTAAACTGAGTTCAAACTTGTTTCCATAACAACAGATGTTGCCTGAGCCATGGTGGACTGCACAAAGTCACTGTCATTACTGTACATTATTCACAATCAAGCATTGTGCAGGGAAATACTGAATATGAAGAATGCAATAATGTGTTCCATGAAGTCTTTCAAGTCAAAGTACTGATCCACAGTCATGGATCCTTTATTGTGCTTCTTTGAGAATTGCAACCAGTTGGCCTTTTTAGTTTGTCTATTGTTCTCCTAGCTATAGAGATTGTCACCTTTGTCCAGAATTGTATCCAAATCATCCATTTTAAAGTTAAGACCTTCATGTCAGTATCCCAAAAATGTCAGAGCCATGCAGCTACACCAGGGTTCCCAAATACATTTTCCTCAAGGGCCATATTTTGACTAGGGAACCAGGCTGGGGGCCGAGTCCACACGCGTGAAAAATTGGGTTTTTAATTTTTTCATTAATTCATTAAAAATTGTTCTCAACCAGTGGTCTGGGGACAACCAGTGGTCCTTGAGGGAGTGCCCAGTTTGACATGCATAGGCTACTGACCCCCATTTAATGCCATTTATATCTGGGACACCCCCCCAAAACAAAACAAAAAACTTTTTTTTAATATGGCAGTCACTTTCATTCATTGCAGATTCACTGCCAATACGTTACAAGATATGAATGCAGTGTGCTAACGAAACCAGTCAGAAGATAGCCTGGGCACCATTTCATTTCGGGTATATGATCCGGTCGGGAGCGGATGATATCGTTGTGTCATGTTGTAGTAATGTTTTGTAGTCGACAGGCATGAACAATCAAATAGAACTTCCTTTTCCCTCAAACCGATTTTTCTCAATAAAAGCTGCAGGCTACGAGAGCTTTTATTGTTATTCTTCCAGTTTGAGGGAAAATGAAGTTCCGTTTGATTGTTCCTTCCTGTCGACTACAAAACAATACTACAACATGATGTAACGATATCATCCGCTCCCGAGCGGATCATATACCTGAAACAGAGACTAGGCTTCCTCCGAGGTGGAAAGCCTGGAGAGGCGAGGTTAGTCAGAAGATGTGTTTATATTGGCCAATGGCCACATGATGTCTCACACTGTCAATGTTTGTTAAACTGCTGCCCTAAACAAACCTCAAAAGTCCATATACTTTCTCACATGTCTCCCACCTTCTCTGCTCCCTCCATTGGCTCCCGGTTGCTGCCCGCGTATACAAAACTCTTCAAAGCAACCAAACCCTCGCTCAGATCAGCTAATGCAGGGAAGCTGGAAGAACACTCACTAAAACTGCCGGGACAACGCTCCACACATCCCAAACTCTTCTCCCTTCTGGCTCCAAAACTATGGAATCACACTTCCCATTGCAATCAGAACTGCAGAATCACTCCCAATCCTCCGTCATAGTCTGAAAACCCACCTCTTCAGCCCATAGCACTTGCCATAGCACTTGACCTAGCCTCGACAACCATACAGGCGTATGCAAATTAAGACTCAATTTATGTAATTTAGAAAATATTTCATGTAGACATAGCACTCTACAGTGTATACACATAGTTTCATTATATTCCACTGCTAGACAGATGTTAGGTTTGTAGCTTACGTATGTACCTGATGACTATTGTTTATGTATTTGATGTATTACCATGTGTTGTTCTTGCTTACTGTAAATCGCTCTGGATTAAGAGTGTCTGCTGCTAAATGCCTAACTTGTAAAAATGTAAATAGCTAGCATTATATTTTTGTTAAAAGTGCTCTAAACAAACATTAAAAGTCCTTAGACTTGCGGCTGCCATATGATCATTTCAAAAGGCAGGAATCGGAGGGGCTAGCGCCCCTCAAAAATGTGCAGATACCCTGATAGACAAGAAAATCTTTCCTGGGCAAATCTTTCCAAATGTGCACTGCTCCTGTAAGACAGCGAATAGTTCATTGTATGAGTCTATGTCAGCTGTGTTTTTCTTAACAATAGGGGCAATCAAATGCTGTTTCTGCATGCTGGAACAGCATAGGTAATCAAGATTCAGTTTTTTATTACAATGCAATCAGTGGTGGATAGAGACAAATGTGATACAATGTACCATTATGTAATCTTGGGCAATAAGGTTCATGCAGTACAAAGTTTATTTTATTTTTTATATTTTTACCAGCTGCTTGCTTGCAAAGCTTCGCTTGTTTTTCCCTCACAGTTGCTTGGCTGGTTTTTGGAGGTTGGTTAGCTTATTTCTGTCACGACAGTTGGCAACACTGGCAACCATACTGACGAGTACTTCCGCTTGCTAATTGGCTGCCTTGTCTCCAGCAACAACCTATGGGGATAACATCCCCATGGTATGTAGGACAGGCCTACATACCATACATACCATATACATACACAGCCAACCACAGTACAAGCTTGAGGCCGGTCTGAGCATGCATATCAGACTGATTCTGGCAGATCTGATATAGACAAAATCCTGTGTTAGATTACTGTAACTCTGGTGTGAAAATGGACCAACTGTACAGGGATCAATAGAGATAAATTCACACAAAGCACACTGTGGAAAGAAGGCTATAGCATTTGTTGTAAATGTGTGTTTGGGGACAGTGTGTATTGACTTATTTTAGCGTCTGAAGCCTGGCGTTCCCTCTGCAAGGCCGTCTATAAGAGTCCTGAGCTTCATTTAAATGCAAAGCATGATGGGGAGGATGGATCCACCTGATAAACTCTCAGACAACACATGCACCCACACACCCTATGCCACAGAAGCAACGAATGAAGCATCCTCGCTATAGTGCAGAAACACACATCCTCACCTACAAATAATGACAAACAGACACCCACAGACCACCCTAGACCAGACGGATGGACGGACAGACAGACAGACAGACAGACAGACAGACAGACAGACAGACAGACAGACAGACAGACAGACAGACAGACAGACAGACAGACAGACAGACAGACAGACAGACGGACAGACGTTACAGTGCATGAGTGAAATTCCATGTAGTAGTGAGTCAGTGAATGAAAATGCAGTTGGCCGGGATACATTATGGATTGTATTGACCTGCCTACTTATTTAGAAATCGTCATCTTGCACTGCAGCATTGTTTATAGTGAGCAGAGAAAGTGGGAGTCCATGGTGACAGAGGAATTTAGTGATAAGGAAAGACCAGGCTTGCTGTTGCCATGGTAGACACTTCCATCCGTGTGCAGACACACACACACGCACGCACGCAGGCACGCACGCACGCACACACACACACACACACACACACACACACACACACACACACACACACACACACACACACACACACACACACACACACACACACACACACACACACACTCATCTAATTAGACGTGATTATCTGTTCAACATCTCTCTCTCCCGGGTATCTATTCTGTCAATAGGTTTTCCTTTTGCATCTCATCTGTTTGTGTGTGCTTGTACTTCCCGGGTTTACCTGTGTGTCAGAATACAGGACATTTATTCACACTCCCAGGAGACAGAGATCCATCACCCTGGGCTGTCTCCAGGCGTATTTAGGCCCCATGTCACGTACCGTACTCCTGACGTCACGAGTTTGAGTCCAGCACATGACCTTTGTCACACATAATCCCTTATCTCCTCCTTTCCATTTGTCCTGTCTAGGCTTCACTTTGCTGGCTGTTGTGAAGCAGAGATAAGAAAAAATCAAATCAAATCAAAAACAGGGGAAATCAACATCTTTCAGCTGGACAGAAAGTACGCGTAGAAGTGCAGAATGCACCCCTGGAATGTAGTTTTTTGTTGTTGTTTTTTAAATAAAGAAGCATATTCAAGTATAAATGGGAGGTCATTTGATGGATCTTCAAAGAGAAATTCCGCTGCAAAGCAATGTTATACCAGATCAAGGCATAAAGGTGGTAGGCTACATTGGTACGTTGTTTTGCTGCGTTTTGCGGCTCCGAAATGGTCTCGGTTGAGAAGTTGATCAATCGTCGTTGAGGAGCACAAAGTAACATGCAGACAGAGTCTTTCACACGTCTGCCCGAGTAAGTGTGAAAATAGGCAGCAGCACACACACAAGCACACGCACGCACGCACGCACGCACGCACACACAGATCAAGACGAGACACAGAAGTTGACTGGCAGACAGTCAATGACTGGCTGCTATTTACCATTGCATAATGTTATATCATTGACCTAAATGGCATTATATCGGTATTGCGAATTTGCGACAGAGTCAACATTTCTCCGCTGAAATGTTCTATTCAAGGCCGAGACACTGAATTCCCTGCTACGTCGCGTACAGGTGGGCATGGTCCGTAAGGACCGGCACCACTCCGCGTATCGGTGGTTGGGAACCTCTGGTTTAGGGGACTAAAGGCTCATACATACTCCAGTTTTAGGTGATAAGTTATCACCTTGACTTATCACCGTCACCTTCATAACGTGTCGAGGCCATCATACTCGCGGTGATGTCCTTGCATTGACCCACAAAACCCCCATGCCTGCAAAACCGCCCACCCAACTTCTAGACCAATCAGTGAACGGGGTGATAGCTCCAGAGTGAAACGACTTGTCTGACAGTAAAAACAGAGAGCGGTGATAAACTAGAGTACGAATGCAGCTTAAATGGTGATGTGAGATGTCATGAGGCCGATATAAATACAGTGGGCGCCCCTCACTTCACAAAAGTGTGATTTTGTTAAAGATGGAGTGCCGTGATTTTTTCCCCCAGTTTTTCATGTGTTTGTGACGTGACATTACTTCATTAGACACCTTGGTGTGGTTATGTGCAATGCTATCTTTCTTTTGTATTTAGGGTTTCTACAACAACAGCTGTGGGTTCAGTTCAGGTGGATCACCATTCACCACCCAACGCATGATATAACCGCCAACAACCTTTTATATTTTTTCCACTGTGAACTCTTACAAACTCAAAGGTATAGAACTGTTAAATAACTCTTGTCCTGTACGTATTTAGTAAAACCTTCTTAAAAGAGCACCTGTTTTCTATAACTAAGGACCCACAAAGCGCTTCTTCTTCTTTTTTTCTGAAGAAACACTAATGTAATTTATTTGTATGTGTTATGAGTCTTGATGACAAAGTCAACAGTATGTAAATCCATAGGCAAGCACGCTAGCAGATGCGAAAACTTGAAACAGCCTCTGCCCTTCATTTTTTTTATTATAATAGTTTTAGTTTACTATAATTAGTATAGTTTGAATATGGCATATTGTTGTTGCACAGCCCCTAATGTTATTTCTTTGTTAAGTGTTATAAGTATTTTTGAGGGGCACTAGCCCCTCCTTTAAACAGCTTTCGTCCCTACACGTCACATTTGCCATTGCCAATGTAAGGAGAAATGAGGTCATATGTCCCTCAAATATGATGTGAATTTGTGGAAACAAACATTAAAGTATGTCATTGACAATGAAGGCCATATGTAGACGAGCAAATCGGCTAACCAATCACATATATTCAGTTCATGAGATGATGTATATTGATAAGAGCACCCCTCACTTCATACAGGTGTGATTTTTGATTTATTACTGTATCCATAGGCTAGCAGACAATACACGTGGGTACATATAATTCAGAATCGCCTATTAGCCTGTATTTATTATTTATTAAAACTCACAGCCCCAGCGGAAAACTGCAGACCATCACTGTCTGTAATAGCACCCGACAAGGGCATAAATAAATATGGAGACAGACACACTTTATGTATTAGAACACCCAAATCAAATCATTACGGCATGTGTTCAATTATTCAATCAAAGCAAACTGCATAAACAATATTAGTTTGCCTCTTCTACAAAAATAAAAGTTAAGTTACAAGTTACAAGGCTGCATTTTTTGTATGTATTTATTTTCCTTTTTTACACACAAATGACAATACAAATATACAAAAAAACAACAATGAACATTACAAGACAATTACTGATATAAAGAAAGCAAAACAACAATAACCCAAAAAAAAACAAAAAAAACAACAACAGCACTACTCCTCTTCAGCTCCATCCATTAAATGTGACAAATTATTGTTCTTTATGTATCCCCACACCTCCCCACACCTCCTGAAACATTTCTTGTTTGTCCTTAAGAATGTATGCAATCTTTTCCAAAGGTAAACATAAAGACAATTCCCTGAACCACTGTGTAATACTTGGTTTGTCTGGCCTCTTCCAGGTCAATGCTATCACTCTCTTAGCTTGTAAAAGACATATATCTATAAACATTTGTTCATTACGCTTTATCTTGTGTCCCTCTGGATATAGACCGAGCAGGAAGAACTTTGGTTCTGGTACAATATTTATTAACAAAATCTTCTGTATTTCCTGCCCGACCTTCCTCCAAAACTCCATAAATTTTGGACAGGACCATAGACAGTGGAACAATGTGCCTCTATATTCACCGCATCTGGTGCATACATCTGGAATATTACAATTATACTTATTAAGTTCAACTGGTGTGATGTACACTCTCATAAGCCAATTGTATTGTAGAAGTTTTAGACGAGTATTCCCAGTCTGGGATTGAGCTTGTGCACAAGCCGTACTCCATTGTTCCACTGTTAAATCCTCCTGAATATCTGTTCTCCAGGCATTAAGCCTATCTTCCGAGGATTCCGGAGAAAAGTCAACCAATAGAGAGTAGAAATCTGATATTAACCCCCTTCCGAATGGGTCATTAACCAAAGCTTTCTCCAGCACAGACATGGATGGGGCTAGCATGGATTGCTCCAGATTAGTTCTAATAAAGTCCCTCACAAGGCTGCATTCTGGAGTGTCGCGCCTGCCAAGCTGCGTTCACCTTTGGAATACCACGACATTCAGTCATTCTCTGTCCCGTAAGGGTCCATTCACAAAGCATGTTTTTAGAAAGTAGTCCTGCCGGCAGCGGCATCACAGGGCGCCGCCATCTTTGACTGTTTTTGACACAGACAACAAAGAGCTCTGACCAATCAGAGGCAGGCGGGGCAGCCGGGGCGTTACCAAGAACGGGTCTTTTTCTTTTTCTAGTATTGAATCAGGCATACTTAATAAACTGGTGGGCAATGCATGTCCACATAAAAACGACATTTTAACAAATAGGCCTTTTTGTTTTAAAAAAATATATTTTTTATGTTATGTTTACATTCAGTTTTATGGTGGAAAAAAATCACAGCACTCCATCTTTAAGAAAATATGCTTATATTTCGCCTGGCACATTTCTCACTTTAGTTGCTCTGCATCTGTTTGCCTCGCAATACCTTTCCTTAATTACTGTAAAACCAAATTAGGCTGATCTGTACAAAACATACATCTGGCTAGTCAGAAATATGTAACTACTTAGATTTTTAGATAGTTATACAAAGTATCCATTGTACATTTTGTGATGAGACCTTGTTACCATTGACAAAAACACGCTCATCATGTCACAGTGTCACCTCTCGACTGCTCCCATTCCCATCCCTCCCCTTCTCTTTCTTCTCTCCTCTCTGGAGGTTGGGGGGTGAATGCAGGTTCAAAGAATATATTTTGCTTAATGGAGTTGTCCATGTGCACTGGCCGGGACTTGTTAGCACGGCCTGTTAGCCGAGCTTGTTAGTGCTGTAGATCGCAAGATTCTTTATGTGTACCCAGCACTCTGAACTATACTGTCGGAGCTTGTAAGCAGAGGGCAGGTACAGAGGGGAGAGGGCATCCCACCTGCTGAGACTGCCTGGAAAACCGCTCTCATTCCAGCAGTAAATGAAGAGTTTTGTTGGCTAATGAGCTATCCAACCGAGGTAAACAAGAGAGAGGTAGTGTTGTTGCTACAGAGGTGGAGACAGACAATAAACAGATGGTGGAGACAATGAGATCCAACTTGACCCTATAGATAATCTGCCCATCAAAATGAGTTAGGTATTGCCAACACACAAGTGAGGTACATATCCACAAATAGACAAAACATTCTGGTAACTGCAATAGTCCAATATCTTGGAGTAAAGTAAAAATGTATTATTGCTTTCTTATGTTGTTAAGTTTTAGAAATTACCGTTTGTAGTCTAATCATTTAAATCGCGGAAGTGGAATACACAAATATTGTTGCTGTCGGCAGAAATCAGTAAAATCACTTAAATCGATTTTTCATTTTTTTTCTTTCTATAAATCAATGCTATTGAACACCCTTTACGTCTGTGTTTTGGTTATAAAACATTTGGGACCAATGAAAAGTATTAGATAGTGCTTCAGACAAAACCACCTAATACCATTGCCCTCAAACTGTCTGCTAAAGCAGCTAACTCCACAACATCTCCCCCTCTCATGCAAGTAATTGACAATAAAGTCACAATACCAACTTTAATGAGGCAGTATTGCTTAAAAAAATATATGGTTTTCTTCATTTCCTGAAAAATGAACATTTTGGAGTTGGTGGTGGTTTCTCCCCGACAACAGAGCTATACAGCACTGTCTGACGCAACCATTCACACGCACGCACGCATGAAGTCAAAACCTCATTGTATCAAATGAGAAAAAATAAGTGTTGACTGACAAAACAACATATTCAGGTCTAGTGAAGAAAAAGGGGAGTGTTTGTTTGTCACTCTGTGAAAAATCACAGGAGATTAGAACCAGATTGCATTTACTTCTGACATTCTCAGTTTTCAGAGAGTGTACACATGGACCCGTATAAGGGTGCACCTGGTCATCACCCATACGCTGTGGAGAAACCAAATTAAATAAATGGATGGATATGGCCGGCTCACATTGCTTTGTAGTTATCTCACGGCCCACATTTTCTCTCATTTCCACATTTCGCTCTATCTCTCGTTGTTGGTCTCTGTTGACATGTTTCTCGTTTCCCCTCTTGCTTAATTGCTGTTGCCTTTCCCTGCACATATCCCTCTTCCACAGTATTATTACTTTATGTCTCCTTCTGTCACCATCTCATTTCCTACCGCATTCACATTTTGATAATTATTTTTTTCTGCCTGCCTGTTTCAGCCTGTCTCATTAGCTCCTGCATTTACCCACTCTCTCTTCCACCTCTCTGCGCTCTCTCTCTCTCTCTCTCTCTCTCTCTCTCTCTCCCCCCATCTCCCTCTCTTTTTCTCCGCCCGCACTGTCAACCCTCGCTCTTGCTTTGAACAACATCGTCCTTTGAAGACAGCAAGGAGCTCGGTTCAACTCATTTGTCGTCCTCCATAGTTTCAGTCTGCAGGTCATTAGTGCAATGTAGAAGTACTCTAGTTGCAGGTTAGTGACTGTGACATGTCTCTGTGTGCTACCTTCCCACTGCTATGTGAAGAATGCTGAGGGCCAAGGGGACTGAGGTGAGGGGGGGGGGGGGGGGGGGGATTCCATTCCTCTGTTCATGATGACACATCTGAACATTCATTTCGTATCACCAGTGGAGATCTGTATTATTCCTGCTTGGCTGCTTCTGGTCAAATTCAAAATACATGCATTTCCTTTTGACAAACAACATTTGGCAATTGGTACTGTATTTCAAATAGAAGATCTACAAGCTCGCCATGTGTAGTAAATGAATTGACCCTCCATGGTCCCCTCTAAGAGTGATGGTTCAGTTGAGTGATGAGCTCAGAGAACACAGGCCGATGCAGGAGAGATCCTTCCTGAAGGAGAGCCAGCCACAGTGTCGTTCAGAGCTATAGTGTTTTGAAGAAAAGAAAAAAAATGTCTGAAAATCGTGGCACAAATGGCGACAGAGTGGCATTCCGACTGTGTGGCTTCCGCGTGCGGTTAGGGTTAGGGAAGGGACAAGGTATAATGTGGCATGTCGGAATGGCGATGCGTCGGAATAGCGGGATTCGGAATACCGGTGTGTTACCGGCACAAATGGCCAGGGTTTATATGTTAATAAAAAGGTCCATACAGGGCCATAGAACAGCCTTCTGAATTCAGAGGTCTTAGGGGCTCCTCTGAGTTATTACAGGGGGTCGCATGTGTGATTGCAATTGTTATTCTATTTTTTACATTAACCACTTGAACCTTAGCATCCGTATTCTGGGGGGAACAGAAATGGCAGGTCTACAAGCTGACAATGTGTGAGCTTGTAGATCAACTATTTTTAGCGAAGAGATTTGGTGTAGTATAGAGGGGAAAAGAAGACCAGACCAAGTACAGCCAAAGGTCAAGTTTACCAAGGGTTTAAGTGGTCACATGTCTGAATCCAACACATTAATAGAAAAGATCAAACAAACAAACAAAAACATACTTTTACAGTGCTGTTAAACAAGTCTATGAAGCTACTGTATATCTATGGAAAAAGTTGAATCTGCAACACATCTCTGCAACACGTCCCTGCTTCATCTCTCTCTCAGCTAAGTGATCCTTGGCCTGAAAACATTGAAGACCCCATATAATTGGTTTCTTACTGTACACTACCAGCCATCCAAGAATGGGCAAACAGGCTCACATTGTAAGTCCCTCTGGATAAAAGAGTCGGTTAAGTGATCAAAATGTAAAATATTCCGAAGCACATTCGAGCCAGTAAACCACATCAACAAATTAAGCTCTTAAAATTCCAGACATAATAAGCTTTTGAATAGTAATGATTCTTGCCTGGGTTTATTTTATTTTCGTGCTAAAAGATGGGCACAAAGGCACTGGAGAAGGAGACATGCACACGAACGCACGCACACACGCACGCACGCACGCACACACGCACGCACGCACGCACGCACGCAGCCACGCACGCACGCACACATGCACGCATGCATGCACGCACACATACACGGCACGCACACACTCAATCAAGATTTCACAAACAGATTGAGGCCAAAGCCTGACTGACCTCAAAGCTCAATATAATAGATACAAGAAAGCCAAGATGTTCTCTGCGTGCGTGCGTGCGTGCGTGCGTGCGTGCGTGCGTGCGTGCGTGCGTGCGTGCGTGCGTGCGTGTTATTTTATTTAATTTCATCCAAGCTCCTGTCTTCCTCAGAGCCCTATAGCGTCCAAATGTTATGTGGAAGGTGGCATTTCCATCAAGACATACCCGGTTTGACGGCAGCAATCAGAGCAACCAGACCTGTTAAATGGGGTTGTTCAACTTTGCCAGGGGGCCTCATCCACGTTACATTAAAAGGTTGAAACTTTTTTGGTGTTTCAGAGAACGTAATTAAATTTCTGTTGACGCCAAAGAAGTGTATCAACACTTTCAAGTTTTGCTGAGAGACTTTAATTTAGTTTTGGTTGTTTGAAGTGAGTTCATGTGAGTTTCAGAGGCTGATCTAATTTGCTCTGTGGACCTGTATGTGGGGTCACTTGCCCCGGAAGGTTTATAATGTAATATACCTGGACATGAGGGCTGCTGTTACTTTTACTGTCAGTGAAACTGTTAAATTCCACTCAAAAGTGAACTAAAGAAACCACTCACTACAGAAACAAAATCTTCAACAAAAGAAAATGCATGGGAAAGGTATAGCCGTTTAAACGGCACTATACCTTTCCCCTGCATTTTCTTTTACCCTGCAGTACCCCCTAGATTATAGAACGATATACCAGCTTTAAACTGAAATATTGGAAAAGGAAAGCCTGGGAGCAATAACAAATGATTTTGCAGAAAAGGAGATTTTTGTGTGCCATTATAACTTCCCATCAGATGTCCACGAGCTATATTACTCAGACCTCTTATGCCTGATGTATACTTATTGGTTCCATTCTGTGAATAGCTGCTATTTTAAGCGCACAACACCAAAGCACAAGTACGTATAAATCACCTTTTACTGCAGGCATCAAGTGGGCGCTGGTTTGAAAAGCACTGTAGATTAGACTCACACAGACAGGTGCATTCTCGTCTTCGTTAACGAGGACCGACTTGCTGAGACTACAGACAAGCTGAAAGCTCAAAATAGTACCACTGACATTACTCTGTGTAACAAGAGAATAAAGATATCAGAGAGATTGGATAAACTGTGTGTTTCATGGCACTAGCATATAGTTTTGTATTATTTTAACCTTTTGAAAAAATAAAACAAAACAAACTATTCAGAGTTGTGAGCTTTTAGATCTCCTAGCTGTTCTTGTAGTTTTTCACATGACAAAAATAGGGTGGTCAGGTAGAAAATGGTTAACCTCTTTGCACCCTTCTATTAAACAGCTTTCTCAGTTGTGGTTTGTCCGATTCCATATATATATATAGTATTATTATAATATGTCATAATGATGGATTCTCACAGACATGTATATGAGTATATGCGTGCTTATAAATAAAATGCTTTATAATGTGTTATGAGTATCAGTTCTTCTAACTATAATTATGCAGTGTTATAAGTAGATTAAAAAGCATTATAAGTAGCAAAAAGAGATCCCTTTAAAGGTATATTCAGTGATTTCACTTAATTCAAATATCACTTATTTTTTGTTTTGTTGTGATAATCTTCCCTACTATAGAGTGTGCTGACCATATACGGAGTTCCTCCCTGTCCCCAGTTAACCCCTGGGGGTAAAAAAAAGAGTAAAGTAAGGTATTACTCTGCCAAAACAGTAATATCATACCTATTTACTTTGTAAAAAATAGCACATTACTCTGGATTTGTTGGCTACCGTTTAAAAACATTTTATTTATAAGGTCAAGAGAGATTGCTCCTTTTTTATGATGAGAGACTGTTGAATATTTTGTTTTACAAACTGCAATTATTCAGTTTGGCTGATTGGAGACTTCAGTTGTAAAAGGAGCTGGCTAAACAGATTGTGTTCTTTTGCGGGTGGAAGGGGCCCGGTTGAAAAGTAATATAAAGTAATATGTAACTATTACTCTTGATTCCAAGTAATAAGCAATGTAATATTATTACTTTTTACAAGGAGTAATAAGTAAAGTAAACATATTACTCTTATTGCCCAACACTGCTGAATGCTCCTTTAAAACCGAGAAACCATTTATACATCAGCCTCCAATGCCAGGTAAAAATTGTGACCTTTCCGCTTCAATCAGCCATTTGGCCTTTACAATAATCACCACTGAGTGAGAAGACTACTTCCTGGCCCACTTTAATGGTACAAGGCATACAATTTACATTAATGATCTGAGATCAATTGCTGGTGATAGTTCATCTCAGGTGCCCCTCATCTCCAATTGCGATGAAATCACATATTCATCATGTTCTTTGTGGTCGTGAAACTACTATGGAAAACACATCTATGGAAATGTACAGCACTGCCACACAACACAAATGGAGACGTGTTGTTATGGCAACAGAGCACCGGTGAACTAGCTTGCCCTGTTAAATAAATTAAATGCAGGTTCAATATTTTTAAGACAAATATCAATTAAAGTGGCACTAATATAAAACTGTAGCTTATATCCCACACAATTATACACTTCAATTTATAAGCAATAACAAACACCATTCCACAACTTTTAGACGCATGGTGGTCCCTGCTATATATATGGGCTTCAGGCTTGACTGTATGATTATGTATAGTGGAGACAATGAGGCTCATAGGGGCATTCGAGCTCTAATGTTGCACTGGTAGGAACGTCAAACACGTAAGAGAAGATTCCTTATTTTGCGATTGTTTCACCTGGGGACTGCCCGCCCCTTACATACTGGCGATACTGTGTCAATCACACTGTTGTCTGCTGCGGGAATCCGCCTGTACGATCCACAGTTTCTCATTTTTGACAGTTAGCATGGATTCTGGGCCAATGGACCATATGCAGACCGTGACCATCTTGCCATATAAGTTAATAGCAGGGTGCTATTGTAGCCTCCAGCCAAGACCCAGCCCGCAACAGCCCTGCCAATCGGGCTCATCGGCACGGTAGGTTGCGTGTTGGTCTGGCGAGTGGGAGCCCCGGGTTCAATCCCTCCTTCCACTAATGCTACAATCTGGCGTAGTCGGCAGGACGTGGAGCGTGATATCCTCGCGTGAGGGACATGAGGGACATCATGTGCGGCGGTCCGCGGTGTGAAGTGAGAAGCGTGAGGACGCGCTTCAAAGATTGGGGGGGTGATTGTAGCCCCCAGCCAAGACCCAGCCCGCAACAGCCCTGCCAATCGGGCTCAGCCTTATTGGCACGACAGGTTGCGAGTTGGTCTAGCGAGTGGGAGTTCCGCGTAATGCTACACTAACAAGGTGCAATTTCCCATTGCCAGCCCATTCATCCAAACAGAAAAGTCCTATGTATGATTGTATTAAACAACGTCAAACTCACCAACATTGCAGCTGTACAAAACGCTTGAATTATCCTCTTTCTGCAAAGTCTTTGTTTCATAAAACTCCACTGTAGACATGTTATGAGCTATACTTTCTTTCCCTGCAGTCGAGAGTTGAACCCATGATCTTGGGAACATGTATACAGCCTACCTAACATCTGATTCCTCCTAACACAATGAGCCACAAAGCTCACTTGAAAATTGTTAACATGATGTAGGCCTATACCCGAATGCACCGGCCCAGTAAACGCTCCAGCCAGTGGACAGTGCTGTGGGCTCTCATCTCACACTTTTGCCTGGAGGGTGCCATTTCTTGTGAAGGTGCCAGGGGGGGTGTTTTGAAGATCTCTCTCTCTCTCTCTCTCTCTCTCTCTCTCTCTCTCTCTCTCTCTCCCTGCTTAGTGCTTAGGGTCAACTCATAATTCCAACATCCCGATATTCCAACCATTAGGTTAGGGTTAGGGATTTATAGGGCTAGTTAGAATGGGGCCAGCCGGACCAACGGGACGTCAAAATATCTGCCGTCCGAATAATGGGCTGTCTGAACAATGACAATGAACACTGCGGCCAATTAGCTATCAGGTTTAGCCTGATGGCTAATTGGCTTCAAGGGAGTTGAGGGGCACTCACTGCACGATGAGACATGCAGAGACATGTTGTGTTGTAGCTACAGCACAGTGTGGGGGAGGGGGGGATAATTTTCTCCCCCTTTTGTTTTTCTCTCTGCATAATTGGTATACAGAGCTTACATTTTGGATGGGAAAGTTTAGATTCTAATTGGGGTTTTGGTAGTTTAGAGCTGGTTTAGCTGTTTTTGCATGGCCCGTTGCATGATCAGCCATGTAGCTTCCCCGATCATTTGTTTATTTTGGCTGGGATCTCCTACCCCTTTTGGTTGCATTTTTTGAGGGGTATATCCAGCTTTTGGTGTGTGTGGACAAACTTTGTCCTACACAAACATTCAATTCCTATTGACAATGAATGGAGAATTTTACGCCATAGTGTCTTGAGCAAATAGATAGTGTCTATTTTACATCATGATGATGACCCTCACTTCACACTGGTGTGATTTTTTATTTTATTTGCTTGTTTTCTTTTTGTTACATAACATTTCTAGGTATAGGCCTCAAAGTCGTGGCATCCTTGTCCTATAGTCGGGTGCAATTATGGTTTGACCCTAAAAAAATTGCAACAGAAGGTTTCTCAACTGTTTTTTGTAGTATTAGGTGTCCTTAATAACATACTAAAAGTTTACCAAAGTTTGACCATGCGAAAGGTCAGATTTTGAAGATGGCCGCCCCCAGTTCCATAAAAGGCCATTACTCCTTCATTATTCACGGTAGACAAGTCATTTTGGTGCCTAACCCCATGTTTTGGTGATCTAGGAATCCAATTAGCATATTTAAATTATAGTCAAGCAATTACAAGTACAATTATATAATAAAGCAATTGGTTATAAGGTTATAACAGTGTAATAGGACATTTCTCCCTTTTCTATATGCCGTAATGCCCAGGATTGGTGAATTCATCACCTATACACATAATTCACATTCAGTTGAAGCTTTCAGGAGATTTATTTTGATTTGATTCCATACCAATAAGGAGTGCATTCATTATTAATGGTTGGTACTGTGACATTTGTAAAAGCATGGCTGCCAAGTGATAGACTGGGAATATTACACACATCTTGGAAGAAATGTCTTAACAAGAAATGTCTTCACTATTGTTTGTAAAGGTGTCTGGCAAAATAATAATAATCCAAGTCCCCTAGGGCAGTTGTTCCCAAACTGGGGGTCGGGACAAACATTGTGAAAATAGGCGATCTACAAGCTCAGTCTTTGCAGCAAACACACTTAGTAGGAACAAATGGCCACTTGTCTGGTCTATGGGGAAGATGGGACTCCTCAGTGGGGATACAGTGGAGAGAAAAGCCCCCTTATGGGCCCAGAGAGGGTGTTCAAGTCAGTACAGAGCTATCATAATGTATGTAGTTGGTGTATAGGCGCAGGGATGGTGGTGGAGTGTGGCACGGATAGGGTTCAGATGTACTTGTCACAGGCATCTTCTTATTCCCGAAACTGTACTAGTTTGGGGTTTAAGTGCAAAATGTATTTCACTGGTAACCACAAGGTTACCAGCTCGAACCCGGGCTCCCCCAGAGTTTCTGTCGAAGTGTCCTTGAGTAAGACTCTGAACCCCTAATTGCTCCTGATGTGCTGGTTGGTGCCTTGGCATAGTTTCCGCCGCGATCGGTGTATGAATGTACATGTGAATGGGTGAATGTAATGCACAATCTATGTAAAGCGCCTTGGATAAAGGCGCTATATAAATGCACCATTTACCATTTTAGTTTGAAAGTCCTTTTGGGAAGAAGATATGAACCCAAATAATAGTCATCAACCTGTTTCAAAGGAGTGTTTTGATAATGTGGTTATTGAGAGACTTAGGTTCTGACAGCTCTGCACCAACCTCCATAATCACCCTCTTTGCACACTCCTACTGATTGCCTTCCTAATGTATTAAAAAGTGGTCCAAAAAATCCTGCCACCCTAATTAAAACACACGCACCCCGTTTATCCGGCTGCCTTTGTCCGCCTTCTCCTACCAAACCACACCGTTTGCCCACATCTCACCATGCATAACACCACCGGCATGCCTGTCCAGACATAACGCACTACTTTGCATCCATGCAACTGTCATAATTACTGTACAGTTTGCATTTGCATGAAAAACCATGTTATTGCGCAACATTTCACAGTGATGCAAATCACATCGCATTTTAGGCCACACCCCATTCCACTGTGCGCGCGCACACACACACACACACACACACCGCAGCAGTATAGTATTGCACAGTACAGTATGGTATAGTATTGTACGGTACAGTACAGAACGGTATAGTATGGTACAGTACACTGTACTGTAGCAGACTGTACTGTACTGAGTACAGTACAGTCTGCTACAGTACAGCACAGTATGGTACAGTACCGAAAAGTATGGTAGAGTACGGAAATGTATGGTACAGTATTGCACAGTACAGTACCGTATGGTCCAATACAGTGTGGTACAGTACAGTACAGTACAGTCTGACAGGACATTACGGTACAGTACAGTCTGCAACAGTACAGTACAGTACAGTCTGCAGCAGTACAGTACATTACGGTACAGTGCGGTACAGTGGTACAGTACAGTACAGTACAGTATGGAACAGTACAGTACAGTACAGTACAGTACAGTACAGTACAGTACAGTACAGTCTGCGACAGGACATTACGGTACAGTACAGTACAGTACAGTACAGTACAGTACAGTACAGTACAGTCTGCAACAGTACAGTCTGCAACAGTACAGTACAATATGGAACAATACAGTACAGTACAGTATGGAACAATACAGTACAGTACAGTATGGAACAATACAGTACAGTACAGTATGGAACAATACAGTACAGTACAGTATGGAACAATACAGTACTGTATGGAACAATACAGTACAGTACAGTATGGAACAATACAGTACAGTACGGTATAGTACAGTACAGTATGGTACAGAACACTAATTATCTAAATGTATCTCTGCAATTTGGACAAGTTCAATGGATTCCTAGACCCCAAAAACATAGGGTTAGACACAACAATTACTTGTCTAGGGTGAATAATGAAGGAGTTAGGCTATTTGAATGATTCCGGACGCCATCTTGGACGCCACCTTGAAAATAACACCTTTCGCATGGTCAAACTTTGGTAAACTTTTAGTATGTTATTAAGGACACCTACTACTACAAAAAACAGTTGAGAAACCTTCTGTTGCAATTTTTTTAGGGTAAGGTGCCTTTTTTTCATATATGCACTCGTCTACTATGCTTCTCCTGTTTGAAAAGATAAAGATATCAAGGTGTTTTATTAACTAATTCTAGAATACAAAAAAATCTATAACATCTAATACATTCATTTTAACAAAAACCCGGTGGAACTGGTAAAATAATAATTAAACTATACAAAATTATTACATTTTCATTAAACCGATCGCCTTCTTGCTAGCCTTAAGAATACATTTTGCAGATCTCGGCTTTGTGCCAGTAATGATAAGAGGAACAGCTCATGCGTATCCCTAGGCTGTTCAGATTTATAATTAGTTTTGGGTTATACTGTAATATGCAGCTGAAAATGTAAATGACTGCAATTAAGGATTTAAAGAAGATTTCATGGCATCTAGTCTGTGGTCGTTCTTGACTACATACTGTATGATACACATATTTTCTGTTCTGTGGTCGACCCTCTTATCAGTGGTCTGTCTGTCTGATACAGTGGAAGACATTTGTTTGAAGAGTGATGTGTATAATGAAGATGGTACTTCAGTTAACATGGTGATTCTCTTTAATCTATTATTGAGATCATGAGAGCCATCTTGACCGCAGACGGTCTGTTCCATCAGCAGATGACTCACCATTAGAGATCTTAACTCCTACTTCAATGTCTTCTCTATGGTAGAAGTACATTTGCTGTCTGAAATTGAAACTACAAAGATTGAAACTGGAAACACACATGACATACGGGATCTCTTTGCAGTTCAAATGTGTGCAGGGTCCAATCAAACTGAGCTATATGGGAAATGGGTATGCCACCTTCTGGAGACCCGGGACCTCAGTTATGCACTGACAGAACAGAGCAGTGGTTCTCAAACGTTGTCACGTCAATGAGCCCCAAATTAATATATGTTTGGCCAAATCTGAAAGTATATCGGATATGTTGATAACATGTTTCAAAAGTATTTAAAACATAATCAGATTCTTTACAAATATCTTTGAAATATGCAGCCTTTTGTAACCTTTTTGTTTGACTAGTTTTGCCTTTTTCAGTTCAGTTGTGTCTATTTTTTAATTCACTTAACATTTTGTTTGTCTAAAGTCGATCCTTTTGTTTAAAGGGATAGTTCATATAGGTCAATAATACAAATGATGCTAGTTTTGTGAACTACTTAATATTTCACCAAAACCAGAGCAGAACTCCCACCATGGGACACGGACTCGGGCAATCAATTAATACCACTATATAATGGCAAGTATATGGGGTGTTTGGTACTTTTGTTTGATTTTCCAGGTCCTTGTTTTTTATTAGTTTAGGTAAGTAGGTAATTGTATTTTGGTTATTTCTTTTTATTTTCTTCAGTAGCAGGAATGTTTGGCTTTATTGTAAACCAGCACCCTGAAGTGTATTGTCACTTGAAACAAAAAATCAGACCCGTCTGAAGTGAGTGGTACTGTACTGTACTGTACTGTACTGTACTGTACTGTACTGTACTGTACTGTACTGTACTGTACTGTCGCTATAACGCTATTTTCGTGCTCGGACACAGCCAGGGACAGAGGGACAGACAGACCCAGGGACACAGCCACACACATAGCTGTCTATAGGAGTGGTTGCACCACTCAAAAAAGGAGAAACAAAGAAACAAAATAAATAAATAAAATAAATTCATTTTGAAACAAGCTGCGGTATTCCCTACCCTAGACAGGATTTGTAGCATAATTAAATAAAATCTCACTGAGCGGTGCAACTATGCTGTTATAGGTACTGTACTGAACTCTAGTGCAAACCCCAGGTCAAACAGCGCTAGCCGCCCAACAGTGCCACCCCAGGCACAGAGTGCTACTGCAGCTACACATACACAATACGGAGACACACATACACACACATCGCTGCGTATTGGATCGGCTAGGCACCTGTGTAATGTATTTAAAAAAAGGATAATGAATAGAGGTACAGAGACGCAAAATGACAGAGAGAGAGAGTTGTAGAGTTGGATGTAAAGACAGACAAGTGGAGCAGGAGGGACAATGTGTCTGAAATGAATAGTTGTTGAACTCCCTCAAGGATTGTTCTCACACACGCACGCACGCACGCACGCACGCACGCACACACGCACACACACGCACACACACACACTTATTCATTTGCATTGAGTAATTTGATGATAATTATTTAATAATTGATTTGATTAACAAGTATGCTCTATACTGTGAGCCCCTGAGAGCAAGTGAACACAGCATCATAGTGTGTCTGAAAATACACGCACGCACGCACGCACGCACGCACGCACGCACGCATACACACAGGCCTACCCAAATGCCTAAGTGCCATTAGTCCGAATATTGTTGACCTACAGTGTGTTGCCTAGAGACTGGAACAGTGGGGCCAAGAGACTTCCTCCGACTAATGGCACTTGGCACAATGGCACATTTGGGTAGGCCCGTGTAGTATATATATGTGTGTGTGTGTGTGTGTGTGTGTGTGTGTGTGTGTGTGTGTGTGTGTGTGTGTGTGTGTGTGTGTGTGTGTGTGTGTGTGTGTGCGCGCACCCACACATGTTTACTTATACTCTTAATCCATGCTGCTGCAATAAATTCCATCTGTGAGTGCACGTTGTATATCATACTGTGTGAGTGTATGTTGTATGTCATACTGTGTGAGTGTATGTTTTAGGCTATATTTTCAGTGTGTGTTATGTCATATGTGTTGTACTTCATACAGTAAGTTCAAATACTGTACCTGTATGCATCTCTGTGTATACAGTACTATACACTGCCTGTACCATGGCGCCACCACTAGGTGCATGGTGCTGGCGCTATTGTCACATGCACTGTCACTTTCCATAGATATTTCAGATTCCTTCTGCAAGGGGTATGTGGAGCGCTGTGGATGCCCTCCCTAATGGAAAAAGCAGGTATTTATGGAATGGAATGCATCTGGACCAATGACATATCATTAGATCTATATGATTATGTATGCGTCTGTCTGTCTGTCTGTCTGTCTGTCTGTCTGTCTGTCTGTCTGTCTGTCCTGATGCAGTTAAATGGTAAATGGTAAATGGTGCATTTATATTAGCCTGGCTAATAAGCCAGACTCAAATCACACTGTCGTGTGGTATTTGAGTCTGGAGATGCTGTGTATGGATCTTGTTTCCCGGGGGGCGGGTTCAAACATTTTCTCTTTGACGCAATTGGTTAGAGCTACTGTCAGTCAAAGGTCTCAAGCATTGAACGTCACTGTACCAAAGCCCGCCCATATTGCATACCGTGTCCCGATTGGCCACACCAGTTCTCTGATGTAGGAAATGGGCGTACAATTGAGCCTCTCCAGACCGTAATCCGCCGGCAGGCAATTTTTTTTGCCAACGGCTGATTCGGTCTGGCTTATTAGCCAGGCTACATTTATATAGCACCTTTATCCAAGGCGCTTTACATAGATTGTGTATTACATTCACCCATTCATACACCGATTGCGGCAGAAGCCATGCAAGGTACCAACCAGCACATCGGGAGCAATTTGGGGTTCAGTGTCTTGCCCAAGGACACTTCGACATGTAGACAGGAGGAGCCGGGATTCGAACCGCCGACCCATGGATCATTGGACGACCTGCTCTACCTCCTGAGTCTCAGTCACAGGTCATTGCTGTTCTACTGTGTGTGGGAGGAGACCTATACCTGCTGCCTATATGTCATCTCATCAAGCACCAATCATTTGAAGAAGGCCGTCAATCAGCAACACTATGTAATCATTGCTCACAGCTGTGTTCTCTGGCAGTGTGTCTCAGTTCCTCGTACTGTGTACACGCTGTCCAGAGGGGGTGCATACTTAGTTTAGACTAGTCATTGGTTAGACATGGGTTAAGGTTAAGTTTAGGTGTGCTGCCCCGTGGGAGGTTAGGTTTAGGGTGAGGGTTTGAGATAGGTTGTAGTTGTAGGACTAATGACTGGTCTAACCAATGGGTGCAGTACTTAGTTTAGACACTACTTAGTTTAGACTATAGTCATTTGGTTAGACCAGTCATTAGTCCTACAACTACAACCTCAAACCCTCACCCTAAACCTAACCTTCCACGGGGCAGTACACCTAAACCTAACCTTAACCCATGTCTAACCAATGACTAGTCTAAACTAAGTATGCACCCGGCCGTCAGGGAGGTGTCTCTGTATCGTTTGCGACAGTCAGTCACTCATATATGATACAGTCTGTTTCTAGCAAAAATGTAACTAATTCAGTAGTGGCGACTGTGGCTCAAGAGGTAGAGCAGGTCGTCCAATGATCCATGGGTCGGATCCCGGCTCCTCCTGTCTACATGTCGAAGTGTCCTTGGGCAAGACACTGAACCCCAAATTTCTCCCGATGTGCTGGTTGGTACCTTGCATGGCTTCCGCTGCAATCGGTGTATGAATGTGTGGGTGAATGGGTGAATGTCACCCAATCTATGTAAAGTGCCTTGGATAAAGGCGCTACATAAATGCACCATTTACCATTTAGTAGCAGTAACAATAGCGTTTTCTCTCAGTCAGTTGATTCTTCATATCCATATGAGTGAAGCTGCCTGGATGATTTGTTTATTTTTCAAACACAATTCTTATAGGAGGCAATCTAAAATCCCCCTATGGGCATTACAATGCAAATACAATCCTGTGGATTTGCACCCTCTACCGATATTGACGTCAGACTTCGGTGCTCTATTCTTTTGGTTAGGTGTTGGTTAGAGTAGGGAGTTTTTTCCAGTTCTCATGTCTGTAACCTTTTATTTTTCATGTTTGTTAGCATCAGTTAGTATTTGTTATTGTGTTTAGAGTAGGCTCATCCATTTTGCTTGTTTCTCTGAGTTGCCCCATACATCCTTATAGTTTTCAGTTTAAACCTCAACATAACATTTATTGTAGCATTTCATGGTTGTCTAATGAGTACAAGCATTACTTGACTATACTATTTGTACTCCTGAACTCTTTAAAACAAAAATAACCTTTTCAAAGGGCAGCAAATAAATAACAGTTCACTTTCCCCAGAGAGAGAGAGAGAGAGAGAGCGAGAGAGAGAGAGAGAGACTCAATTTACTTTTAACTGGCAATCTGGCATGGTCTCTTGGGATTGTTGTGTCACTATGGCAACACCTGGATCCACAGATATGAGAGAGAGAGAGAGAGAGAGAGAGAGAGATTTGGAAATAAATGGCGTTAGGTGAAAAGTAATGTGTGGTTAACTGGTCAGAATGGCCACATTCCATCTCCAGGTAAACAGCAATCTAGAGTTTCGGCGTGGTGCCCAATTTCATTCCAAGGTGTCACTTGGGGAAAGCAGCCAGATAATCTAAAATTCATAATGACATAGCGTCAGATTTATTTACATAACTGATTCCTATTCTAATGCCTGTATCAACAGATTATGACAGAGGGAGGTTGTGACCAAAGCTCGCTTAGCATGAGAGAGTGAAATAAATAGGGGGGGGGGGGGGGGGGGGTTGGCATGAGGTACATGGGGAGAGGAGAAAGTGATCCTGTTTTGATATTCAGCTATTAGTTTACGTCATATGTGTCTGAGCAAATCGTCCTACACAAAAAATGTAATTCCCATTGACAATGAATGGAGAATTTACGTCACGTGGACGAACAAATCGGCTATTTTCGTCCTACACAAACATTAAATTCCCATTGACAATGAATAGAGTTACGTCATATGTGTCTGAGCAAACCGGCTATTTTCGTCCTACACAAACATTAAATTCCCATTGACAATGAATAGAGAGTTACGTCATATGTGTCTGAGCAAACCGGCTTAGTGGGGAGGCAACTTTGGTACTTTGGTTAGACATAGCATTGGTCCGACTGGATTAGGAACCTGAGACCTTGACCAGCCCCATTTACCCGCTGAGAGCGGTTCATGAGGTGGACAGCCGCTGCCCCCGCCGGCGGGGGATTGGGGCTTAAGAGGTTAAGGTTGGTGAGGGGTGCGTTAAAACGACCGGATTAAGGTTGGTGAGGGGTGCGTTAAAACGACCGGATTAAGGTTGCTGAGGGGTGCGTTAAGGGTTGGGAGAGGGTTAAGGTTAGGTTTAGGTGTGCTGCCCCGTGGGAGGTTAAGGTTAGTAGGGTTTGAGATATCGGACCAATGGTATGTCTAACCAAAAGCATGCACCTTAGTCTAGTCTAGTCTAGTCTTAGTCTATTTTTGTCGTACACAAAGTGTACGTCATAGTGTCTGAGCAAATCGACATGTTACGTCATGATGATGTACGATGATAAGAGCATCCCTCACGTCACACGGGTGTGATTTTCATTTAACTTTTCAACAAATCATATCAGAAACAGCATACATGCATATTGTATAATACATAATATACACTGGCTTCCCAACATGTACACGGATGAACGCCATACACACAGGGGCAGGCGGTCAGGGAGAGATTGGAGTAGTGGGGTACGTCCGTTCCCCAGCCCGGGACTCCAGGGGCCCGGCCATCCAGCTGTCCTATGATCATGATATGACACAATCACAGACCTTTACTTGGCCGGACTTTGCAGGCCAGGCCGCGGGCCCATCTCAGGGTGCTACAAATGTCTATCTACGTGAGTAGACTTAGAAATAACACTATAGTGTTCGCTAATAATTACAAATAGCTAATTTTGAAGAGGAAGAGGAAGTCCGTTTCGGTTGTAGCCAACTGCCATGACAGTTGTTATGATGCCGGCAAGCGCTGTAGTCAAATTAGTAAACCAGAATCTACGTGGATTAAACACAAGCTTTTAGCCAAAGTTCATACATCTACGAAAACCATGCATCTTTGACTTAAACATGGCACTTCCGCTCCGCGACACAGGTGAGTAGTTAATTGAATAAGTCTCACGCTGGTAAAAATCATATATCAACTACAGCTTCCCAATACCTTGCCCGGTATTGACTTGTTCTGCCAGTGCATGCACAAATTACACAATGGACGTTCCATATTAAATGGTAATCCTATTTCAAACAAACCAATGCTGGGTATACTGAAACCTAGACGGTAGACTGCTGGGCAAGCTGAGAATGTGGTGCATGTCTGTGGCAGGTGGAAAGCCTGTCTACACAATTCTGTTTATTTTGTGTCTGATGTCACATGCCCATATTATATGGGCATGTGACCATATGGAAATCACAAACATCAACGTAAATAATGGTTTGCGTTTCTTGTGCTCATTCTATCACAGCGAGAAAGAGAGAGGGACAAAGAGAGGCAGAGATGACATTAATTTAAACCACATGGGAGCATAGCATTTGTGGCATTTGTGTTGATACAGGCTGTATCAAATATGAATGAATAGCATAAACAATGCAGAGCCACCCCTTGATTTGTTTATTTTTGGAAAACATGTTCTTATATGAGGCAATCTAAGATTTCCCTGTGGGGATTTCAACACAAAGATTAACCCCACGTACCAGGGGAATAGCGCCCACTGAGCGGCAGTGACGTCAGACTGCAGTGCTCTATTGAATGGGAAGAAGGAGGTGACATAGTATGGCAGCCCCCTAGAGTTCTAGTTGTTCATTCACAGTACACACGGAAAACAACTACTATCTACAGTACTTCTTACCATCGTCATGGAATACTAGTATTCCTCTAAAGATGATATTACGTATGAGGAATTTACCTATGACAGTAGTCCTTATTTTGTACTTTACTTTTTCTTTTGGATTACGCAGCTGACATGCACTGACTCTTCACACCTTAATCCATGTCCTAGCACTTTGACTAAAGGTCAAAGTATTTATAATGCACGGTGCACATCATCTGCTATGCTCAGACACCTTGCTCAGACACCTTGCTCAGACACCTTTATAATCATCTCAGGTACTATTATGTCTAAATATGTTTTATGTGTAAAAAAGAATTCAGTTGCGCAGTTTTGTAGCTAAGGTTTGTAGGCCTATCAAACGTGGAGTAGCCCTTTATTTGTACGATTTGTGGAAAAGCTTTAAATTGTAAGTCTTTTGGGGACGTCCTTTTTTTGTACGACTTGTGGAAAAAGCTCCAAACTTATTTTTTTTTCCCCCTGCCTTGATCTCCTTGAGATCTCTTTTTTGAGGGGCGCTAGCCTCTCCTATGCCCAGCTTTCCGGGTCTGTGTGAACACGGTCTAAATGCCCATGATGTTGAACTTGTTGAACATGTTTAGTATGGTGAGCTTTCAAGGCCTCAAGAGGAACCCTCCCAGGGGAGGTATACGCTAATGAAATGTCCTCCACTATCCAGTGGGATGGCCGTTCCCTAGATAGGGCTTTCCCCAGAGTACAAGACCCTAAACCTACAAAGCCAGATGCTAGAGGGTGATGTCACTACAGCTATTCTTACTCACTTTTTTTGTTGTTTTGACTATTCAATCTGTTCCTGGTACAGTAGTCTGATCAAAGTTTTAAAGGAGTTTTAGAGGAATTGGTAGGTTTCCCAAATTACACCTACAGTAGGCACTCTAGGGCTAGCCACTAGAGAGCATACGTACATGCATCTTCGGCCTCTGGATGCCTGCAATCTGCTCCTGTCTTGATGACACTGAGGGCAAGGTTGTTCTCCTGACACCAGAGTGCCAATATGATCTAACCTCTGTCTGGCCCTGTACGTAGGCGTAGGCACGTCATAGTTGACGTCTCAGCCCATGCTCAAGGTCTCTGATCTGAGCTGTAGTCCACAAAACATGCAGTATTTCATCCTGTCATGATGTAAGAGAGCATTGTGTGAAGAGCAATATAGCAATTGCATTGTTAGTGAATCTGTTTTGATGGTATGCAAATTGCCATAGCTCCAGCGAGGCAGGTATCGTGGAGCAGATATAATCTCTTACCAGGCCCCTCAACGCATAATGAAATGCAAAACTGAAAAAGAAAATGGGAAACTATTTGATGTGAGTGGAGGAGACAATGAGAAGAGGAGAAACTGAGGAGTGGAAAAGCACTTGGACTACAGAGAAAGGGAAAAGGATGGGGTGAGAAAGGGATGACATTATTGCTGTTTTGATCTGTAAGACATTCTCTTTCAGATCTGGCAGGTGTGTGTGTGTGTGTGTGTGTGTGTGTGTGTGTGTGTGTGTGTGTGTGTGTGTGTGTGTGTGTGTGTGTGTGCGTGCGTGCGTGCGTGCGTGCGTGCGTGCGTGCGTGCGTGCGTGCGTGCGTGCGTGCGTGCGTGCGTGCGTGCGTGCGTGCGTGCGTGCGTGCGTGCGTGCGTGCGTGCGTGCGTGCGTGCGGAGAGCAACTGAACTGATACACATTGGCACGGCCCCTTCAGAGGACAATGAGAAAAATGTGAGAAAATGGAAAGGGTAGATGGGTTTTATCTTGATGAGATGCCATTTAAGATGTCAATTCAACTGAGATGACTCATTCACCCTTCGATCTTCTCTCACACATGCGTGCGCACACACGCACGCACACACACAGTTCCCTTTTATCTGTTTCTTTTGTCTTCATTTCAATCATTTCTTCTTTGCCCCCTCTTTCACTACAACTAGTCAGAAGACTGCAATGTACTACTCTATTATCTGCCTGTCTACTGAGGCACCAAACCAAACATCACACCAACATCAAAAGCATGATGTGAAGAGCAGTAGCACGCAAGAGTAGGTCATTCCTTAGTGAGCTCTGAAGACGATTTAAAAACTCAGCACTCAAGCACAATCAAAGCCATGCAAATGTTTCTAACATTTCTAAAGTTCATATGGTTTTAAACAAATCTTTTTGGTGCTAATATTGTGACCAGTGCCGTGGGTTCTTAGAATCTTATTAACCCAGCTATGACTCAGGCACTGGCCTACTGAGGGACCACTTAAGTCGTTAATGGCTTGGGAATGCATGTACCACCCTGTTATGAATACCTGTTACCATTATTATATAAGTCGGGAATGCATGCGTCACCTGCCACCACTTGTTTATGCAACAACTATTTGTTGTAGTGGTTGCATTTTTTTAACACCTTTATTTGACCCGGAATAGTCCCATTGAGATTAAACATCTCTATTGTAATGGAGGTCTGGGACTCAGTATCCGGTGTGGCAACCACTAACATGACCAATCAACTAAATATGGAGATACGGGATCCCTGGTGTTATCAGAAACTGATGTCATGGTGTTGCTGACATGCATGGTCATATGTGAATGGATTTCTATTGTACACACTGCCATATTGGCAAAGCGGCATACAAAGCTCAGAAAACCAGTGAATCCATGCGGCTCAGGTTAGGCGGACAAGGCAGCCAGTGTCATCGACCTTTGCGTCGGAAAGGCTTTCTATAAAACCGTAGCTTCCACTACGATGGCAGGATTCTCTATGTCTGCTTTGCTCTGAACCATCCTCAGTTCCAGGTGGGCAGGATTGGGTCTCTTTCCAGGACCAGTAATTTTGTGTGCATAGGTCATGGTCCTCTTAATGACATGGTGCATGGCTGACAATGCCTTTTCACAGGCAGCCTTCAGGTCTCTGGGGTGGTAATGAGTCCAGGCAAGCAACAGGGAAGCGAAAAGGTCTCCCGTCCCTACAAAAATAGCATCTACCTTGGGGACCTCCATCCGGATCATCAGCCTACTGTTGGTCCCATCCGGTAGGACAGTCCTTTGGCTCCCGAGGACCACCAGGAACTGGTCCCCACTTTTAGAGGGCAGGTCCATGCTTGTGAGGACCACTGTCTCTGGGCCCTTATTGTGGAGCAAGTCCAACACCTCAATAGCATCTTTCTCCGTGCTGATCTTCCTCCCAGTTAACAGCTCTGCCTCAAAGCGGTTCGGGGTGAGAATGTCAGCCACTGGTAATACTTTGTCCCTGTACATGGGCAGCAGGTTCTCTGGGACGTACATAGCGCCATGATCTCCCATAACTGGATCACAAACATACACCAGGTTGGGATTGGCCTTCTTCAGCTCCCCAACTATGTCGACCACCATCTCCAAGACAGACGAATCCCTACAGTATCCCGTGAGGACATAGTCATAGTGATTGACATTATTGAGCTTAATGCCCTCGTACAGAGTGTTCAGCTCCTCCACCGTCAGCACTTGACCCTTACAATGGGCATAGCCTGTGTGATTGGAAAACTGCACAGAGTTGATTGCGTCGACGTCAAAGCCCAACAGCTGCAAGGGGAATGTTGCCGACTTGTTCCCAACATATCCCCTGACAACGTGACTCTGAATGGACAACACACGGCACTCCATTTTGAGAAATAGCTTATACTTATTGTTTAAATGTAAAGAAATAACCACAGAGCTAAATGCAAGGGATCTCACTCTGAAACATCTATCTTCTGCTTCCTGTGATTCATTCCTTTCGTTGGATGAAGTCAACATATCAATACATCCTAACACCGTATATAGACTGACAAGTTCCTGGCTGATGTCACGCACAACTCACACTGTTGTCATGGATGCCTAACAGTGCCGATTTGTGCAGACACAATGTTTCAGAATGTGAGCTTATAGGTCTGCTATCTGTTTTTCCAATGTATGGGGTTCCTTTATCGCGATTACAAGCGGCCAAAATGAGTTTGTCGGGTGGCTGGCACCCCCCTTAGAGATAGGGTGAGAAGTTCAGTCACACGAGACAGACTTGGAGTAGAGTCGCTGCTTCGCCTGGAAAGGAGCCAGCTTAGGTGGTTCAGGCGTCTCCCTAGGGAGGTCCTCGAGGCCCAGGCAGACCAAGGCGCAGTTGGAGGAATCACATCGACTCACTGGCCTCGGAATGCCTCGGGATCCCCAGGAGGAAGTTACTAATGTTTCTCTGGAGTGGGAAGTTTGGAGCTCTCTGGTGGAGCTGTTGCCCCCGCAACCCGACTATGGATTAGCGGTTGAAGATGGATATGTATGTATGTATGGGGTTATGACAATTTAATTAGAATTTTGATTCTGCTCCTTTGGAAGATGATGAGGAGGAGGGAGTCCAGGTGACAATGGCTTTAGATACCACACACGATACGTCACATACCACCCCAGTATTCCACACAATGTACCTAGCAACTTGTGAGATGGGTCGTGGAAGTAAACGGAGGTGCACATGAACATCCATGTCCAGATCATCACTATTACATTCAAGGACACGTACAGCAGGTTAACAACAACTCTAGGTAGCGTAGACAAACTAGCTGTCTTCAGGTAGGCCATGGGAGAGATTTCTTCCACGATGAAGAGGGCTGAGTAAGTGAGGATGAAGGAGTGTCCTGAAATGTCATAGCCTCGCCAGTGGAGGCCAGCCCTCCTGCAACTGACTTTTGATGTGAATTCCTCATTGAGGAGGTCCATAGATTCAGTGCCATAACATGAACCACTGACATCCTCGATGTAGAAGAATGTCTCAGTGCACACGTACCAAATGACTGTGGCAACCACCAGAGAAAGCAACCGCCGGCAGAGAAAGGACACATTCCGGTTGATGGAATAGTTGGAGAGGAGGAGGAATGGAGTCAGTAGAAATAATGTCCATCCCCAGGACACCTTCACAAAGTACACATTCAGGACATTTGTGCTGCTGCTGAAATATGTATTTGGAACGACTTCTAACTCTTTTAAAATTGATCCCACAGTTGAAATTAGCAAATATATCAAAGGAATGTTTTGTCGGACAGATGATGGTCTCCAAAATGAAACAAAAGTGTCCACAACTACATCCACCTGTGCAATCCTCATTCTGACTTCTACAGAGTGTCCAAGACCGGGACCTCCTGCAATGGTGTCCAGTCAGAACGTAAACCAAACCAAACCTACCTAGAAGCTCAAGCCCAAGGAGTACTGTACTGTTGAAACTGTAAAAGAAAATTGATAGTATAGTCCTCCTGGCCGTTCATCAGATCATCCACATCAGAGATCGCTGGAAAATCTTGAAAGAGTCCTGGTCAAATGTAAGCTCTCTCTGAGATTACGGGTCTTTATATATGGTGTGATGAGGGTATTTTGTCATCCCTGATGATGTCATAATGATGATCTCATGGTGCTGATGTGTCAGCTATTAACCCAGATCTGGATGACGTGAAATCCTTTTCTGTCGGCTATCTTTCCAACTGCTAGACCAATCAACACCACATGTATTATTGTGCTATAATCTTTATTTCAGACAATAGTCCATATCACATAAGATCAACGTACAAAAAACAAAAAGACAAACAACATGGGAAAAGGATAAAAGCGAGCAATTAATACAAAACAAAGTACAGTAGTGCATATAAAAGTACTGACCTACCTAATCAGCAGCAGGCTGCTGAGCCAGTGCTTGCGCAGCCTGGACGTGACCCGGTAACAGCTCTTCATATGGTTGGTTAGTGCTACTATGATGCTGTTACTAGACACCTCCAGGTAACAGCTCTTCATAGGGTTGGTTAGTGCCACTATGATACTGTTACTAGACACCTCCAGGTAACAGCTCTTCATAGGGTTGGTTAGTGCCACTATGATACTGTTACTAGACACCTCCAGGTAACAGCTCTTCATAGGGTTGGTTAGTGCCACTATGATGCTGTTACTAGACACCTCCAGGTAACAGCTCTTCATAGGGTTGGTTAGTGCCACTATGATACTGTTACTAGACACCTCCAGGTAACAGCTCTTCATAGGGTTGGTTAGTGCCACTATGATGCTGTTACTAGACACCTCCAGGTAACAGCTCTTCATAGGGTTGGTTAGTGCCACTATGATGCCGTTACTAGACACCTCCAGGCATTGCATAATCTATTATACATTTGAAAACATGTGCCCAAGCCCAGGAAAGGAACATAAAGTCACCAGCTACTACGTCACTGACACGCTGCAACACGCTGCAACACACACTGCAACAACACACTAACACGACACAGACTTACCCTCCGCGTCGATCCACGGCTATCTCCTCATGTCGCGCCGCACGGCCACACTCAACAACACCCGCGTAAAAACTGTCATTGCACTGCCACTACAGCCGACTCCCGTCCACACTCACAAACAACAGCAATATCAATAATAAACACAAACACGCCACAAGCACCGACACCCCCGCCTAATTTGTTGCCACGTCTATGCAAACAAGCACAGAAAAAATGCCATTCAACACGCTACTTACAACTCGCTTACAATTCGCAGACCTGGCAACACTGCATCCCGTGATTCCACTCTTTTCATTGGCTGCGCCGCCAACATTGTCAAACATTGTTGCCACGTCTATGTAAACAAGGCCGCAAACCCTGACTTCCTACAGCCTACAGCCTATACTTTCACACACTACCACTCGCTTACAATACGTGGACCTGGCAACACTACATCACCCCTTCCCAATGGCTCAAAACCCCACCACGTGACCCACGTGTGTTTCGTGTTACCTTTCACACTTCCGGAAACACTACCGGAAGTTACACGGTACACACACACACACGCACACACACACACACACACACACGTGCGTGCGCGCGCGCACACACACACACACACACACACACACACACACACACACACACACAGTGTACAGCCTGCCGGCAACCAAAAGTAGAAGAAGACGAAGAACAACAACACAGGTTCTACACTGATTCTAACTTGGATGGAGAGCGCCGCGATTACATACACAGTTACAATCATGCAAACACGACCGCGTCGACACCTGGCGTGGTACAATCGGGACGAACCGAGGCGCATATATGGATAACAACAACAACACTACACGCACACGCTGCAACAACGCGCTGCAACACAAAACGTAAGTCACGTATGTAACTATGGTTCTATGAATCCTGGATGACTGCTTAACACTGGATGATTGGCGTCCAGTGTTAAGCACTGCCTCTGGCAGTCAGTAAGGATGAAATAGAACAGCTGTGTACAACGCAGTGTCACTGCAGACACGTGTGTGTGTGGTGTGTGCGTGCGTGCGTGCGCGGGGGGGGGGGATTTTGGATCGCCTCGCGATGCAGCTGAAATGGCACACACACACACACACACACGCCACAAAACGCTAATAATAATAATAATAATACACAATTACAACACTACACTAATCATAACAACAGTACAGAACAGTACAGTACACATGAGTACAGTACAGAAAGAAAGCTCACATCAGAATATTAATCCATGTAATAATAATAATAATAATAAAACATAATAACACAACACTAATAACTATAATATCAACAGCACAGAGAACAGTACAGTACATCAAAATATTAATCCACGTAATAATAATAATAACAATAAATAAGCACACAACACTAACAACACTACGAGAACAGTACAGTACACATGAGTACAGTACAGTACAGTATACTGTTCCTGCGCCTTGCCATGCTCTTTCAATCATAATAATAATAATAAATAACAACACTACACTAATAACAATAATATCAACAATACAGCGAACACTACAGTACACATGAGTACAGTACAGTACAGAAAGAAAGCTCACATCAGAATATTAATCCATGTAATAATAATAATAATAATAATAATAAATAATAACACAACACTACTAACTATAATATCAACAGTACAGAGAACAGTACAGTACAGTACATCAGAATATTAATCCATGTCATAATAATAATAATAAAAAAACACTAATACAACAGTACAGAGAACAGTACAGTACACATGACTACAGTACAAAGACTTACAGTACAGTACAGTACAGTATACTGTTCCTGCGCCTTGCCATGCTCGCTTTCATACGCACATACACAAAACCAAACAGGGCCACTCAGCCAGCTTGGCAACTTTGCGCTTTCCAAGCAAATGCATAAATGAAAACATCATGGGTTGCCATTGCCTTCTTCCCATTTGCGACGCATCGCGTTAGGATGAGCGGGCCGAAGGCCCGCGAAATTCTAGTGTTATACATCAGTTTTCTTAACAAAGCATCACATGTGGGCACACCAACAGAGGTAAACAACTGACTGGCACTGTGCCACCTAGGAACACGTAGAAGTAACCTCATGGCATCGTTATATGCCACTCTGAGCCGTTGCATGCTTTATACAGAGGGGTGACATATGATCTAAACAGTGCACATTTTATGTCTACTGAGCACAATAAAAGCATATTGGCCTGAGCATAAAATTTGCGACACTGTCGCTGGATGTCACTGTCATCCCTGAGATCCTCAGAGAGGATATGTCCAAGGTATTTTAATTCCTTGGACACAGCTAGAGTGGCATCTGAGAGACAGAATGCTGGAAAGGTGGATGTCCTGTCCTCTCTAGATCGTACAATCATAATACAACTTTTTTTTGGCTTTATATGTAATATCATACTCTTTGCCATACTGTGAGCATATTTTCAATAATTGTTGTAACCCTGCAGTATATGGGCTAAGTATAACCAGATCATCTGCATACATGAGATGATTAATAACACTTTCCCCAACAATACAACCTGTTTTACAAGCATTTAGCTGCCTTGATAGGTCATCCATATAAACATTAAATAGAAACGGGGATAAAATCCCACCTTGACGGACCCCATTGCCCATGTGTCGTGAAATGGGATGGAGACAGCATTATCCCATTTTACCTGGAAGGTTTGCTGGGCATACCAATAAATAAGAATTCTGACTATGTATTTGGGGACACTTCTAGCAATTAGTTTCCTGAATAGTTTTTCATGGTTGATTTTATCAAATGCTTTCGAAAGGTCTATAAAACATAAAAATACAGAGGAGTTATGACTTTCATACTTAGCGATCAACTCCTTCAGAGCATAGATACAAAGGTCTGTACTGTGTTTTCTCTTAAAACCAAACTGATTGTCAGTAGTTAAAACATACATTTCAATCCTGGTTAAAATGATTCTTTCTAACACCTTTGACAGGATACTGGCAAGGGCAATGGGCCTGTAATTGTCCATGCTGTTTAACTTCCCAGCCTTATTTTTAAGAACAGGGACCAGTAAAACAGAAAGGATTAAATTAGGAATGACACCATGAACCATAAAACCAGTGAAGCACATAGATAGCAATGGACTAAGTCTATTGCTGGCATACTTAAGATGCTCAGCAGTGATGTGGTCCAGGCCACAGGCTTTGTTATTAACAAGCAGGTTAATAGCATCAGATACCTCACTTGACCTAATAACCACATTACTGTCTAGATCGATATTGTCAACAACAACAACATTACTTTTGACACAGTTGAAAAGTTTGAGGTAATGTTCACGCCATAATTGGGCAATTTTGTCTGCGCCACAGACCCCCTTAATGTCTGATGGTAAAGGTGTTTTGTTGCTGTTCATTACATGGACCGCTTTCCAGAAGTCAACATGGTTGTTAGTTTGAAGCTTTCTGGCTAGCGTATCAGCTCTAATGGTGTTCTCGTTGATCTTAATATGCAGGAGAGCATATTTTAATCTGGCATTGGTTTGTTTTTTATGCTCGAACACATCCCCCTGTCCTAATAATACAAATAATAATGTCATAATAATACAGAAGAGTATTGTTTGTCAGATGTTTTTGAGTGGTGTAAACCACTCCTACAACTGGCTTTGTTAGTCTGTCTGTCTGTCTGTGCAAAAAAAATGAGCATGGTTGATGCTGATTGGTTGATGCTGATTCCATTACGTCAGACATTACGATCAGGCTATATAATACCTTACACCACTCAGTTCACACGGGTGTGATTTTTATAATACAAAAGAGTATTGTTTGTCAGATGTTTTTATTTTCTGGAAATGTATGTCACTAGAATTTCGCGGGCCTTCGGCCCGCTCATCCTAACGCGATGCGTCGCAAATGGGAAGAAGGCAATGGCAACCCATGATGTTTTCATTTATGCATTTGCTTGGAAAGCGCAAAGTTGCCAAGCTGGCTGAGTGGCCCTGTTTGGTTTTGTGTATGTGCGTATGAAAGCGAGCATGGCAAGGCGCAGGAACAGTATACTGTACTGTACTGTACTGTAAGTCTTTGTACTGTACTGTAGTCATGTGTACTGTACTGTACTGTTCTCTGTACTGTTGTATTAGTGTTTTTTTATTATTATTATTATGACATGGATTAATATTCTGATGTACTGTACTGTACTGTTCTCTGTACTGTTGATATTATAGTTAGTAGTGTTGTGTTATTATTTATTATTATTATTATTATTATTATTACATGGATTAATATTCTGATGTGAGCTTTCTTTCTGTACTGTACTGTACTCATGTGTACTGTAGTGTTCGCTGTATTGTTGATATTATTGTTGTTATTAGTGTAGTGTTGTTATTTATTATTATTATTATGATTGAAAGAGCATGGCAAGGCGCAGGAACAGTATACTGTACTGTACTGTACTCATGTGTACTGTACTGTTCTCTGTAGTGTTGTTAGTGTTGTGTGCTTATTTATTGTTATTATTATTATTACGTGGATTAATATTTTGATGTACTGTACTGTTCTCTGTGCTGTTGATATTATAGTTATTAGTGTTGTGTTATTATGTTTTATTATTATTATTATTATTACATGGATTAATATTCTGATGTGAGCTTTCTTTCTGTACTGTACTCATGTGTACTGTACTGTTCTGTACTGTTGTTATGATTAGTGTAGTGTTGTAATTGTGTATTATTATTATTATTATTAGCGTTTTGTGGCGTGTGTGTGTGTGTGTGTGTGCCATTTCAGCTGCATCGCGAGGCGATCCAAAATCCCCCCCCCCCCCCGCGCACGCACGCACGCACACACCACACACACACGTGTCTGCAGTGACACTGCGTTGTACACAGCTGTTCTATTTCATCCTTACTGACTGCCAGAGGCAGTGCTTAACACTGGACGCCAATCAGCCAGTGTTAAGCAGTCATCCAGGATTCATAGAACCATAGTTACATACGTGACTTACGTTTTGTGTTGCAGCGCGTTGTTGCAGCGTGTGCGTGTAGTGTTGTTGTTGTTATCCATATATGCGCCTCGGTTCGTCCCGATTGTACCACGCCAGGTGTCGACGCGGTCGTGTTTGCATGATTGTAACTGTGTATGTAATCGCGGCGCTCTCCATCCAAGTTAGAATCAGTGTAGAACCTGTGTTGTTGTTCTTCGTCTTCTTCTACTTTTGGTTGCCGGCAGGCTGTACACTGTGTGTGTGTGTGTGTGTGTGTGTGTGTGTGTGTGTGTGTGTGTGTGTGTGTGTGTGTGCGCGCGCGCACGCACGTGTGTGTGTGTGTGTGTGTGTGCGTGTGTGTGTGTGTACCGTGTAACTTCCGGTAGTGTTTCCGGAAGTGTGAAAGGTAACACGAAACACACGTGGGTCACGTGGTGGGGTTTTGAGCCATTGGGAAGGGGTGATGTAGTGTTGCCAGGTCCACGTATTGTAAGCGAGTGGTAGTGTGTGAAAGTATAGGCTGTAGGCTGTAGGAAGTCAGGGTTTGCGGCCTTGTTTACATAGACGTGGCAACAATGTTTGACAATGTTGGCGGCGCAGCCAATGAAAAGAGTGGAATCACGGGATGCAGTGTTGCCAGGTCTGCGAATTGTAAGCGAGTTGTAAGTAGCGTGTTGAATGGCATTTTTTCTGTGCTTGTTTGCATAGACGTGGCAACAAATTAGGCGGGGGTGTCGGTGCTTGTGGCGTGTTTGTGTTTATTATTGATATTGCTGTTGTTTGTGAGTGTGGACGGGAGTCGGCTGTAGTGGCAGTGCAATGACAGTTTTTACGCGGGTGTTGTTGAGTGTGGCCGTGCGGCACGACATGAGGAGATAGCCGTGGATCGACGCGGAGGGTAAGTCTGTGTCGTGTTAGTGTGTTGTTGCAGTGTGTGTTGCAGCGTGTTGCAGCGTGTCAGTGACGTAGTATGTTTATGACTTTATGTTCCTTTCCTGGGCTTGGGCACATGTTTTCAAATGTATAATAGATACATAATAATACTGGCCACATGAAGTAAGGGGGGATAGACTATATACTGAATATAAAGGCATTATTTATATATTAAACATTTAAGAGGTTTTTGTTTGTCCAAAAAGGCAAGTGCTCCTGTGGACTCGAGGGGGTGATGTGCTGAGTGGGATGAGTCAGATCTGTGCTTGTCCAGAACCACCATGCGACAATGGTACAGTATATGGAGATCCCTGAAGAATGCATGAAACCTCTGTGTGAACATCTGATCGATGTCAGTACTATAACATAACATTTACAACATCAGGGGATCTCCTTAGGGCTCTCCATAATGGGCAAAAAAGTGACACACATACAGAGATGTCCATTGGCATAAAAGGCCACAGAAAGACGTCTGGGTACAAAGGGTACTATTTCAACGGGTACAATGGGTGCTCTGACAACATGTACAATGGATATTGCACAATCAGAGGTGCATGCATTACCAATAGCCATAGTCAATATCATTCCCAACGGTCATCAGCCTAGTGGCCATAAGAGAGACCGGCGGACACGTGGACAGACAGACAGACACATACATATAAGAGATCTCCATATTTGGACATAAAAGAGACACAGCCAGACAGATAATATAAAAAAATCACACCCGTGTGAACTGAGTGGTGTAAGGTTTTATATAGCATGATCAGCTGTGGTCTGACGTAATGAAATCACACCCGGATGTGATTTCACAACTGGCTTTTTTTTGTGCAGAAAAAATGAGCATGGTTGCTACGGTCATCCAGTTCACCCGGGTGTGATTTAATTACGTCAGAAATTATTTTGACCATGCTCATTTTTTCTGCACAAAAAAGCCAGTTGTAGGAGTGGTTTACACCACTCAAAAATGTGTACAGTATAATTTGGGGGGTGCTAGCCCCTCCTATATTCAGCTATTAGTGTAGATTTCCGTCCTACACAAACATTAAATTTCCATTGACAATGAATGATGATTGTCATAGTGTCTGAGCAAATAGGCTATAGTGTCCATTTTACGTCATGTATAATAAGAGCGTCGCTCACTTCACACAGGTGTGATTTTTGATATGTCTGTGAACAACCATCCATCTGACTTCCAACTTGGGACATCGGGTCCTCTGCGATACACATGGCAAGTTTTAAGTTGATCGGTCAGGCGGTTCACCACACGAGATATCGGGGGACATACGGACAGACATGCACGCATGCAGTTTGATAGCAGTTTGTCCTGAGTTTGGCTTTATTATATGCCCATGACTTGCTGAAAATGTAAAAAAAAATAAAGTATTCGTATAAGTGAAAGAGAAGAGGAATGAAAGACAACTCAACATCATCATCAATGAATATTAAAGGGTAAGGCCACTTTTATGAGGTTTGGGTTGTGTAGTTACCTTGCCATGATGTAACTCCAAATGTGGACAAAATGTCAATGAGGGGCATATTTCGAATTATCAATTTCTAATCACTGGAACATTTTTTTTAACTTCTTGTCCACATTTGGAGTTACATCATGGCAACTTAAAGGTAACTACACAACCCAAACCTCAAAAAAGTGGTCTTACACTTTAACACAACATCCTCTTTTTTTTGTTCTGCCCTTCATTTCACCTCTCTCCTCATTCTCTCCTTTCATCTCTCCCCTCCCTTTCGTCTTCCTTCATGTCTCTCTCTCTCTCTCTCTCTCTCTCTCTCGCTCTTTCTTCCTGGTATCATTAGCTGATTACACATCTATCAAAGTGAATTACTGACTGACAAGAATGAAGGAATAAACAAAAATCACTGCTCATCACTCACCCTGTGTGTGTGTGTGTGTGTGTGTGTGTGTGTGTGTGTGTGTGTGTGTGTGTGTGTGTGTGTGTGTGTGTGTGTGTGTGTGTGTGTGTGTGTGTGTGTGTGTGTGTGTGTGTGTGTGTGTGTGTGCGCGTGTGTGCGCGCGTGTGCGTGTGCGTGCATGCATGTGCATGCGTGTGATATTGATTAGCCTTATACCATGTTCAGGTTGTTGTTTGGCATGTGGAGACCAGTAAAATACGGCCTCTATAAGTTCACACAGAGACAATTTACAATCTGCCTCATTATGTTTTGAATCATCCTTCGCCCAAATTAACAGCAGGAGCCAAATGCTGTATAAACAAAGACACAAACGCACGCACGCACGCACACACGTCTGCCTGAGAAGTGAGAGTAGAGAGAAGGCGAGAAAGGGGATTGTGAGCTGACGGTCGGGCTCTAGTTACGATCCATTGTCATCAATATGCCACACGAAAGGCATCAGCATCAGACATGAAATGTCTGTCTGTCTGTCTGTCTGTCTGTCTGTCTGTCTGTCTGTCTGTCTGTCTGTCTGTCTGTCTGTCTCGCTGGCTGGCTGGCTGGACCTCATTTACAGTACACCTCGAAGGTGTTTTTTTGTTTGTTTTTATGAAACTTATTTTATAAGTCTCTTTGAAACTTTCTCTTCCTCATTTCTCTCCCTCACTGCATCAATATTTCTCCCCTCTCCTCCTCCATCTCCTCAAATTGACTCAGCCTCTCTTTCCCTGCACCTTTGTCTCTACCCCTGCTGTTGTGTCTCACAAAGTCTCACAAACAGGCAATAGTCCTATAATAAGCTACGTGTAGTTCCAAACAGCCAAGGAAGCTTTTGCAGAATTACAGTACATTTCAAGCACAACTCAATACAAAAACTGTCAACTGTGAGTGGACGACCAATAAAGCACTACGCTTGTTTACAAGAGGGTGCACCATGTTCAATTCATCATAACATTTAGAGACAAAAAACAGGAAATCATCATCATAAAGGAGGTGAAAAGGGAAAAGAGAACATATACAGTGAGGGGAAAAAGGGGTGGGTGCATGGGGGATTCAGATTTGTGAAGTTTCGAATTGCAGCCGTTTGAGAGCGGAGTCAAGGGATTCCCATGTCTTAATGACTGTTGATAGAGCGTTCCATATTTTGGTGGCATAGGAGCGAAATTAATTTAGTTTGTGCCAAATCTGGGTTGCACATGGTTTGTTGAGCTCCCTCTGGTGTTGTGGGTGTGGACTTCGTTGACATTAAGGAAGTATTTAGACAGGTACATGAGTATCTTGGTGGTGTATCGAATCTTGTGGACCAGACCCATTGCAAGATGCTGTACTCTTGTCGTCAACCCTAAGCCATTCCAGCCTGTCAAAGTGGGCAGGGGTGAGGTGGGTTCGGGGAGTGAGGCCAAGTAGTAGCCTGATCAGTTTGTTTTGGGAGGTCTGGAGCCTTGTTTTAAGGTGCTATGATACCAAGAGGTGCAGGCATTGTCGAAGAAACCTTGTACGAGGGCTCCTGTTAGGGTCTTCAAGGTGTTTTTGTCGACCAGTGAGGAGATCCTGTATAGGAATCTTGTTCTTTGGTTGACTTTTTTGATTACGTTGGTGGCCATTTTATCACCGGAAAGATTTGCCTCCAGGATGGAACCAAGGTAGGTAATTTCATCTTTTCGTGTGATAATATTGTCACCCACTCTAACCAAGAAGCCATCTGCCTTGCTGAGATTACGATTTGATCCAAAGAGAATGGATTCAGTTTTTCCCAGGTGTAAAGATTGTTTGTTATCAGCAAGCCAGGTACAGATTCTACCGAATTCGGAGCTGAGGGCCTTTTCAACCTGCAGTTGTTCCTGTCCGAGACCAGCAGTGCTGAGTCATCTGCGAACAGGAACAAGTTGCAGTCACAAGCTGATGTCATGTTTACATATAGGAACAGTAAAGGCCCTAGTATGCTTCCTTGTGGAACGCCACAGCTCACTGGGAGGGGGGGGGGCAGTGTTCCCTTCACCTCCACCATCTAGGTATGTAACGATACACTCAAGTCACGATACGATACGTATCACAATATGAGGTTCACGATACGATTTTTCACGATATTTTCAACACAATTATTTTCCAGACAAATGACCAAAAAACATTTTTTTAATGATTTATCTCCCCCCAAGCTTTTTTCACAATTTTTTATTTAACTACATTGCAAAAGTAGCATTACTTTTCATGTAAAATGTTCTTGTTTAAACCTAGCTCGAGTTAACATGTGGCATCTTAGGATAGATGTAGACCTATTTGACAGTGCAGAAACATAATTGCCTTCCTTGATGTATTAATGAGCATCAATTAACGACCATCACCTGGGCACAGTCAGACACATACAGTTCCCCTCTGCAGGCCTCTACTACTGAAAGTGACTGCATGGAGTCTGTCTCATTTCTCTCCAAAAGCACGTGAATATGATGGAATCTATTATACATTTGAAAAGGTGTGCCCAAAACGTGTGCCCACACCAGGAAAATAAAGTCACCAGCTACTACGTCACTGACACGCTGCAACACGCTGCAACACACACTGCAACAACACACTAACACGACACAGCCTTACCCTCCGCGTCGATCCACGGCTATCTCCTCATGTCGCGCCGCACGGCCACATTTAACAACACCCGCGTAAAAACTGTCATTGCACTGCCACTAGAGCCGCCTCCCGTCCACACTCACAAACAACATCAATATCAATAATAAACACAAACACGCCACAAGCACCGACACCCCCGCCTAATTTGTTGCCACGTCTATGAAAACAAGCCCAGAAAATATGCCATTCAACACGCTACTTACAACTCGCTTACAATTCGCGGACCTGGCAACACTGCATCCTGTTTTCCCATTGGCTACGGTTGCTTACAACACGCATTTGCACTGCATCTTGGGAGCAACACAGCTTAATGTAGGGGTCACCGATTGCTGTGCTACATCCCCCTCATGTTCTCACCACCCCGTTCGGCTGCACCACACACACTAACCTACACAATTCTCCACATGCAACACAGGGCCCTTATTGGCTAGCCCCCTCACATGGCGATCCCCACGCAGCCAACCACAGGGCAGCCAGCCACACACACACACACACACACACACACACACACACACACACTCATTCTAACTTGCATGGACAGCGCCGCGATTACATACACAGTTTACCATACGTCCTCTTTTGGGGGCCTGTCCGGCCAGTCCGGGTGGTTTTATAAATACCTTCAAATGTCCGGGGTTTTACACGTATCGCCTGTAGTGTATCGCTACGCTCACAGACCATTCACACCAATGTGTATTACAATGCACGTTCAATGGTTCGTAGTGGAAAAACACTGAGAGGTGGACTTTCAGCCCCAACCCCGGAATGTGTATTCTTCATAACTCTGCATGCGCTGCACGCTCACACCACTACCACTGGTCCCGACCGCAGATCAGAGAAAGGCTCGCTGGCTGCTCCGCTGTCTGCAGATAGACAGACAGCGGAGAACTATCTCATCATTGACATGCAGAAAAAGTAGCCTGCTGTTTTCTCAGCTTTCTGACTGACCAATGAGAAGCACATTGTATTGTCTGCAAAGGAACTATGTGTCTGTCACAAATACACGTTCTGTCCTGCAAGCCCATGTCATGTCAACACAGACAAGGCAGCTGTGCGCGCGGTGAGTCCTGCAAATTATAATGACCCAATATTATTTTGTACAACCTAGCAAAGCATAAGATATGATGGTTTGGAGAATAGGCTGGTCTCTCTTTTTACAACAGATAAGCCATTGCATACAGGTTCTCAAACTTTTTAATTTCAAGGACCCCCATAACTCTGAGAGTCAAACCAAATGGACCCATAACAGTCCCATTTCATTCCATTTCCACAGTATCAGAGTTAACAGTTATAAAAGACTCCATTTGGTTACATTTTTACACTCTCAGAGTTACAGACCTGTAAGGGTCCATTTGGGTCCATGTGTTACACTCTCAGAGTTACAGACCTATAATGGGTCCATTTGGAACCCCCTCAAGGAACCATGAGGGTCCCTGGATCACACCTTTCAGAGCCACTGCTTTAAATAAATACATAACTAATATAGAGCATATTTGATGCATTTATTGTTAGGCTCTAGATTCTTTTGACATCTCAATTTAACACAACCGCCCACGCACGGCACATGCACGACGTGCACGACGCGCATGTGCACATCCACATCCACATGCACGCGCGCATGTGTCCTCTTTTTGGTAATTCAGAATATGGTATGCCTACACAGTTAAAATAATGCAAACACGCAAATCGCACAAACGACTGCGTCGACACCTGGCGTGGAACAAACGGGACCAACCGAGGCGCATATATGGATAAGAACAACAACACTACACGCGCGCGCGCGCGCACGCGCTGCAACACAAAACAGCTGCATAAAACGCGTGTCACTGTGGACTTCTGTATCTGTGGACTTCTGTATCGCAACGCGGGGCAACGCAACTCTGGGATGAGCGGGCCGAAGGCCCGCGAAATTCTAGTATGATTACAACTCACATTTCATATCACACACTAGTCCCCCATTTTTTGTTTGTTATTGAAAATTTGTTTTTTTAATAAATCGATACATATCATCGGGATATAATATCGATATATCGCGACATACGATATATCGTTACATGCCTACCACCATCTGTTCTCTCCCCTTCAGCTAAGAACATTAGCAACAACAATTTAGCTTTGTTGGAACCGTGGCCCTATTTACACAGATTGTGTGGCATCATCCTCAGATAGGGAACATCATTTCACTGGTTGCTTCAGTATTGATCCTGATATCGATGTGGACCAAACTTGGTGGATATATTACACTTGCATGGAGAAAAAAAGACTATGGGTAAGAACCCTCACCTCACCTCACCTCAGATAATGTTTTTTTGCTAGCTAGATAAGATTAGGATGGATAGATAGTTTGATTCGTAGATTGATAACACTGGCATATAGACAGACAGACAGACAGACAGACAGACAGACAGACAGACAGACAGACAGACAGACAGACAGGCAGGCAGGCAGGCAGGCAGGCAGACAGACAGACAGACAGACAGACAGACAGACAGACAGACAGACAGACAGACAGACTTGAATCACCTCTGTGTAAAGCTTCTGTGCTCGTTGATTCTGAGTCGGCAGTAGGTTTTGATATAGTCACGTGGAACGACAAGTCGTTACCTAATTGCTTAAGGTTTTCGGTGATATGCCTGACAAAAGTGTTTACTTTCTTTGGCAGGAGGTGTAATGACGTTGGTGAAAGAAACCTACTGCATACAATTCTCCATATGCAGACGGCGGCCATCTTACCATATAAGATGCTATTCAGTATTTTAGCTGTGACGTGAGCGCGAGCGCGTGAGATACTTCCGGGTCCTACTTTTGTGTCCCCATATACGCTTTTGTGTCCCCATAGAGTTATACTGTGACGCTCTGTCGGACTAAATCTGAGACGAAAACAACCACGAAAGTCTCATTTTACCGCTTTCCTCGCAACAACAAAGCTGCGCTGCTCTCCCAAATCTGGCTGTGACAGGCCGTCTGCCCCACACGGAATAATATCGCCATTTTATTTCATTGTGTCAACTAAATCCTCATTAATGCAAACTAGATTCAACATACTCAAGCCTGCAAACATTCTAAATATGCCCCCGAAATATTTTACTGAGCAAATGGACTGTTACCACCTTCAATAATAATGATAATAATAGTCTTTATTGTCTCCACATCATATTTTTTTTGTCATGGAAACTTGTACAAAACATTAATAATTCTACTCGAGTTGGAAGCATTAAGACCCATTTTAACCCTCAATGGCTTCCTTTCTGAAAAATAACGTCATTGTAAAAAGATTCACGTGTTTAGATATTCTATTTTACAATGAGATGCGGACGGGAGCTGGTGCCACTTGGACCCGGACGTAACGTAGCACTACAAAATGACGTCGGACTTAAATACTGAATAGCACCTATAGCAAGGTGCTATAGGTGCAACTTCCAATGGCAGCCCATTCATCCAAACAGAAAAGTCCTATGTATCTGATTGTATTAAACAATGTCAAACTCACCAACATTGCAGCTGTACGGAAAGCTTGAATTATTCGTTCTATCCTCAAAGTGTTTGTTTCATAAAAATCCACTGTAGACAAGTTATGAGCTACGTTGTGTCCTTGCAGGTGATTCTTTTTCTAAGTGCTGGAGTTTGGAAGTGCTCGTTAGATATCACTCAACTGCCCTGTGTACCACCTGTTTTGAATTAGCACATAATGCAAGAGGCAGCAGGACATTGCTTTACTGAAAACGAGTGCTTCCAAACTCTGATGGAAACATGAGCCTGCACAATGGACATCAATGGAACTGCTCATGTTTTAAGTCTGTGACGTAACACATCATTGTTATGCTATTCATTGGACCTCAACAATATATTAACCTTGGTTACTATAAATAGGATGTTTGTCTGTGGATTAGTCACACTTATATGTTCTGCAAATGGTCAATACAACCGTTCATTTCTCCAACCTTGTTCAGCCTGAAGGGTGGCAGCAGCCAGAATGTCACATGGCGTTAATGTCTCTGGATTGATCAAAATAGGCACATTAGAAAACAAGCTTTTACCCACATCAGCAGCTGCCCCACCTCAACTACCGTCCTGTGAAACCAATATCACACATGGCCGGCTTCCCTCCCACGGCTTGTATACTAGCTGTGTGTGTGCGTGTGCGCGCGTGCGTGTGCGCGCGTGCGTGCGTGCGTGTGTGTGAAGGTATAGCATCTGTCTTATGTCTTCTTTTTGTTGTTTTTTAGAACAGCTATAGCGTGGGTGTGTTGATGGTTGACCTGTCTATCACTTGGCCTTTCTTCCATCTATCTCACTCTTCTCCTCCCGCAGTGCTTTTCTCCTTAACTCACTCCAACTGTCTCTCTATGCTGTTTCCATTGATCAAAATATACAGTTGACATGAGCGTCAACATGAGCGAAAGAACCCATGCAGGAAACTCCGAGAGAACATACTTCAATATGAGAGCTAGTCTCTGAGCCTGCACAATGGACATCAATGGAACTGCTCATGTTTTATGTCTGTGACGTAACACATCATTGTTATGCTATTTATTGGACCTCAACAATATATTAACCTTGGTGTATAAATATGATGTTTGTCTGTGATTAGTCACACTCATATTTGACATACAGCTGTGATGTTTCATATCTCGACAATTGTAATTTCATGGCGATTCCAAATATCCAGTCAGATGTATTCATAGATGTTCCCCAAGACAGTTATCAAGGATTTAGCATCTCATCATGTTTAGAATAAAGGAGGTCTCTTGCACACAGCAGAAGGCTCCTCCTCCCGTATAAAACGGCTTGCCGCTTTCACTTTTTATATATACTGTAAATTATTCAGGGTTTACAATTCATGCATTCACATGGAAACTACAGCTGCAATACAAAAATATAATAAGGCATTTGCCCGCATCCTACGGCTACGACAGCAGCAGAAGCTACAGGAGGATTAGACTCCATGAGGCAGTATTATGCGTGTCTTAAGTACCAGGTCTTATGACTTAACTTAAGACCTGGAGGCGTGGTCAATGCTGTTTGGCCACTCAGAATAGCCAAATGGCATTGATCACGCCTCCAGGTCTTAAGTTAAGTAATAAGACCTGGTACTTAAGACACGCATAATACTGCCCCATGTCTCCTCCCCCAGCTCTGCCCCACGACGACTAGGCCGGGTTGACCCTAGTTCCCGACACCAGAGGTGCCATATTCTGGACAGCTCTCAACGCCACAGCGGCCGTTTTCCAGGAGACGTGAGGCTGACCCAGACCTGCTAACCAACAATAGCAACTGAGAGAAGTGTTGAGGGTAGATCAGCTATTTTGATATAATTGAACTTTCTTTTATTATTCATGCCTCTATCCCTTTTCCCCTGTTTAGCAGATTAGAATGTGGCCATCCTTATCTGACTCAAATTATGATCTGACCTCAGCATTAAATCTGCAAGCTTGTGGATCTGTGAATTGTACTTTATATCGTCTACAATACAGCTCATGTTGTTTCTGGTTGAATCCATTTTAACCAGTTCTATAATCCATCCATCCATCTTCAACCGCTTATCCGTAGTCGGGTCGTGGGGGCAACAGCTCCACCAGAGTGTTCCAGACTTCCCTCTCCATGCAGAGCAACATTAGTAACTTCATCGTGGGGGATCCCGAGACGTTCCAAGGCCAGTGAGTCCAGTTTCCTCCAACTGCGCCTTGGTATGCCCCGGAGTCTCCTCCCAGTGGGACGTGCCTCAAGGACCTCCCTAGGGAGACGCCCGAGAGGCATCCTAACCAGATGCCCAAACCGGCTCCTTTCCAGTCGAAGAAGCAGCGACTCTACTCCGAGTCTCTCTCGTGTGACTGAACTTCTCAACCTATCTCTAAGGGAGATGCCAGCCACCCGTCGAAGAAAACTTATTTCGGCCGCTTGTATTCACGACCTTATTCTTTCCGTCATGACCCACACGCCTTCTGGCTCAACTCTCTTTTCGTCACAACAGTGCGGTACAGCGACTGCAATACCGGCCCTGCCGTTCCGATTCTTCGGCTGAACTCCTTCTCTGTCCTCCCCTGACTCGTGAACAAGACCCTGAGATACTTGAACTCCTTCACCTGGGGTAATGCCTCATTCCCTACCCGGACTGCACAATTCACCGGTTTCCTGCTGAGAACCATGGCCTCAGATTTGGAGACGCTGATCCTCATCCCAGCCACCGTACACTCAGCTGCGAACCGGTCCAGTGAGAGCTGAAGGTCTTGGACCAATGGTGCCAAAAAGCAGTGATGCAACCCTTAGCTCACCAAGCCGAATACCCTCTCCGCCCACGACTTTGCCTCGAGATCCTGTCCATGAAAATCACAAACAGGATAGGTGACAATACGCAACAATACTTATTGTTCTTTTCCCCCTTTTATTGGTTGTTTTATTATCATCTATATATAGGAAATGTATTAATAAATATTGTATATAATATGAGAGAAGTCTCTCATCAATATATAGGGATTGTATTAATAAATATTATGAGAGAAGTCTCTTTCATGATGTTTTCAATCCATCAAACTCTACCAATCGACATTATTGTTTCAAGATCTCACAGAGAGTTCAAGGGTTTGTTAAGGTGTGAGGGAATACTTTAATTTGCATAATTACTTCATTCTGGGGAAACATCCATATTTCATCCGAAATATAGATTTTTCATAATTTTCTTACATTATTAATATTTCCCATAATAATATTAATCCCCTATGCTCGCTACACAGTACATGTATAGTATACTGCTGTTTGCTATATTACTGTAATATTATGTTATATTACTTTCACAATATTATATTAGTTTATGTACAGGCCCTGAGGTGCTGTTAAAACACAGCCATATCAATAACACTGGGGAGATGTGACTTTGCTAGCTGTATGGCAGTGAATAGAATCATAATTTTGTGCAATGTGTGTGTGTGTGTGTGTGTGTGTGTGTGTGTGTGTGTGTGTGTGTGTGTGTGTGTGTGTGTGTGTGTGTGTGTGTGTGTGTGTGTGTGTGTGTGTGTGTGTGTGTGTGTGTGTGTGTGTGTGTGTGTGTGTGTGTGTGTGTGTGAGAGAGAGAGAGAGAGCGCGCGAGAGGGAGTTAAGTAGGCTTCGGCTGGAGTTTCTCCCCAGCCTAATTTTGGCAATGGGGTTATGTGGGATGGCTATTTACTGTAAGCAGTCATAGCTGGCTTCAGTCAAACTGTAATGGGACTCAGAGGTGGGTGTGGCTGTGCATGGAGGTAATCGATGCACAAAAGGATAAATCACTCGTCTCCACAAAGTTCCAGGAAGAGAGCCACTGTCCGACAGAACACCATCTGCTCTGGCCTGTGAATTAATTTAGTTTGTAGCAACAGGATCTTTAGATCTATAGTATCACAGCATGTCAACAGGATCTTTAGATCTATAGTATCACAGCATGTCAACAGGATCTTTAGATCTATAGTATCACAGCATGTCAACAGGATCTTTAGATCTATAGTATCACAGCATGTCAACAGGATCTTTAGATCTATAGTATCACAGCATGTCAACAGAATCTTTAGATCTATAGTATCACAGCATGTCAACAGGATCTTTAGATCTATAGTATCACAGCATGTCAACAGGATCTTTAGATCTATAGTATCACAGCATGTCAACAGGATCTTTAGATCTATAGTATCACAGCATGTCAACAGGATCTTTAGATCTATAGTATCACAGCATGTCAAGCAGTGCATGTGGTCCTGCATGGCTACTCATGCGAGAACTTTGTTAACGTGAAACCTTGGCTGTCGTCTGTTCAACTGTCGACCCTGTCACAGTGTGTAAATATTAAATATTTCACATGGGATTTTGTTTGTTAGTTTTTCACGATTGTTAACACACGTTTTTCACAACCTAACGGCATTCTCAAAACGGCACACACAAAACTGAAAACAATACACACAAAATGCTAAACCCTGACTCCTTTTCCATGATGACTCTTTGCTATCAAATCTCTTAACTGTTCCCAAAATGGAACTCGTGTTTTCATTTGGTACACACAGCCATATTTTCAAATGACACACACACATACCATTCATTGAGTACACACAACTAGCATTTGGCTACACACTACCAAGCATTTACAGCACAATGAAGTGAAAAATTGAAAACACAATCATAGAAATGGAACACAAATGAGTGACAATGACTCTGGAGAATGAGCCATTTCTCCTTTTGTAAAATGACTCTGTGTAGGCCTACTTTTTCATATAGTCAAACATAAAACAGCACACAAATATGCAGCCGAATCTTTTTTTATTTTTATTTTTTTTATTGTTACTGTCCATGGCCTGGATCAGTATGACCCGGCTCTGTGGGCTCCGTTCATATACCTTCTACCTTCTACCTAAGAACTCAGGTAATGTGTAATTGACATCAGAGTGTAAAGAAGGAAAGTCACAGTCTAATGCAGATAAGGGAGTGTGATGTAGTGCAAATTGTGTTGAGCGATTAGGTACATGAAGTGAACTGTAAAAGCCTGGGTACCGAGGCTATCTACCTCCAAGCTGAAAAGAACTCCTCCTAGGATTCAGGAAAGGAGAATAAGGTGGAAGGTATAGAACGGAAAAATGTGGGTGGTCCGTCCTTGAACCACTCACGCACTTGAGCAGCCCGGTGGAAGCTCACATTGTCCCAGATGACAATGGTCGATTCACTGTGGGTCATCTATGTGGTCAGGTGTTACCAACAAATTGCTCACCAGACCTGAATGTTTAGAGATTTGAATAGTTGTGTGTTGTAGGTTGATACTTTGAGATGTTACGTGATAAGTGTGTGCAACAACTACATTGTGTGTATAGTGTTTGGACAACAAAGTCAGAGTCTAATGCAGATAAGGGAGTACGTGTGATGTAGTGCAAATTGTGTCCAGGTACATGAAGTGAAGGTTGTGAAAATTGTGCCAAATTTTCGATTTTTGTGTGTTAACAATCGTGAAAAACTGTAAGTAACCATGCAAGCATGAGACCTACTGGGATCATCACTCAGCTACACATTTCACAGGAGGCCTCAAACACTTGATCTGATCTGAATGCAAATTTTGAATCTTAAAGTTGGCCAAGTAAAAACTGAAATTGGCATGAAAACAATGCATAGTAAGTGTTATTATAGTCTTATAATCAACTTTAAAGCAATTAAAGGATGCATACAGTGATAAATAAATGAAAATGCCTATGCATTTTGCCTGTCTGCCTGTCTCCCCAAAACACTGATGATCCCATTTCAAGTAAAAAACGATTGATTGATTGATTGATTGATTGATTGATTGATTGATTGATTGATTGATTGGCATGTTTATGCGTGGGTGCTTGTGCCACATAAGGAGGAGCAGAGGCATTAATGCAATAAAATATAAACTAAAAAATATAAATACATTAAAATACACAATCAAATACGGTATAAAATAAATAAAAACACCTAACACAAAAATGGAAAATGGAACGAGCTGCAACCCTGTAAAGTAGATGCTGCACAGCAAGCTCTTTAGGGAGGACTTAACCCTTAGAAGATGAAAGACGCCAATTGGCGTCTTCATCAGAATTCCGTAAATGATCAATGACGCCAATTGGCGTCTTCACAGTTTTTGATGAATCTAAACATATTAATATGCTCCGAAGCGCTGTTTAAATTCCTGAGCTTATATTCCAACTACATTACCCAGAAAACCCGTGTCACGTGACACACGTGTACGTGTTGCCATTGGAAGCTGGTCCCACCCCCTGTAAACAGTGGGGGCAGAGGGAGTCTTCATAGTTTTCATTGTTTTGCCTGTTTGCCGTCTCGCCCGAGCGATTTTCTAGCAGAAAAAGTTGAAAGCAGTACTATTTATTTGAGCGAGTTTTGTGGTAGTAGTATTGATCCATACGCGTCCCAGTCGCCTTCTCCAGGCGGAGTAGCCCTGGTCCAGTGCTTACAGCGAGACTCGCTGCTCCCTCCCTCCTTTTTTCATTGTCTCCCCATCGTCGTCCGATGAGCTATACCGGGAAACCATTGAAGAAGACGATCAACCCGGAATGTTTTGAGGTAATCTTATTGTAGAAAATGCCCTTCTATAGTGATCAGAAATCATAAGATGATCGCTACAAATAGATGCTTGGATAATTACTACTACTAGTCAGATCATGACGCCAGAATGACTCACCACGATGGCCCCCAGCCATTAGCCAGCACCGAAGGTGCTGGCTAATGGTGTTGGTCGGTGCATTGGTGCTGGCTAAGGGCTGGAGGGGGGGGTTGGTGTCGATCGGTTGGTTGGTGCAGTACAAATGTATCGTAGCAGGCATGCACGCATGGCAGTACAAGTATTTTATATTGTAGCGTGCCTTATAGGCGATCTGATCTTTAGAGTAATGTTCGCTCCTTTTATTTACTGTCTACAAAGACGGAGAACAAACATGCATCGTTTACTGAAGCAACGCGTGGTTATGATGACGTTGCTACAAGGATCGGAGGGGGGACGGGGAGTGAAGCTAACAGTAGCGTATTATATAAGATCTGTATGACGTTTCATTGACGTCTGAGCTTGCGTGATAATTGCATTCATTGTATATTGTATACAATCATGATTGTACATTGTTTAGTGTGTCTCCGTGTGATGATGATGACGATGATGTCAGATAGCCTACGTCCCCCCCCCCCCCCCAACTGGCTATTGGCCGGGCTGACTACAGCTAAATGTTTATTTTTATATATTTAGAACTGGCATCGGAGGAGGAGGATGATGATGATGATGATGATGAAGACGAAGAGTCAAGACTGCGATGGAGTTCTCCGACACTGAACCGGATGCATTCATTCATTTCAGTTGTTTTTTTTTTTTAAATTTAGCCTACACACACACACACCGTCAAGAACAACTGGAATGCAGTGGTTTGGGGACACTGGGGAGTTTGGGGACAACTGTTTTGTATGTAGGCCTATTTATTTTCTGTAATATTTATTATAATTGTATTATGTTAGTAGTCATAAAAAATAAAAGACAAGCTTTTACAATGAGTTAGACCTGTCATGGCTATTTTGTTCACTAGTCTGAGGTTTATGGTTTGACTAAGCGAGTTTAAACTGTGATTTACTCTGTAACGGTAGATGGTAAGAACCCAATTTTTTTGTTATAATACAGTATACATTCAAGTCTATATTTTGATACATATCATGGGCACAAAGTCATATCAAAACAATGTCCTTGGATGAGTTTTTTATCAAAACTGTTTCTTCACAACAGGTTTTTGAGATACATGCATGAATAGACACGGTACTGGTAAGACTATGTAAACATGGTATATATCAAAATGTGCGTTAGAATGTCTAATTTTACCCCAAAAAAGAATTGAGTTTATATGATGTTCCATTTCAGAGCTAGGGGGACTTTTAGCTGGATAGGTCAGATTGATCATGACTGACCATGCTGTTTATAGATGGCAAAATATCTACAGTGGTACATGTGAGAAACTTTTTATTTTATTTTAATTGAACTAGACAACTCACCCTTTAAAATGAGATATTGCATGGCTATGTACGCCCAGCAGAAAAAAAGTTATTTAGAAAATAAAACTTCAACCGGTCATAACTTTTTTTGTTGTCCTAGAAACACTACCCAGTGTAAATGCAGGCTCTTTTAAATGGCTTCCAACACCACAACTAAACATTTTATCAACTCAGTTCATTTTTTTCCTGGAAGCAGACAAGCCAAGCTTTCTCTGAAGGTCTTTCGTTGTCACACATTCACAACAGAGAATTTTCAATAAATCATTCAAAAACGCCATTCTGCCATAGAGAAGTCTAAAAACTATATAGAAATCCATGAAACTCTCAAAGAGTTAAAAATGAACAATAACACTAAATTATGTAATTGCTGGATGGTCTTTGGGGATCAAATCCCACCATTTCATGCACCACTCAGTGAATAAGCCAAATCACTCACACTCTGTGGTCTCTTTAGAATAATTTGAATACCTCTGTTCTCTTTTTAACTGTGCATAAATTATATCTCAAATGTTTTCAGCAACATCCGGCCAATTTGAGTATAGCCTATGAGCCTTTGGCCCACAGAGAGTGTTTAACCTTATGGCGAATGTGCAATTCATCCTGTCAGACCATACAGATAATGATGGCAAGATCACATTTATCTATTCTGACAGAGGTTACTGTTTGACCATTTAAATGGTTGTAGTCAAGCCAAACATTAACTGTCTGGAATTCTACAATTCTCTGCTCCGTCTCCAGAGGTGAGACTAATTCAATCACAAATAATTATGTAAAATAGCCTCAATGTCATATTGATAAGCATTTCTGGCTATAGCCTATAATAAGATTTAAATGGGTTTCCAGCACCCCTGGGGTCATAGAATATTCTCAGCTCATGAAATGAAGAGAAACAAAACGGATGGTATACTACATTTGGGTTATTAACCAATCCATAGTCACAGCTCTAGTGTGGGCAAGGACTCTTTAGTCTGCGTGTTGTGAACATGGGCCTTCTGCGGAAGGCTTTCAATTGCATTTGCTTATTAACTCAAATGCTAGGTGATTTTGTCACATGTGGTATAGGCATTCTTTGTGATCAGATATTCGAGAAAGAACTGTGCGTGTGTGCGTCCGCCTAGTATACACATGTGTGTACTATTGTACTATGTACTATGTGTACTATTGATATTCCATATCGGTCCCATCAGTATGCATTACACTATGCTTTTGACCTTTCAAGGATTTCAATCAGATGAATGGAGAAAATAAAATTACAAGGACAATATAGAGGATACACAAACGTGCACACATGCACACACTTGGCACTGTACAGTATACATTAAAGCGTTTCCATTGTATTCACATTTACGCCTGTATACACTCTCCTCTCCTGAGCCCCAGATGCTCGCCTGCATGCCTGCCTTTTGCATGAATCAAGAATCAAGGTGATTTAATTGTCACTAAACTACTCATACAGGTGAAGGAAACCAAATGCGAGTGAGGTCCACAGAACATATAGTGTCACAACAACTATATAATAATAACGAGAATAATAGCCAGACCAGCCCGTTTTGCACCAACCACATGTTGCCCCCAGGCCACCAGTAGTCCATTTGGAATTGTATACAGCTGAAATCATATGAGTATTTCGATATTAACCTGCGGGCCGCATTAAGTGAAGGTGGGGGCCAGTAGCCCATGGGATAGCGCAGGGGTTTCTGCTCTGTAGCATAAGCATTACAAATGTAATACAAATAATACAATACAATAATAATCTGCCCCTCTATTTCCCATTCCAAGTGCATTTGTCTTATATGTAACGCAAACTCCGCTATTCCAAAGCCATCTCAGGTAGGCCTACATATTTAAACTATTTTCAGCAATGGGCTAATATTTTTTGGGGTGGGTAGATCTTGTTGAGCTGGTCATTTTGAAAGTAGCTCTCACGTCAAAAAAGTGTGGGCACCCCTGGGATAGGGGATGCATAAAAAATAAATTAAAAAAAATCTTCTCCCTGTGATGTGTCCCCCTTAGTGGTTATGGCCCTAAGCAACCGCTTATATTGCTTATGCCTAGAACCAGCCCTGGGATGGGATATACCCAGCTTTGGTCCCCACACTATATGAAAGTGTTCCCCAGGGCACCCCCTGGTCCCCTGCCGGAAATTCATTGACATGCGCAAACATGCGCATACCCTATCAGGTAGGCTACGTTCTAATTGTCCCCAAATATTAGTTTTTTCCTTTTTTTAATATGGATTCCCAGATTGCTTGCTAGCTACCCGATTGTTTAGATAAATCCATGTGTTATATATGGCCACCAGGTAGCTTCAACCTTATTAGACATTCTGCTATTATACGTTAACCAGTTTATTACAGATCAGTGGCAGAGATTCAGGGGAGATGTTTTCGATAGTCCACCTCACCTCAGTATGCAGAGTATGTTGAATAATAAGGATTAGTGCTGCTTACTGATGAAGCCTGGTTCCATTTAGACACAGCAGAATACAGCGTCTATCCCATTTCACACAAGGCTGTCTGGAGAGTTTCTGAAGGCTAATGAAGTCTCCTCAGACTTTTTGGAGCTAGGTGTGTGTGTGTGTGTGCGTGCGTGCGTGCGTGCGTGCGTGCGTGCGTGCGTGCGGGCGGGCGGGCGGGCGTGCGTGCGGGCGGGCGGGCGTGCGTGCGTGCGTTAGGCTAACTGTGGGCTAACTGTATAAAGTACAGTTAGCCTACCGTGCTACAATGAGCAACCTGAATGTTTACATCCAAATGAGTATGGATGTTGTCTTCAATGTCTTGAACGCCACAAAAACAATGATGTTTGAATGCATACTTTACACTGGTTGCGAACTTGCGACAAGCTAATTTCTCTCTGCAGTAAAACAAGAGGCTTGGACAAAAAAAACCTATCATTGATGGGACGGGATTCAGAGAATTCTGTCTGGAACTGGAATCTAATAAGGTACTGTGTGCCTATCCAGCACACAGTACCTTAATTAGTACTCAGCTGTTGTGGTAGAATGTGTCTTGCTCAAAGATATCGAGCTGGGGATCTCATCAGGAACGTTCCAGTTCCCAAACAACCACTCTCACTCTGGGTTCAAATCCCAGGTAGGCCATTAATCTCACAGAATCAACCATTAAAGGGACACTTGTAACGGACCAGAGTGGAAAGCCTTTAATTTGAAAGGTCTTCCGGAGACACAGGAAGCTTGCTAACCTACTGGGACCATGTCCCAGTGCTCCCAGGGTCATGTGCTCATCATGGAACGGAACAGAACAGACGGATGGGAAAGTGCACAGTGAAGGATTGTGAGTTTCGTCCAATCATAATATTGTATATAAAGATCACCGACATGAAATGGATGGAATGAGTTTTAAGGGTTGACATTGAATGTATTGTTTCAGTTATCTGTTGCCAATGGAACCACCATGCCATGGTGAATAAGAGTCTAGCACCCAGCTGGAAAAGGGAAAAAGGTTCGTCATTTAATCATGTTTGGAAACTAATATTGTTCACTGTTAACTCGTATTGTTGTGGAGTTTTATGTCTGATACCTTTTCCATTGTATTGCAACACCTTTGATTATGAGTTATGCCAATATGTGATATATGACTTGTGTTTGCTGTCAATGTTGTGTTTTATGATATTTGATTTGTGATTATTGACATTGTGATGTCTCTTTGTCCCCTTCCCCCGTGTTTTGTAGTTTCACGTTGATTCATTAAATCACACATCAGTTGGACTTCACCTTATTATCCAGCCGGGGTCTGCTACAACACTTCACCCTTTTTGCAAAGAAAATATATGTTAATGACATTTAGAAGATTTAGACGACTTTCCTGGGGACTTTATGTGTAATACATATATGGTTTTAGATATTTTAGATTTTAGCAGTGAGCCCAGCTTGTCTCTGATGTCATGGACACTGGGCTCACTTCCTTCCTGGACTACAATTTCCATAATGCTTTGGTGCACTGCTCCTCCTTGTGGATAGGGGGAGGGCTGTCTTACTGAGACAACATGTAGTCCAGGAAGTAAGTGAGCCCAGTGTCCATGACATCAGAGACACTGGGCTCACTGCTAAAATCTAAAATATCTAAAACCACATATTACACACATAAAGACCCCCAGGAAAGTGTTCAAAATCTTCTAAACGTCATTAACATATATTATTTTGCAAAAAGGGTGAAGTGTCCCTTTAAAGGACCACTTCACCACTTTTCAACATCTCTTCATATAATTGGTCCTCACTAATGTTCATGATAAAACACCACCATTTTTTCCTACTCAGTCTGTGTCTCATAGGAGGGCTTTGGGCAGTTCGGACACACGTCCACCAGTGACATCATCATTAGGCAGATTTCTTTTGAAACAAGATTTGTTTTAAAATATATTTAGATTTTTATTATCGTGAGAACGATGGCTTCAACTTTTGTATTGCAACTTTTCAGGAAAAGAAAGCCTGCCGTTTCTATTAGCTTGGATTCACCATTGATGATGTCACTGGTGGACGGGTTTCTGAACTGCCCACAGCCTTCCTATGAGACACAGACTGAGTAGGAAACAATGGTGGAATTTTATCATGAACATTAGTTAGGACCAATTATAGGAAGAGATGTTGAAAAGTGGTGAAGTGGTCCTTTAAGTAAAACAAAACTGTGTGAAAAGCAGTATATTTTCAAGGTCTAAGATCTTCTTTCTAGTCATTTCTTTTAAAGATCTTGGGAAATATAGCATGGAAGCCAGGAGGAACATACTATGTGTAGTCATCTCCTCAGAGGTTTAGAACATAAACCAGAGACAGACAGAATGCACAGTATGCTATGTCTTTTGTATCTTACCGTACCTTCTGACCATGTTACACACACACACACACACACACACACACACACACACACACACACACACACACACACACACACACACACACACACACACACACACACACACACACACACACACACGTCATAAAAAGATTGGCCCGGGTGGCCTCGATCCCGCCAACTTTTCCTATGTGTCACTCCCCATCTCTCTCTGCCCATTTCCTGTCAGTCTACTGTATACTATCTAAAAAAGGCAGAAAAGAATCGCCTGAAAAGAGTAATGACAACGTGTAATTAGTATCAGGGTTTTCACTTTGGCTGGAATTTAAGATAAAAGTGTTTTGACAAGATGTAAATGTAGTCGGTTGGGAAGTAAAGGATTTGTTCCAACGGTGTGTATCATAATAATTACTAACACAGCTTTGTGTTCTGTAGCAGCCAACACAAAGCCCTGTATGTGAAATATATCCCCAGGGAGTGCTACAGTTTTAGACCAGCCAGCTATTTATGACCAAGTATTACATGGAGAGGGAAAGGGGACAAATGACAAATGATCATAACATAAACAACAGTAAATGTGTGTTATTTCCAGACTTTCCAGAGTTACGGGAAAATAAGGAATTGTATTATATGTGTCATTATGACATGATCCAATGATCAAGCCACTATTTGGGACCAAATTGCTTTGTTGTGTGCTCATCTTTCTTTGCCTACGTAGCCTATATTTGCCCAAAGTAGGTGTACGCACGTGTTTAACCGTCTCTGTAGCTACATGTGTATATATGCATGTCTGCCTTCTTGACACATGCATGTTTAATATGCACTCTCAAGGTGTGTGTGTGTGTGTGTGTGTGTGTGTGTGTGTGTGTGTGTGTGTGTGTGTGTGTGTGTGTGTGTGTGTGTGTGTGTGTGTGTGTGTGTGTGTGTGTGTGTGTGTGTGTGTGACCAACCAAGGCGGGGCGAGACCTACAGTAGTAGAAGTACAGTTTATGGGGAAAGTACTGTACATATACGCCCTATTATAGACATGCTCTGCATCATATCAGGTCATAAACAGGCTTAATTGTCATGAGATGAGAAAAGACTGGGAACAATGTTATACAAGGTATAACAGAGAACAGACAAAGGAAACAGTCAACGCTGTATACCCATTGTGGATGGGTGAATGTGCATTTATGTAAAGCGCCTTGGATAAAGGTGCTATATAAATGCACCATTTACCATTTATTCTAGTGCCATTGTGTGTATGCACTGCACAACCTCACTACTTGAGTCAAGTATAGGCCTAAGTATATTCGTATTACTCAGCTAATTACTTTTAAAGTATTGAAAATTACAAATTGCAATACGCACATTTTTTTTTTATTATCAATGCATTAGTATATAAAATGTTCCCTAAAAGTCTAAAATGTTCCAGAAATGTTCAACATTCGTGCGTGACGTCATGTTGTAGTTTGAGTTTCCGGTGGTCAACGTATCACCTAAAACTGTATGAATAGTCCTTAAGTAAATAAGTCCTGGAACATTGTGAAAAATATGAATTGTGAAAATAGCTCATTATAACTTATCGAACACGTATTTTTTCCCTTCCTAGAAATGTATAGTGGAGTCTAAAGTAGCCTACAATATTTGTCACTCCCAACGGACTCAGAACGAGGCAAGGTAGGCTAGTTCTTTCACGCTACAACAAGTCTCCCAACCGCCGTCTGCAAACCATGCCCATTGCAGACTCACACCATATGGGCATAGCACCGGAAAGGACGGAACTAAACTCCAAAATCTAACTTTTACCCAAAAATATATTTAGAAAACAATAAACTTTAAACAAATTGCATAATAATTACAACTTGACAGCAGTAATAATATTTGTCCAAGTACAGTACTCGTAATTATTGTCCATCACTGAATATAGGGTGACACATGCATGTTTACTATTCACTCTCTAGATGATTTTGCATTCAGTGTGCCGTGTCTCTATCTCAGAGACAGATGGACAGAGAGAGAGAAACCACAGGGGAAATGGTCTGAAACTGGAATCCGCAGCTTTATCATTGATCCTATTCACTACGTACAAAATGTAACTCAGTCGAGGTTGCAATAAATAATACATGTATTGTACACTCACAGACTAAACTTTACACTGAGAATTTAGCAGTGTTGTACAGTGTTGTGTCTGTTTAGGTTTGAGTTTTTGCAAGTGGATGTCCATTAACCAAGAAGACATTGAATTACTCATTTATATGATGTTTTTGCATACTAGTATTGTGTGTATTCCACCAGTAATGTTTTCGATGAATTGAGTAGCCTACAAAAGTACCCCAATGGAAACAAGCCAATAGGCTTTCTTGGAGTCATCCTTTTAGCAGACATTGTATTGTAGCCTACTTCCATGCATGTGCGTGTCCATGCAAATAGTTAATAAACTATTTAATCAATCAGTAATCAATGGTATTATCAATCAATCCTACGCACATAAACACGCAGGCACGCGCGCCACGCACGCACACAGTGAGAAGACATATTCAAGTTTCTACATGGACTAACAGTGTCCCCTGGTGCCCATGAAATGAAATCACACTGATATCCTAACACCATGAGTCTTTATGAGTGAACTACAGTACACTGGCCACTTGGGGGTGCTCATTGTTCTCACACACTAAATTCAAACGTATTCTGCTCTTATAATATTATATTGTATTTGTCACATTTTAAGATCAAGTGCATACCGTGTCTGTGTAGAGACACTATTGCAGTATACATATATCAGTTTGTTTTTGGTCTGAATGATCTGGATTCTGGACTTAATTCATTTATTTAAATTATTGTATTAGGAATAACCCCTTAATAACAATAACAAGGTGGACCCTCTTGTAAACAAGCATTCTTTATTGGGTCGTCCACTCACAGTTAACAGTCTTTGTATTGAGTTGTACTTGAAATGTACTGTAATTCTGCAAACTGTTAATACATATTTCAATCAATAAAAAAAAAATGAGATTCAGTATATCGTTTTCGAGAGGGTCCTAAGGACAGCAGTTATTATTTTTAAAATATTTTGTATTTCTTGAGATTATTTTGTTTCAAATATAAAGTATTATTATAGTTTCATAATTTGGTTGACTCTGATTAGTGGCTGAAAATATGTGATCGTGTTGTACCCTTTAGTACACAACCACATATTTACACATTTACATTTAAGGATGCCGAGGCACGCAGTTGGGCAGAGTTTATTTTCCCCAAGTGTCATACATGAATGTGGCAAAAACAAAGGAGACCCAAAGATATCTGTAAAATATATATTCCATACATTTGATACTTCATATCAAATGTAAAGTAAATCAAGCATAACTATTCTAACTAACTATTCAGGCCATCCAAAAAAATCACACCTGTGTGAAGTGAGTGGTGCAACTCCGTGTGGGTTGAGAAATGACAGAGTTACCGTGTGGGGGTCCCTCTACTGTACCCTTTACTGTACTGTCACTGTACTGACCCACAGGAACGCACCTAGGGTGCCGGCCCGATTCCGGCTAGCCGCCCCGCGTCGGAAACGGTTGAGAATTTTTAAAGTTTTCTTTTTTTAAAGTTTTTTGTGTGTGTGTGTGTGTGTGTGTGTGTGTGTGTGTGTGTGTGTGTGTGTGTGTGTGTGTGTGTGTGTGTGTGTGTGATACAGCTGCGCCCTCTGGTGGCGGGCGGGTGGTGTCACAGCGTGACACACAGACAGACATGTTTTGCTGGGTTACATATAAGTGGCTCACTCTCCTTCTCTCTTTCTTTCCCCTGACACAGTCGAGGCAGATGGCCGCCCATCCTGAGTCTGGGTCTGCTTGATGTTTTCTTCCAGTTAAGGGGGAAAATTGCTTGCTCATTTTGGGATCTCTGTTGGGTCTCTGCTCTACATGTAAAGTGTCTTGAGACAACTTGTTGTGATTTGACACTTTAATTGAATTTAATTGAATTGAAATGTTGAACTTAAATAAAATTATCAATACTGCAATATAGGAATACTCTGTTACAAGTAAAAGTCCGAAATACAAAATGTACTTGAGCAAAAGTACAAAACAATTGGCATCAAAATGTACTTAAAGTAAAGGACTCTTTATGCAGAATGTCCCATTTCAAGTTTTCAAATGTTTAAAAATCTTTTGAAAGTAGCACATCTAGGGGCACGGTGGCACAGTCGGTAGTGCTGTCGCCTCACAGCTAGAAGGTCCTGGGTTCGATTCCCGCTGGGGACACTGTGGGCGCTGGGGGCGTGTTCCCTCCTCCGCGTCATCAGTGCCCATACCCGAGGTGGGGTTGGCGAAAGGGCCCTTCTGTGCGGAGTTTGCATGTTCTCCCCGTCTCCTATGGGTAGGTACCCTCACAAAAACATGCAGTAATCCTGGTCTCTAAAACTACCTCCCCCAGGGTGCCTGATGGAGGGGAAAGGAACTGGTCGGAATAATGTGTTCCTTCCACGCGCTACGTCCAACCAGGGAAATTCCCCCCTGTCAGGTGAAAAGAAGCAGCTTGGACTCCTCATGCATAGAAGGAGGCATGAGGTCAGTCTGCTGCCCCCCCCCCCCCCAGGTTGGCAGAGGAAGTGTAGTGCCCATGATTACATTAGATAATTGGCACTGGGTGAAAAAAAACTGGGTTGCAAAAATCGTGGGATAAAAATTTTGAAAAAAAATAAAGTAGCACATCTACAAGCTCACAATGTGTTGCATCATATTGTGAGCTTGTAGATTGTCTATTTTGACGTGGTTAATGTATAATTAACGTACAATATTGGATCCGAGATGTAGTGGAGTAGAAGTAAAAGTATTGGAAATTGGAAACACTCCAGCAAAGTAAAAGTACTGTACCTCAAAATGTTACTTACGTATACTGAGTACTTGAGTAAATGTACATACTTTTCACCACTGTGTATATGTATGTGGAGGTGAGAAGACTGTAGGGAACTTTATGCCAGTGTTATGGCTGTCAGCCAGTTTCTGCACCAAGAGTAAGACAAATCCCTGTTTACATAATAACGTAACATATAACGTATTGCAGATTATGATTTAAGTGATTCCGACTCCAGACATTTCACACACTGTCAGCTGTGAAATATTATTTTTATGTATTTTCATCAACAGGTCAATAGTTTACTTTCTTTTTTCTTTCCTTTTTTTTTAGGAATGCATGCGGTCACTAGTACTTCCTAGTTGAAATCTTTATACACAGACTCTATGAAATCTGCAACTCCAATATGATTTTTTTTCTTGAAAATAACTTGAACTCGCCACATATTATCTCTCATATTCCAATGATAGAATATTTTGGTGACATGAATGACTTGCCATATACATCTTAATGAATATACACAATGAATACTTTCATACAATTCATAGTCTATATTCTACAGTAAACTATATTCACACAATAGTACAAAGCAGGACAGTTGGTCTCATCAAAGTCAGAGCCATGTAGGCTACTGTACAGTACACATAGTGCACAGGCACCACAGCAAGAATGCAGAAATATTTTGTAGTTAGTATTATGTACATGGTTTTACCTTTAAACCATCAGACACTGCATTATCCTTGTCTCTACATCTGATGCTTTTTTTTCTTTTCTATTCATACATTGCAATGTATTTTTCTTCATTTTACTTCAATGTCCAAGTCTTTGTAAACCTTTTTTATTTGCAAGTGCAATACAAATGAAGGTCATTATTATTATCATACATTTTGCCACCGCCACTTTTATTTATTTGCTGTCTGTCTGTCTGTCTGTCTGTCTGTCTGTCTGTCTGTCTGTCTGTCTGTCTGTCTGTCTGTCTGTCTGTCTGTCTGTCTGTCTGTCTGTCTGTCTGTCTGTCTGTCTGTCTGTCTGTCTGTCTGTCTGTCTGTCTGTCTGTCTGTCTGTCTGTCTGTCTGTCTGTCTGTCTGTCTGTCTGTAAGTAACATGGTGCTCATTGTGCACGACTTGTGCCAAACTGTCTGGATTCAGTCTGCCTACTTCAATACCACCATACAAACAGTAGGTGGCGACGTAAGCTCACAATTAAAGTAAATATGTGACAAGTATTTACAATAGCCCTCCTGTCCCAGTCCCATGCATGTTGATCGTGACAAATTCACTACAGTTCTGTTGCCATGGTAGAGAAGATTGCTTTCTAGTATGCAATATGTTACATGTTACATTTTGTCTACTGGTACTATACTATATAACTATGTGTTATCTGTAATAGAGCTTAGCCTATGGAATTAATTGGTTGACATAAACACATTAATTGTAACCCTGCAGTACTGAATTCGGATAGCATATTATGCTGTCAGCAGGGCCTAATGTGTATTTCATTACCTAGTTGTATCAGTAATGTGCAATCAAACTCAATCCGATTCAATCCCTATGTCATTTTTGTGGAATTTCAATGTATAAAATGTTTATAACTAGGTTTTTTATTTTATTTTGGTTTGTTTTGCTTCAACTGTTGAAAAATAATCCAACCATGTGATCTGAATATAATTATTTGATGTAATAGGCTTTTCACGGATTGCAGCAGCAATGTGTGAGTAGCCTATAATCCTATATAAACACTGCTGTAGTCAATTTATTTCTGTCACAATAACCATAACATGGGAAGAAAAAAGAAAAGAAAAACACAGGCAGTTCTTGCATGACATAAATACGCTTAGACCCCTATAAGGTACACAGTAAAACCTTAGAACCCTAAGGTACACAGTAAAACCTTAGACCCCTATAAGGTACACAGTAAAACCATAGACCCCTATAAGGTACACAGTAAAACCTTAGAACCCTAAGGTACACAGTAAAAACCCAATGTTAATTTGTCCATTTGATCATGCTGCGTTCACACGGGCACTCAGGCAGATGCAAAGACTAATCTACCGTTTTTTCAATGGAAGCCAGCGATATGAAGATACAAAGATACAAAGTACATCCGACGTTTGTAGCTGCTGCAAAAGCTATACAACAGCTACAAAGCTACAAAAAGGTTGAGCTGGTTTCAACTTCAGCAAAGCTACAAATACACTGTGTGTAGCTTTGCATCTTTGTATCTTTTGCATCTGCCAGTGTGAACGCAGCATGACTCCCAGAGTGATCACATTTACATTTTGGCTTCTAGTTTGAAAACAATCACACCTGTGTGAGTGAGGGGCGCTCTTGTCATCATACATCATCACGATCACAATTGCCGTCCTCAGTTTACTGTTGTCACTTTTTATCCTCGAGGCCAATCCGTCTGATCACTTGTGGCGTCCTCACTTTTTATCCTCAATACGTACATTGCTCAGTCAATCAAATCATCGCCATGGGGTACACACAAACACACAAAGCTGGCCATAGGAGGGGATAACGCCCCTTAACAAACAAACAAACAAACAAAAACTGTCTGAGGTGCAGGCAGCCTGGCCCATCCAGGCCCGCATGCCTTCCATCTTCAGTATAGGCCTATAGTGTCAACAGGTCTTTGTTGCATGTTCATCGTCCATTCATGCCGGTCTGCATTCGAGCATCTTCTTGAAGGCTTTCCTGAAGCTGTCGTCCAGGAAGGCGTAGAGGAACGGATTGAGGCAGGAGTTGGCGTAGCTCAGACTGGTGATGAAGTAGGAGATGCCGATAAGGAGCGGCGTAGTGCGCAGGTCTGTGGTCAACGCCACGATGGTGCTGAGGTGGAACGGTGTCCAGCAGAACAGGCACACGGCCAGCACGATGAACACCATCACGGTCACCTTCAGTGGTTGGAAAAAGTCAAATGTTTTGCTTAAGGAAAAGTATATAAATACTACAATATATATACACTGTTACAAGTAAAAGAAAATGTAAGCCTATACTTGAGTTAAAGTATACAAAAGGATTGGCATCAAAATGTACTTAAAGTACCAAAAGTACTATACAGAATGTCCCATTTCAAGTTTTCTAGAATTGCAGATCTACAAGCTCACAGTGTGTCACATTATAACGCATTGTGAGCTTGTAGTTCTGCTATTTTCAAATGGACAAAATGTATAGGCTACTGTATAGGGCTGAAGTGGTTAATGTATGTTTTGTAATAATAATACAAATATACAAAGTACTATAGTAACTAAAGTTTTCAAATAATTGTAGTGGAGTATAGGCTAAAAGTACAATAATTGCCTCTGAGATGTAGTGGAGTAGAAGTAAAAGTAGCTGATAGTATTGCATATGGGAAATACTATACAGTAAAGTACACATTCCTATAAGAATTGTATACTAAAGTACAGCACTTAAGTTGAGTACATGTACTTCGTTACTTCGTCACCTTCTTCTTGGCCTTGTCCAGCGCCTTGCCGTTGCTGTTGAGGTTCATGTTCCTCAGCTTGTAGAGCATCATGGTGTATAGGATGCAGATCGTGGACACAGGGATGGCGAAGCCTAGGATGAGAGTATAGATCCGGCTGGCTTTGAACCACGTGCTCTCGGGGCTGGGGAAACTCAGCACGCAGCTCTTCCTCTCCGTGTCGTCCGGGCTGATGTAGACGCCGGCGAACACGGTGAAGGGCATGACAATGAGGATGACCAGCGCCCACACGCACAGAGACACGATCTTGGCCGCCCTGTAGGTGCGGTAGGGCATGCGCTTGGAGCGCACCGTGGCCAACACGACCAGGAAACGATCCACGCTCATGACCGTGAGGAAATAGATGCTGGAGAAGATGTTGTAGTGGTCTATGCTGAGGATGATTTTACACAGAACTTCCCCAAAGGGCCAGTAATTGAGCAAGTGCTCGGCTATGTTTATTGGCAACACTAAGGTGAACAAATCGTCCGCTATGGCCAAGTTCAGGATGAACATGTTCGTCACCGTCTTCATCTTGGGCGCCTTGAGGATGACATAGATAACAGCGGTGTTGCCCGTCAGTCCCGCGGCGCAGATGACCGAGTAGATGACCGGTAGAATGACGTACAGGTCCGCGTAAAAGTAAAACTCGGGTGGCGGGATGCAGTTCGGGTCTGTGCGGTTAAAGTCCACGGAGTCGTTGCACACCGGCGGAGAGCCAGCGGGGATGGACACGTTTTCCATGTTAGCCTGCCTATATATATGTTCCAGTAGCCTCGTAATCAGCACTTCACAGAGTCCTTAGCCGACGGGGTTAGAAGTTATGGTTCAACATGGGTTGTCATGCCCTGTGACTGACAGCAGTAGCCTACGGCGTATACATCCTCATTCGTCTCCATTTGTTTTTCCTTTTCAGTTCCTCTACTGCCTCTCGCTCCCTCACTCTCCCGTTGTTTGTTTTCCATGTCTAAAGTAGAACTGAGAGTCATCTAGAGATGCAGGTGCTTGGTTTGAAGGCATTCTGAGCCTTCACGCTGGATGGTGAAAGACGGTGCCACCGTTTTACGCACGGATTACGCATCACACAGTCTATGAAGAAGCAGAGAGATGGGGCAAAAATAATGAAAAATAAACTTTCTGACTGAGATGGAGTGCGTTTTCAAGTCAAGGCTGTATTTGTTATTATTAAAAGTCAATGGTTTATAATTGGAGATAGGGCGCAAACCTCAAACGCACAATGAAACGCTATTGCATATCAATTTGAAATCGAATTACCTCTCTTTAATTAAAAAAAAAACACTCATGTCCACAAATGGGTACGGCTATGTATTTGTAGGCTACACATAGATAGATAGATATTTAAAGAATCACGATGTCTCTATTGAAACTTGAACTTATGACTCCTTTACATCGAGTTTACATTAACATCATTAAACGTTGTCTCTAGAGGGGGAAAGATATATATGCCTATATATATGGAGGGACAAAGATACTTGCATGACAGATACAAAGAACATGCTGGTGTCTTTCTTGTCCTTACTTACCGCGCTCGAAATGTGCTCTTCTTTCATCCTCTCCCCAGCTTTCTGTCAGTCTCCTCTTCGTGGAACGAGAAGTCGAGAACTCCTGCGGCTGACGTCATCCCACTCTGGAAATGCGCTTAAACGTGTGTGTGTGTGTGTGTGTGTGTGTGTGTGTGTGTGTGTGTGTGTGTGTGTGTGTGTGTGTGTGTGTGTGTGTGTGTGTGTGTGTGTGTGTGTGTGTGTGTGTGCGTGCGTGCGTGCGTGCGTGCGTGCGTGCGTGCGTGCGTGCGTGCGTGCGTGCGTGTGTATTTTATGAGCACATACCGGTAGGTGGGGAACTCCAAACTGGGTAGCCTATACTTTTGGTTCATATTCAACATATTTAAAAATGAACATATTTAAAAATGTTTAAGTATCTAAATAGGCCTACTGTCAAAGGATTATTAGTGAAGCTTGGATTGGGGGTAAATCCCTGCTACATGTCCAGGAGATGTACATCAAGCCCCCTCACGCTACACTACAGAAACAGGAGATGGGCTCCTGTCCTGTCCTGTGTCCTGTGTCCTGTACGTGTGACCATAATGTCACTCTGTTCTATGCATCTATTTGCAGATGACACAGTCATCCATTCATCCCACTCTGATATAGCGCAAATCCAAAGCTCTCTGCAATCAGAGTTCTTTTTGGTCCAGAAATGGCTCTCTAATAATAATCTTATAGTGAATATGAAGAAATCCTGTAGTATTCTGTTTGGTACAAGATATAAACTCAGTCATTTATCCACCGCATTGTCTATTCATTTTGATGATCTCCTCTAAAATCTGTTGACTCTTTTAAATACCTGGGACTTTGGTTAGACTCAGAGCTTTCGTTTAGGCCTCATATCGATTTCATTAGAACTATAGAATAAATGTCAGTCTTAAAATAATGTATAGATACATAGATAAATAAAAATAAAACGAATTGCACAACAATTATTATTTCCTATACTGGACTGGTGACATAATTTACCAAAACACCTCTGAATCACACCTTCACTCTTTAAATGTTGTCTTTAATAATATTTGTAGGTTTGTTCTGAGGTATCCTTATTCCTTACTATACTCACCATTGTGTAATGTATGCGTCATTGAATTGGTTATCACCCCAAGCTAGGAGACAATTCCATTGGGTACTTTTTGTGTTTAAATGTTTTTATTTTAATTATCCCACATATCTAAAACAGTTCTTGAACCAATTTTCATCTGCTTATGCGTGACATACTCAACAGCTTTATTTTATCGTGCCCAGAATCTGGGCACGATAAGAGATTGGTAGGCGTACTTTTAAGTTCAAAGCACCAGCAGACTGGAATGCCCTGCCCTTGTCTCTCATATCAATCACTTCCTTTATTGCTTTAATTTTTTTTTTTTTTATTAGTTCATCTTATATCTAGCTGTTCTTGTTTTTGATTGCTCTTTTGTGTTATCTGAGACTATCCTATTGGCATCATACTTGTTTATTTGCATTGAATGACACATTTCTAGCATTATTATTATTGTTTGTGTATGTCATTGTTGTTTGTTGCTGTATTGTTTTGTTGTACGTTGTATGTTGTGCCCTGAGGACCCCCTTGAAAACGAGTTGCTGCAACTCAAGGGAGTAATTAAAAAAAAACATATAACTGATACAAAATTACTGTAATAGAATTGAAGAAAACAGAAGATCCACTTGGACTTCTGTGGAAAGTTCAGAAACCTGCCTGCCTACCAGTGCCATCATCGGTGGACACTAGGTTTGGTCATTTCAACATTTCAAACCTTTTATTTTTATGCAAGAACAATGGCTTCTATTTCAGCACGGTAACTTTCCGGGAAGAGAGAGGTTGCAGTTTCAACATAGAATCTCCATCGATGATGCCATTGGTAGGCAGGTTTCTGAAACCTAACCGCCCACAGCCCACCAATGACATACAGAGCGAAATTGTGGCATCTTATAATGAGCATTAGTGAGGATAAAGATACGGTTGAAAATGCTGTGCTCTTTCGATTGATTGATTGATTGATTGATTGATTGAAGTATTTATTAACAGTTTGCAGAATTACAGTACATTTCTCTGTGTGTGTGTGTGTGTGTGTGTGTGTGTGTGTGTGTGCGTGTGCGTGTGCGTGTGCGTGTGAAGCAGGGCTGAAAAATGCGCATTCGTGCTCAGAAACCTCCCGCTCCCCACAATATAAAGGTTAAAAATATTTTGTCACTCTCTTTCCTTTACATGTCTCCTTTCTCTCATACTACGACTACATTCTCATATGCATGAGATCTACAATTTACAATACAGGCATTTGACAGTCGCTCTTAATCCAGAGCGATGGTAATACATGAAATGCATAAACATTGTCATTAAGGGTCATGAGTAAGATAAGAACATAACATTCATCTAACAGTAGAATATTTGTACAATGAAACTATAAGTATACGCTAGAATGCTATGTCAATACATAATATGCTATCTAAATGACATATTTCAACCTTTGCAAGAAAGATCTTTGAGGCTAGGGCATGTGCCCTGTTGCCATTTTCTCCTCTACAAAAGGAGAGAGATGGAAGAGAGAGGTGAGAAAGAACGACATGAAAAGAAAGACAAGGAGGGGAAGGAGAGGGGAGGATAATAGTAGTGATTGTTGACTCATGAAGAAGAGAGAGAGAGAGAGAGAGAGAGAGAGAGAGGGAGGGAGGGAGGAGGGTGGATGGAAATGGAATGGGAGGGAAAGTTAGGTGGTTTAAGGAGGGCGAGGAATGACGGATGGTATATTAGAGTGGAAGGGAAAGAGAGGAAGATTATGGTCAAAAAGAAAATTGTGAAAGAGAGAAAAAAAATAAGTGTTTTTTTGATTATGGTAGAGAGAGAGAGAGAGAGAGAGAAAGAGAGAAAGAGAGAGAGATGAGTACGGAGCGTGAGATAAAGAGAAGATGTTGAGATAGAGCAATTCTCCATTGAATTATGCATTTTAAAATTTATATTTCATACACATACAGACATACTCAAGTATTTATGTTGTTGAATGTTGTACACATGACATTGTGCTATGTGGTGCTGTTCCCTGTTCTCCTGACATCCCTATTTTGGGCAAATATTTTCAAACAATTTAACAAAAATGATTGTAGTTAAGTGATTCATTTTCAAGCTCACAATACATTCCATGACACGTTGTGAGCCTGTAGATCTTATATTTTTGTGCAACATCATTATACAACAAAGTATGAAATGGGAATTAAGTGGTTGTATTCTGTTTAATTGTGTTGATTCATCACAGGTTAACATTAAGCTTTTAAGGATTCCTTTAATCTGATTTCATCACAATCATTTTGAGGATGAGAAGGCTACACTGAAAAGGACTTCTGTATTGGATGTTCAATTTCTTGCACCAGAAATAAATATATCAGTGTTTTTTTTTGCACTTGCCTAAACAGTCTGGTCTTTTTGGACAGTGCAAGTGGTGCGTGCCAATTATGAGACTTTCTGATCTCAGAGTGCCAAATACGAGATTTTCTGTTCTCAATGGTTTTGAGTCACGTGGGACTGAAATTATGTGATCGCTAAAACACATCAACCATTCATTCCCATTCTATAGGATTTGTTCACGTGGGTTTATCTCTGCTCTGTATCATTACTCTTATTGCTCCACCATTATGGAATTTTCAAAGGACTCGCGGACCCGTTTGACTCTATACATTTTAATGCGCAAATGCCCAGCAAACGGCACTGTATTTTTCAACAGTCAGGGGATCCATTGTGGTGCACATAATTATTCTGTGACTAAGGTACGGACAAATGTAAAATTGCTGGCACTTAAATAATTATTTACTCTTGGCAGTGAAAGTCAATGGTCAATGGTCTCCAAGGAGTCCTTATCGCGAAAATAAATAAATAAAAATGTCCTCTTATCTCTTCTGAAAGCAACGATTCTGGGCACAATGCAGATGACCTTCTCAATGTCGGTAGCTTTTAAGCGTGGCAATCTGAGGAGCAAACCTTGTTTTGTGTTGGTTCTTGTGGTAAATGTCTCTGGATAATAGTGTCTAAATGTCACTAAAGATTTCAAATGGAAGCACTTCCCATGTGGCGGTATTCTTACTGTTACTGGGGTGAAATGTGCTTTCAGTAGAGATAATTGAAGTATGTGTGTGTATGTACATGTACTTCAAACCTGTGCGTGCGTGCGTGCGTGCGTGCGTGCGTGCGTGCGTGCGTGCGTGCGTGCGTGCGTGCGTGCGTGCGTGCGCGCGCGTGTGTGTGTGAGAGTACAATGAAAATTGAAAAACATGAATGAAAATTCATGCACTGTAGTGTGCTGAACACATATCGCTCATGCATGCTTTGATGCTCCAAACCAATGTTTGATGTGTCACATACCTTCCCAATGGAGTTGTGGTGGTCACTGACTGTACGTGCGTTGCTTATAGGCAACATATATGACATGACATGCACATGCTTTTGGAAAGTCCCTCACGAGATTTCACACGTGATCAGAATGTACTTTTTCAATAAATGCTAGCGAAAATAAATGCTAGCTATAAGTGTTAACACACACATCAAATAAAACCAAAACAACCACCAAACCAAACCTAATCCAAACCCATGTGAAATTTGTACTAGATCCTTACTTACCATACTGTAGATCCTTGCTTGCTCACGTGGTTTCATTTTGTGCATAGCACAGCCTCCCTCCCTTATAGTTTCTTTTTTGTTGCCCCACTTTGTTTATTGTGTTGCTGTATCTGATCTTTTTTGGTTATTGTTCATAACCAGCCCGTTGGGCTATGGTGGAAATGAGTGTGGAAAACCCAATAAAATATGAATCACAAAAAAACACACAACACAACTAAAACAAAATAAACCTAAACCACAAAACCCACGACAAAACAAAACCATAACGTTCAGAAGAAAGAATGTCCTCTGTCTACACTGTTGTCTGCAGTGTGCTGTGAAAAGGCCCTATCACAATGAAATATACGCATCTAAGTGTACAGCTGTTGTCTGTGATGAATGGTGAGACCAGTCAGGTTCAAGACCTAAGGTCATAGGCATAGTGCATTTAATAAAGTGTGCACACGCAGAAACAGCATAATATATAGCTGCCGTTATATTATTCAGAGTATGAGTACTGTATGTAGACATGGTCACTTGAAAATGGCAGTGTGTAGGTGTGAGTGCATACTATATATATAGCTATTGATTATTTTCTACACATATTTCAACAGGAGGAGACAGGTACAGTGACTACCAGCCTTTTAGTCACAAAGTGGTACTGCTGTACGACTTTGTCACACACACACACACACACACACACACACACACACACACACACACACACACACACACACACACACACACACACACACACACACACACACACACACACACACACACACACACACACAGCGAGAGAGTGACAGAGTGAGTGGTTGTTGTTTATGGATGTTCAGGCTCTTTCTCTTTCTGTGTAATTCACTTAGAAAACCACAGAGAGGGAGAGACGGAGTAAAACCACAGAGAGGGAGAGACGGAGTAAAACCACAGAGAGGGAGAGACAGAGTAAAACCACAGAGAGAGAGAGACAGAGTAAAACCACAGAGAGGGAGAGACAGAGTAAAACCACAGAGAGACAGAGACAGAGTAAAACCACAGAGAGGGAGAGACAGAGTAAAACCACAGAGAGGGAGAGACATAGTAAAACCACAGAGAGGGAGAGACAGAGTAAAACCACAGAGAGGGAGAGACAGAGTAAAACCACAGAGAGGGAGAGACGGAGTAAAACCACAGAGGGAGAGACGGAGTAAAACCACAGAGAGGGAGAGACAGAGTAAAACCACAGAGAGGGAGACGGAGTAAAACCACAGAGAGGGAGAGACATAGTAAAACCACAGAGAGGGAGAGACATAGTAAAACCACAGAGAGGGAGAGACAGAGTAAAACCACAGAGAGGGAGAGACGGAGTAAAACCACAGAGAGGGAGAGACAGAGTAAAACCACAGAGAGGGAGAGACATAGTAAAACCACAGAGAGGGAGAGACAGAGTAAAACCACAGAGAGGGAGAGACAGAGTAAAACCACAGAGAGGGAGAGACAGAGTAAAACCACAGAGAGGGAGAGACATAGTAAAACCACAGAGAGGGAGAGACAGAGTAAAACCACAGAGAGGGAGAGACATAGTAAAACCACAGAGAGGGAGAGACAGAGTAAAACCACAGAGAGAGACAGAGTAAAACCACAGAGAGGGAGAGACAGAGTAAAACCACAGAGAGAGAGAGACAGAGTAAAACCACAGAGAGGGAGAGACAGAGTAAAACCACAGAGAGGGAGAGACAGAGTAAAACCACAGAGAGAGAGAGACGGAGTAAAACCACAGAGAGGGAGAGACAGAGTAAAACCACAGAGAGGGAGAGACAGAGTAAAACCACAGAGAGGGAGAGACGGAGTAAAACCACAGAGAGGGAGAGACAGAGTAAAACCACAGAGAGGGAGAGACGGAGTAAAACCACAGAGAGGGAGAGACAGAGTAAAACCACAGAGAGGGAGAGACATAGTAAAACCACAGAGAGGGAGAGACAGAGTAAAACCACAGAGAGGGAGAGGGAGAGTAAAACCACAGAGAGGGAGAGGGAGAGTAAAACCACAGAGAGGGAGAGACAGAGTAAAACCACAGAGAGGGAGAGGGAGAGTAAAACCACAGAGAGGGAGAGACAGAGTAAAACCACAGAGAGGGAGAGGGAGAGTAAAACCACAGAGAGGGAGAGACAGAGTAAAACCACAGAGAGGGAGAGACATAGTAAAACCACAGAGAGGGAGAGACAGAGTAAAACCACAGAGAGGGAGAGAGAGTAAAACCACAGAGAGGGAGAGACAGAGTAAAACCACAGAGAGGGAGAGACATAGTAAAACCACAGAGAGGGAGAGACAGAGTAAAACCACAGAGAGGGAGAGACAGAGTAAAACCACAGAGAGGGAGAGACGGAGTAAAACCACAGAGAGGGAGAGACAGAGTAAAACCACAGAGAGGGAGAGACAGAGTAAAACCACAGAGAGGGAGAGACATAGTAAAACCACAGAGAGGGAGAGACAGAGTAAAACCACAGAGAGGGAGAGACAGAGTAAAACCACAGAGAGAGAGACAGAGTAAAACCACAGAGAGGGAGAGACAGAGTAAAACCACAGAGAGGGAGAGACGGAGTAAAACCACAGAGAGGGAGAGACAGAGTAAAACCACAGAGAGGGAGAGACGGAGTAAAACCACAGAGAGGGAGAGACAGAGTAAAACCACAGAGAGGGAGAGACATAGTAAAACCACAGAGAGGGAGAGACAGAGTAAAACCACAGAGAGGGAGAGGGAGAGTAAAACCACAGAGAGGGAGAGGGAGAGTAAAACCACAGAGAGGGAGAGACAGAGTAAAACCACAGAGAGGGAGAGGGAGAGTAAAACCACAGAGAGGGAGAGACAGAGTAAAACCACAGAGAGGGAGAGGGAGAGTAAAACCACAGAGAGGGAGAGACAGAGTAAAACCACAGAGAGGGAGAGACATAGTAAAACCACAGAGAGGGAGAGACAGAGTAAAACCACAGAGAGGGAGAGAGAGTAAAACCACAGAGAGGGAGAGACAGAGTAAAACCACAGAGAGGGAGAGACATAGTAAAACCACAGAGAGGGAGAGACAGAGTAAAACCACAGAGAGGGAGAGACAGAGTAAAACCACAGAGAGGGAGAGACGGAGTAAAACCACAGAGAGGGAGAGACAGAGTAAAACCACAGAGAGGGAGAGACAGAGTAAAACCACAGAGAGGGAGAGACATAGTAAAACCACAGAGAGGGAGAGACAGAGTAAAACCACAGAGAGGGAGAGACAGAGTAAAACCACAGAGAGAGAGACAGAGTAAAACCACAGAGAGGGAGAGACAGAGTAAAACCACAGAGAGGGAGAGACGGAGTAAAACCACAGAGAGGGAGAGACGGAGTAAAAGAGAGGTAGAGTGTAGTGATAAAGAGAGACAGTCTAGAAGAGTTACAGAGAGATAAGGAAGTGGTATTCCACCATAAGAAGAGAAGAAAGTGAGTATGTGATAAAGGGAGGAGGGAGGGAGACAATGATGCCTCTAAAACCACCAGAATAAAGACAACTACAGTATACTGTACTATAATCTATCTACGTACGGTATATGAATCAACTAACGGCAGAATTGTCCAAACATGAGGAGGATGTCTCTCCTGATCCAAGAACCTATTAAACACCGTTTCTGAGTGCTTGAGTGTCGGAAGCAGACAGCTTGAGAGACATGGGGTAAAGAGAGAAGGACAGAGAGGTTAAACAATGGAGGATTTAAGAGGAAGGATCACATCCGAATTTAAAGATGGGAAACAGTGAAAGAGAGTGGTGTGAGTTAGAGAAAATAATTAATCTTCTGGAAATCATGGAACTGAAATACAGTGATCGTTATTTTTCTGTTTCAACGAATTAACTATTTGGAGTTTCCCCTTTCCAATTTGTCAGACAGAGAGACAGTATCTCGTTCCAAAATTAAATCTGAGTGTGACCTGCTTTTAAGCATCTGAAGTAAAATTAATTGGGGTGCTTTTAACAGGATTGAAGGCTGTTTAAGTCCCCAGATTACAACTTTCAATTCAATTAAATTTGATTAAAGTGTCAAATCACAACAAGTTACCTCAAGACACTTTATAGAGCATAAGATATAATGGTAGGTAGTAGGTACTGTATAGGGATGTCTGATATTGACCTTTTTGCCAATATCCCAATATTGCTGTCACCAGTGTGTGACAGCACTGCAGTTTATAAAACATTCAATATTGGAGGTGAATGAAACGTACATGATGTGTACAGTATCTGTCTGTCATACACCCACGTCTGCCAGTGTGTGTCTACCTGTGCAAGAGTGTGTCCATGTCCAATGCATAATCTATAACCTGTTCTGTCATTTAAATCCTACTTTCTATTTCAAAGAAATATGTAATGACACTGCAATAATATCTGGAGGGCCGGGTGATGGAAGGTGCCCCTCAAGCTGTGAATAAAGAGAATGTATGTGAGGTGCGTGTGTGTGCAGGTGTGTTTGGGTGCGTGTGCATGGGTGTGCATGTGCATGTGCATGGGTGTGCGTGCGTGCGTGCGTGCGTGCGTGCGTGCGTGCGTGCGTGCGTGCGTGCGTGCGTGTGTGCACACGCGCCGTCATAAGATACATGTTACTTCAAGTGTTTAAACCCTCAGTTTATCTATAAGACTTCCAGAGGGAGGTCTCCAAAAACATTAGAATGTTTTAATATCCACGCATTACAACAATGAGGGGATCTATTTAGATAAATTCTGGTAGACTACATATAATGTTAATTGTCTCCACCAGGCCGAAGGCATGGGGAGAGAGTATGTTTTGCACTCCGTCCGTCCGTCCGTGTGTCCGTGTGTGTGTGTGTGTGTCCGTGTGTGTGTCCGTCCGTCCTTCCGTCTGTGAACAGCTAATCTCCGGCACCGTTAACCTGGTCGATGCCAAATTTTTGCACACACACTCCCTGGATGCCAACGATGAACCTCTGCCCCAAAATTTCCAGAACGGCCTGTTATAGCGCCACCAGGAGGCCGCTTTGTGCAAAACAAGTTTTTGGACAGTACACCTACAGATTTTGTCCAAACATCACGCAAATTGGTACACAGTCTCTCTAGAGCCATTCAACGAAACGGGTCTTTCAGATTTCTCAGACTCCATCCTGATTGGCTAAGATTGGCTTCCAAAGTTCGCAGGAGTGCTCAGTTTCAAACAAAATGCTGCAAATCATGAACACATCGTGTGATTTCCGTGAAATTGTGCACGCACATTCCCACTAGGCAGAGGAAGAAATGCCACATGAACATTTTCAACTCAGCCTCATGGTGGTGCTATAACTGGCCGAAAAGTGTTTTTACCTCTAACTGCACGGATCTGTGGATAACTTTGTATGCCAACTCCCTAGAGGCCAAGGAAAAACCTTTGCCTGGAATTTTTCACATCTGCTCTTTATAGCGCCACCAGGAGGCCGACATATGTAAAACACATTTTCTAATATTACTCCTTCAGATTGTATCCAAATTTCACGCAAATCGGTACACATGCTCTCCATAGTCATGTGATCAAGACGGGTTTGTTTGATTTCTCATAATCCACCCTCATTGGCTACGATTGGCTTCTAAACTTGTGGTGAAACTGTGCATGCATATTCCCACTAGGCTTTGGAAGAAATGCCACTTGACAGTTTTCAAATCAGCCTCATGGTGGCGCTACAACAGGCCAAGCCGCGTCTCACACACACACACACACACACAGGTTTATATTGCTCCTAAACATTTTGCCACACATCACACACACACTCCTATCCTCCTGGTGGAGACCTGTGCCCAGAAGGGCACTTTTTCTAGTTATTATTGTATCTACTCTGATTTCTCTAATGGGGCCCCCTCATTCCTTAGCGATGACATTAGGGAACCTCATTGTCAGCAACCTCATTGTCAGCTCTGTAGCAGTGGCCGGCAAACTGTGTTCTTCTGGATCGGACTAGTGAAGAAACCCAGGGAAGGTTGCCGTATATTAGATTAGTCGATGGGTGGCTCTTCCAAGACAGATTTTGCGCTCTCATTAGAAGGCGGGTGTAAGTGCCATCCAACCGTTTCTCTAGTTTCTTTGAAAGTGTCCATGTCTCGGAACCATAGAGTAGAATCGTCTCAACGGTCGTCCTAAATATTTTTACTTTTAACATCTTACTAAGCAGATCTTATGCATGTCATTGCAGGCTGACCAGGCCATACCCTTCCTAGTTTGAAAGTCCTTTTGGGAAGAAGATATATATGAACCCAAATACTTGTAGTCATCAACCTGTTTCAGAGGAGTGTTTTTATAATGTGGTTATTGTTGGATTTGCATATATTTACGTATTCAGTTTTCGTCTCGTTGAGATAAAAACCAACACAGTTGAACAGTTGAACTATGAACATACAGTTCATAGTACAAAAAAACATTTTTTTGTACTATGAAGTACACAAAATAGTTATCCTACACTGTGCATGATGATATGTCTGTCACTTCACACAGGTGTGATTTGTTTGGATTTGTCATTTGACTACAGCCTTTGCCACATGCTGTACATTTAAAGGTTTTTACCCTGAACGAGTCCTCATGTGTTTTTTGATTTCTCATTTGACTACAGCCTTTGCCACATACTGTACAAGTAAAGGGCTTTTACCTTGTAGGTTATGTGTTTTGTAGATCACACTTTATATGATTTTTGGAGTCCTGTAATGTAAACCAGGTATGTAAACTCTTATTGTCCCTGTAATTTAAACCAGGCTAAATGATGAGCCATATTAGCCCTGCCGTGTAAACAGGCTACAATGGCAGCCAGCAGTCATGTCCAGATGACAAGGTCAATCTGAGATTATTTAGCTAGCTAGCCCGCACCAAACTTCAAAGGGAAGCAGGTTTCAAATCAATCAGCTGTACTCTGCAGGACTTCATGTTGGGACCACTCAGCTTTGATATAGACCAGGGCACAAAGCACACAGGCACACAAACACAGAGACAACAAAAACAAGGACACACAAATAAAGACAGACAAAGTAGTAATATACATTTGAATTATTTCTGACGGCTGGCTCTCCTTCTCCTCTACTGGACCATTACCACACACACACACACACGCACGCGCACGCGCACGCACACGCACACGCACACGCACACGCACACGCACACGCACAAGCACACGCACATGCACGCACGCACACACACAGGCACACACACACACACGCACGCACACACGTATGCATGCAGGTGCGCGAGCACACACACACACACACACACACACACACACACACACACACACACACACACACACACACACACACACACACACACACACAGTATACAGTATATCATATGCACACCTGCACCACACTTCTCTTGTGTTACCTTCCTCATCTATTCATCTGGTTTCTTTTTTGTTTGTTCGTCAATTTCATGTTTCTACTTTGTTTCAATGTGTATTGGGCTAACCTGAAGCCTGATCTGTTGATGAGCAACTAAGGTGGTTTGGTTCACTGTTAATTAGCAGGGCTGGGCAGAGGCAGTTCAATCTGAAAAGAGAGCTTCAGCGTGCAGCAGACTAAGTGCATTGCTGCTGCCATTATGTGTATAAGTCATATGCTGTTTAAAAGTTATTGGTTAATTTTATGGCCAGCAGGTTGAAAAGACGAGGCTTGAGGATGTTGTAGTATACTCAGCAAGTATTTTATTAGTTGCTAAGGAGTCACCGAGTTAAACAGAGTTGGTAGAGTTGAACAGAGTTGAACAGTAGCTCAGCTTCTCGTTCTGGATGACGGCGTCTCGTTGTGGCTCGTATGACTGGCTCTTGTCTGTTTGCATTGATCATATATAGATCTCGAACATAACGGGTGTGTGCGTGTATGTGTGTGTGTGCGTGTGTGTGTGTGTGCGTGTGCGTGTGGGTGCGTGTGTGTGCATGTGTGCGTGTGTGTGTGTGTGTGTGTGTGTGTGTGTGTGTGTGTGTGTGTGTGTGTGTGTGTGTGTGTGTGTGTGTGTGTGTGTGTGTGTGTGTGTATGTATGGGGCCAATTAGTCTGACATGTTTGCGTCACTCTATGGTTAATTGAGTTATAATAATGTGTACAACCTAGTAAGTGAATCATACATGCACAAGGCCGATTCTATATTCGACAACACACTAAGGATGTACGCTAGCCCTGTTTTTAGGACTCGAACTTCATCGAAACCATTCGTTTCTAATTAATTTTAAAAATAACCTTCGAGCTCCGAACCTCGGCAGGGGGGGGGGGGGGGGTACGTGGGAAAGTGTCATAGTAGCTTGTTTACAACTGAAACGGACTTCCTGTGCACTAACTTCCTCTTCAAAATAAGAGCCACATGTAATGATTAGTCAACACTAGTTTTATTTCTACTTACAGGACATTAACATCACATTTGAGTTACTTTTGAATGCCTGTCAGATTTCTCTACATAACTGTCTCAGCTGTTGCGCATATACATACAATATAAAACATCAGATACATAGATACATTCAGATATAAATCATTTCCTATAAAGTCAAGACTGTTAAGAGTCAAGATACTGATTCCTCCGGTGGGGAATAAACAAATGAGGTATATATAGTTGCGTTGGTTTATTTGTTTGTATCTTGTGTTCATGATTATTGTTCTCTATGAGAATGTTTGTACTAAATGTATGTTGTGTTTATGACTACTCTCTCTCTCTCTCTCTCTCTCTCTCTCTCTCTCTCTCTCTCTCTCTCTCCAGCCTCCCACTCATACATCACTCTTCCTCAGCTTCCCAGCATGACGGTATAGTCTTTGATTCTACGAGTTAATGTGTTTATAATTAACTCTTTTCAATGTGTCCCGGCTTTTAATCGTTGACAGTGATGTTAATGCTGTGTTCTAATTGGCTTTGCTCGGCCCCGGGCCTTTGGCTTTGCTTGCTGGTTGTCACGGTACCCGTCTCGTCAGCGTTCTGCTAATGGTTGAAAGTCAGCTTGAACTCTGAAACAAATACAAAAAAACCCTGCCATGTGTCATGTTGATATAAAACAATCTGACGGCGAGAAAGATAGAAAAGATATTTATATAGCCGATTGTGTTGCCAAGAGAAACAGAGGCATCAGGCATGGATGCACCACGGTAGATAGAAAGTTAGCGACCAGCCATTGATGGTAGTTTCCAGTGTGTCCCAGACAGTATATGCAGTCATCCTGCCTATGCTGGGTGCTCCAGTCCACAGTACTGTATGTCATTTAGGCCCTCATTTATCAATCGAGTGTAAAATCTGCCCCAAATTCGAGTGTAGGATTCGTAGTACACCCACGTTGGGTCGGCATTTACAAAGTGATCGCAGACAGCTGTTTCTTCCTAATTTCATTCCTAGCAGTGATAAATGTGACGGCTGAAATCAATCTGGCACGCCCTATGAAATCAAGCCTCGCCCTCGTTTTTGCGACATGAACAACTGCCATACGACCTGGAAACCATGGTTACAGGAAGAAAAAAAAGGTTGCCTCGCTGCCCCGGTGCCCCCTCTCTCATACACAGACGCACGCACACGCAACTAAGGCAACTTGCAACTTGTTGTATCTTAAATAAATAAACCTGCATGAATTAAATAAAGCTGTATAAAGGCCTACCCTGTCTGTTTCTCCTCTCGCTTCGCTTCCCTTGCTGCCTGCCTCACCCCCCCCCCCCGCACGCACGCACGCACGCACATATCGCAATTTGCAAGCAACTGTCACTGTGTGTTGTTAGTTGTATATTAAATTATTAAAGTCTTTTTAATTTAATATACAACAAGATATATTAGTGAACGAAAACCTGAACCTGTGAACCATGAATTAAATAACAAATAGGCACACACACGCTGCTGTTTTGCATAGGTGCTCCTCCTGTCCTGTCTGTCTGTCTCTCTCTATCACTGTGGTCCGTCCGTGACCGTGACCAACTGACCATGCACCGCACGTTCGACAGTATTTAGATTGCCTCGCAGTCGCTGCAGTGGCTGGGCACTGGTGGTGGTGGGCTGGCTGGGTAGCCTACCTATCTCCGATGCTGTTCCCACTTGCGCTGGCACGGTACATTTGGCATTCGAGCGACGCGTCAGGTTTATTAAACGAGGAGGAGATTGCACATACAGTAACTCCAGAAAGACATTGGCCTGCTGTAGATTAGGCTACAGTAGGCTACCCACGTTGGGACTCTCCGCAGCTGCACTAGCCTATAGTAGCCTACTCTCCAACGTCCCGTCATGGAAATATTTCAGCACAGACAGCCCAAATCCTCGCATGTATGCGCTCATGCAAAACACTGTTTAAATGGCTTGCAACATTGGCAAAACATTGTTTTTAATTGCGCAAAGACACATCTTATATGTATTTAGCCCATATATACCTATACAGTTTTATATAAACATTTTAGGAGTGAATACATATGTTTCGATGCCTGTGACAGCCTCTCAGCTGGTCAAACAATGCTGCTCCGCTGTTCTACGACAAAAAACAGGTGAGGACAAAGCGTACGACAGCTCCCGACCAGACGTGAGTTTTGTCTTGGCACAAGATCATTTTCAATCTTTGGCGCAAATAGTAAATGCCGAAAATTGCGGTAATTTCGGCGTACACCCATATTTTGGCGTACGCACGGTTGATAAATGAGGGCCTTAGTATCTACATTATGTCTTTGACAACACTAGTAAGAAAGAAAATAGATATAGCCAGTATCTAGTGTGTGCGTGTGTGTGTGTGTGTGTGCGTGCGTGCGTGCGTGCGTGCGTGCGTGCGTGCGTGCGTGCGTGCGTGCGTGCGTGCGTGCGTGCGTGCATGCGTGTGTGTGTGTGTTGCCAATCTGGGAATGTCATCGGGGACATTATTATTATTATTATTATAATTATTATTATTATTACCCTTATTATTATTATTATTATTATTACCCTTATTATTATTATTATTATTATTATTATTACCCTTGCCTTATTATTATTATTATTACCCTCATTATTATTATTATTGTAAAAAAACAGCACCCTCTGCTGTTTGTTTCCTTGAATTTGCCGCCAAATACAATGTGGATAACAGGATGTTGGCCCGTTTGGTCCGCCTCTGGCCCTCCTCTTCCGGTGGAGCCCTTATGATTTATTGCACTAATCCTCAATTTTCACATGTTCTGAATGCCCCTGCCGACAGATTCAGTAGCGCAGCTCGGAATCTGTTCTTGAGAGATTAGTGTGTTGCAGACAGAAACGGAGGCAGAGCTTATGAACAATGACTGACAGGATGTTTAGACCCTCACTTGAATTGATTGAACTTGAGTAGACCTGGAGATACAATCCAATAAAGTTGATTGTTGATACCAGCCAGCATGCCTGCCATGACCAGTGTACCATGTGTTGCTAACGTAACAAAATAATCAGATCAATATTGTTGCTTTCTGTCCAGTCCTCTGTGTATTGTACACAGTCTGGGGCTGAGCCTTGCTTTGTTCTCCCATCATGTTGTGTTTGTATATTCATCCGCTGGACGATTTCGCCTAAAATATGTAATAGCTAACAGATCCACAGGAAAATTGTTACTGATTCCCAGTTCCCACCCAGTATCCCCTTATCAGTATGCAAGGCAGTCACAAAGCATGGGACTGTGCACACGCACGTACGTGCATGTGGCTCTGACTCATTCAAACACTAGCTGTCAGCTGCTAATGGTGTCTTTAACATAGAAATAGCATAAGAAGCACTATAGGCATATTCTTGCTTTTCTTTAAAGTGAGAAAGGTCTGTAAAGCAGCAGGTGGAATTCTATGGTTTCACTTACACGCACGCACGCACGCACGCACGCACGCACGCACGCACACACACACACACACACACACACACACACACACACACAATTGGTGTCTACCACACTCCACTCCTGCTGTTTTCAAACCTTTTGGTGCCCACTGTGCTGTCACTCCCCGCTCGATCCTTCCATTAACATGTCACACCTGCGGCTATCTATCGGAGCACAAAAAACAACTTCCAGATCAGCAGCTGCCATCATCATAAGGCCAACTTGCTGCAAATATTTATCTAGCTTTATTTTGCTTATTTCTTTCCCCGCAATAAACCCTGTTTCTCCTATGTATATTCCCTCATCCCCCCCCCCCCCCCCCCCCCTTCTGTCATTGGTAGTCATAAATCACTCTTAATCTTAATTTATACTGTATAATATATGGAAACAGGAATCTCTCCCAGATGAAAAAAAAGCTGACACCAACCCTGCCTGCCCTGCTGAACCTTCCCCG
>NC_136807.1:16746429-16896429 GCF_951216825.1 Electrona antarctica | reverse complement strand
GTTGTCATAAATTGTAATAAAAACAACAACAGCAGCAGCAGCAGCAGCAGTGTTCAGGCCCCTGTACCTGCAGCCATGAGCCAGGCGACTACCGTTATTACCCTCATGTACATAATGACATTCTGGACACGTAACACACGTTGGATATACAGTAAATGCCATGATGAGGGAATTAACCACCCCGGAGCGCAAGAGCACATTTGGGGTTTATAATATATAAATAATATAGTTATAATTTTACTAATTACAATGGCCGCCGTGCCAACTGAACTGCTGAATGCTGCTGCAATTTAATGTATATTAGTTTCTGATGGGGAGGGATCTATGATGAATGATGACGATACAACACCCAGGTCGCCGAGCCCAAGCGTGCTGCGTTGTCAGCTCGTCTGTTGTATAATAGGGCTATAATTTATATGTTTTGTTTTGATATCGGCGCCTTTTTATGATGCATTTTGTCAGTTTGTTCATATAACTTGCGTGTGGAGAGGGAAAGTAAAAGCCACTTTTCCGTGTGAAAATGTGCGGAAACGCGCGTGCACGAGGCACATGCACGCGCATTTTTGCCCCCTACTGTACGCTCAGCCCCTGCTAGTGTAAAGTACTTCCCGCGGGCTTGAAAGCACATTGACATTGCCTGAATCATTCTGATCTAAACCCATTCTACACAGCTGTCTCTACAACTTCTATTCGGATCCACCATTCAGTCGTTAAAATCACATTGTATATGGCATTGTGCTTCTGTAGAGGGCATATGAGTTGAAGATCAAACATCAGACAAAGTGTTCAAAGACTAAACATCCAGGCATCATGTCTAAATGTAGTAAACACCTGTTATATGTGGGTTTATTTGTGACTCACTCATACAGGTACAAGCAGGTACAAAATGTTGAGGGACATTGCACAAACACTATGTTAACAGAACAGCAATAACCTGAATAAACACAGTTTATACGAATTATAATACTGGATGTAATGATGTAAAAGAAAAATATAAATGAAAATAAGTTTAAGTTCCATGATACACCTCAAAATACCTATGAAATAAATACAACAAATCAAGTGCTAATCTTTTAGTGGCAGGGCAAATACACAATGTACAAAATATAAACAGAGATAATAAATATATAGGCATGAAGGCTAGTACGTACATATCCAAACATGTGCAGGTGTTGGACTGTACATCAAAGATGATCCTTTTGAAACTTCTCAACGGAACTTTCAATGCCAATTTTAGTCTGGACTGTAGGTCGTTCCACGACCAGGGGCCAAAGAAGGCCAGACATTTGATCTGAGGTTTAGACCATTTTTAACTTGTGGCTGGTCTAACCACAATCACTTTTTGACTTGCACTGTAAGTAAGATAGCTGTACAGTACATCAAACCATAACTCAATCTATGACCAACAACGCTCTTGGCGTGTAAATGACAACTGTGTTGGTTGTAAACTAGCCCTATTTGTTATCTCTATTTTTTGCTGTTTTTTCCTCAGATATCCCACATTTTCTAGTTTCTCAGTCTTTCCCTACACATCACACTCTTTCGTCATCGTAGGTGCATTTGTAATTGCTGTGTACTTGCATGACCTTTCTGTTCACTACAGGTGGGAACACTACATTAGCAATTCGACTAACCCATTAAAATGTTAAAGCATTAACCATTAATGCATCTGTGTCATTTTAGATCTTAAACACTTTAACCATACTTGCGCAATACTGCGATCAGCTATGTATGTATGTAGGGATGTTGCTCCCGATCCGATGCAGTAATCCTGGTCTCTAAACTGCCTCCCCCTGGCCAGCCGGGGCGCCTGATGGAGGGGAAAGGAACTGGTTGGAATAACGTGTTCCTTCCACGCGATACGTCCAACCAGGGAAACTCCCCCCTGTCAGGTGTAAAGGAGCAACTTGGACACTCAGGCATGAAGGAAGCATGAGTTCAAGTCCGTTGCTCTCCCCATGTCCCCCATATATGGGGACTAGGTTAGCGGAGGGTGTGTAGAGCCCAGGATCACATTAGATAATTGACACAGGGGTGAAAAATGGGTTACAAAATCGTGGGATAAAAATTATTTAAAAAATAAAAAAAAATAAAGAGAGAAAGCAAAAAACTAAGGTACATTTCAAGGTTGGTATAAGGTCAATAACGGGTCTAAAGGATTTAGAACAGAAGTTGTATAAGACATTAGTTAGTAGAACTCAAAGTAGAGAGGGTTTACAGAGGATTTAGACCAGCAGTTGTACCACCAGGCAGTAGACACTACCGGAAACTTCAGCTTATATAGGGATCAGAGCAGCAGTCGTACCCAGACAGCAGAGAGCTCAAGGACTCAGAGCAGTGCCAGTAGTGAGCGCACCTCGTGGCATGCTCTGCTTGCGCACAAGTAGGCCATACATGGCCTACTTGTGTGCAAGGCGCAAGTTGGTGCATTTTTTATACTTTGGCTATTTAAAAAAATGCAGATATAGGCCTACAAGCTCATAGCATGTCACTTCGTGCCACATATTATGTTATAAGCAAAATGTTTAACTCTGGGGGTCCCTGGAACAAAATATTTTGTGTTTTTCAGAAAACTGTCGATTCTAAAAATGTCTTCTAAATCCTCAGATCTTAATGGGTAACTCAATGACACGTTTCTTACAGTACATTCACACTTATTGTGGTTCCTATCCAATCTCCCTGCCTGTCTGCGTCCTCTCCTATCTGTAATCATCTCACCCTCTCATCATTATATTTCTCTCTCCCTCGCTTTTCTTTTCTTATGCTCTTGATCTTGTGCTCCAGCCTCCATTATCTTGTTTCTTGAGCTTGTCTTTTACAGACTGATTTTGGTTATTAATGTTATTATGTGGTATGCTGTTTGTTACACGATGGTCTTACCTCTTCAAGAACGTGGTCCAAGATTTCGAATGCGGCCAGAACTCCATCGTGTAGCAGCCTCTGTTTGTGCCTTTATGACAGAATAATTATGCTCAGAATAAGGACGCCAGGGTTCATGTGGATAATGGTAAACTTGCAATGGCTCCCCATCAAGAAAAGCAAAATTAATTGCAGTAAAAGCTCACATACTGACTTGTGGTGGGTAATTACCAGCACTTTTATCAGCTAGTCTGCTTTGGGCAGAGGGAGCTGAACATGCAGTTCAGGGGATTGAGGGTAATGGAGGTTGGGACAATGACAGGAACAGATGGAGGAAGACAGAAGGGGTGAGGGTCAAACTTGTACACGCACTTTACCCACAATGAGATTGCCATTGCCATCCATCACACACACATACGTGCGTGCGTGCGTGCGTGCGTACGTGCGTGCGTGTCTGAGTGTGTGTGTCTGAGTGTGTGTGTCTGAGTGTGTGTGTCTACACTCCAGAGATCTCACAACTACTGTGGCACCGAACCAAAGTTAAATTGCGCAATTTTACCAGCAGCGCAAGGAACTAAATAGCGGAATATCTTTCAGACTAGTTTCAGAATCTGTTTCTTCATGCTTGTTTGCGTCTTTCTGATCATGTCATCATAATTATAGTTGAACAATGAGCAAGTTACGTACAACGACCGTTGTGTCAGTAGATTTTACGGGGGCCAGTTTCGAATTGCAGCCGTCCGTAGGTGCCCTTTGAGGGCAGTGTTGAAGGAGTCAAGGGATTTGCATGTCTTAATGACTGTTGGTAGGGCGTTCCACATTTTGGTGGCATAGGAGCGAAATTAATTTAGTCCCTTGTTTGTGCCGAATCTGGGTTGCACATGGTTTGTTGAACTCCCTCTGTTGTTGTGGGTGTTTACTTCGTTGACATTAAGGAAGTATTTAGACATGTACACATGGGTATCTTGGTGGTGTATTGAATCTTGTGGACCAGATCCATTGCAAGATGCTGTACTCTGTCGTCAACCCTAAGCCATTCCAGCCTGTCAAAGTGGGCAGGGGTGAGGTGGGTTCGGGGAGTGAGGCCAAGTAGTAGCCTGACCAGTTTGTTTTGGGAAGTCTGGAGCCTAGTTTTAAGGGCCTTAGAGGTGCTGTGGTACCAGGAGGTGCATGCATAGTCGAAGAAACCTTGCACGAGGGCTCCTGTTAGGGTGGTTTTGTTGACCAGCGAGGAGATCCTGTATAGGAATCTTGTTCTTTGGTTGACTTTTTTGATTACGTTGGTGGCCATTTTATCACCGGAAAGATTTGCCTCCAGGATGGAACCTAGGTAGGTAATTTCATCTTTTCGTGTGATAATATTGTCACCCACTCTAATCAAGAAGTAATCAGCCTTGCTGAGATTACTATTTGAACCAAAGAGAATGGATTCAGTTTTTTCCCAGGTGTAGAGATAGTTGTTATCCTAGTCTGTTTCTAGGCCACTTGAAACAGACTTATTTCCCCGAACAATCAGATACATGAACAAACTGATAAGAACCACAACACACACACACACACACACACACACACACACACACACACACACACACACACACACACACACACACACACACACACACACACACACACACACACACACACACACACTACACTACTTGTTTGTTTGCTTGCTGTGTTTGATGTTGATGTTATGTTATCTATGCTGTAGTCTCGCGTATCCAGACAACTATTCCACAATCTCCGAATGCTACGGTATATAGAGTCTGGAACAGTATGCTTAGATGATTTCTATTTATATTAGGATAAATGTGCGTGACTGTAAAGACGAAACGGAAGTGGGGAGGAGGCTCCACTTCCGAACTTCCGTTGCTCCAGACTGTATGATGGAAGGATTTGGAAATTGTGAGAGGCAATAACAGTCTGGCAACGCGAGACTATATATGCTGCTGCATTGTCTGAAGGAAGCCAAACAAAAATAAGTTTTACTCTTATGTACCTGTACACGAGATGTAAAAAATAAAGTACGACCTTGAACCTTGAAAGTTAAACTTACGGTATAAGCCTATATAGGCCTTCATGAATCATTTTGGTTTGCCATTTAACCTGAAATCCGGGGTAGCATGTCAGTTAGGTGGTTTATTTAATTCTGGAAGTGAAGTGGGCTGGGGTTTATTTTCTTTTATTGTGCAGTTGTACTGTATGTAGTGTAAGCACGTCAAGATGCCATTTTATCATGTCTCCACACAGTGTATACAGTGAGTGTCACAAGCAATGTGAAGTATTATGAATTGCTCTCTGCTGACATTCATAGCATTATTTTCATTGTTGTGTAAGTGTAACACTAAACAACTTGTAATGTGTATTTTCGTTATGTAGCCTATTAAAATTCCTTAGCCCCCTGCTAACAAGCCCATTGCAGTCACCATTCTCTGGAGTCGCCACTGACACGCACGCATGTGCACACACATGCACGCCATGCACACGCACACACACACACGCACGCACGCACGCACGCACGCATGCACGCACGCACGCACGCACACGCTCACACACACACACACACACGCACACGCACACACCAGTCATTGTCTATCCTTTTCACTGTTTTGATATCAGTCCACACTACAGATCAATATCTGGCCACTCCGGTCCCTGTAGCTGCAGCTCCAACTTGATTATTTAGAATGTCAAGATTAAAAAAAGTTTCTTACATGGCGTCCTTGTTAGTTTTGTTTCGATTCTCTTTGATGCGTAGGTCGCAGGAATGAGAGCACCTCAATGACAGGATGTAATTGAGTTTGGATCAACATCAGTGGGAAGTCTGAATTGAATACCCAGTGGAGCTCAAGAATAAAGAAAATGAGAGTGCAAAGAAAGGGAACAAGGGAGTAGAGAGAGTAACGAGCAGAGGAAGATATATCGTCAGACAATATCAGCATCTATCAGACAGTCTTGTTGTTCAATTTACATTTGGTAAAGTAAGACTTAAATGTGTACTTTCATGACCATGTATTATCATTCTGGCCTTATGAAAGCCTATGATATGCATGGAATACATTTTGAAGGCTTTTTGCGTCTGCAGACCAAGAAAGAAAAACATGATATAAATTGTATTCCAAACCTGCCTGGATAATATATGATCTTGAATCGAATTGCCAACCCTGTGAAATTGTTTTGACTACCACAATAGTTGAACTCTCATCCGGCTTCATACAGTATGTGCCATGTGAGAGGAGAGAGTAAAATTGCAGATAAGAAGGTAGAAGTCCGCACGCAGATCTTGACCTCCCAAATTGTATTAAATATAAGATTGCGTTTTGGAGCTCAAGATTGGTGTGCAACTTCTATAAATGTTTTTTTTGTGGCTTTCACGTTTATTTTATATATTTTATGGAGGGACAGACAGTAGGCTGACAGGAAATGGGGAGAGAGATGGGGGGAAAGACATGCAGTAAAGGCCGTCGGGATCGGGAGTGGAACCCGCGGCACACTGCCAGACTGGATTACCAGCCAAGGTGCCTGGACCACTGCCATGGCCCAGGCTGGTGTGCAGACTTCTATCTCCTTAATTATCTGTATATATTTTTGCACTCGTATCTTTTGAGATGTGTGTGCTTCCATTTTGGTACAGTACAAAAGAATTATGAAAAAACTGCAAGCAGAAAGCTGCAAGCAGAAAGCTTTAGAACTGAGAGTTGAAGCAGAACTGCAGATTTCTGGAAGCTTGTTCTAGATATATGGTGCTTGTTAAAATCATAATGCTGCCTCTCCCTATATTTAGCTTAGATTTTGTGGACACTGGACAGAAAGCAAAACTGTCCCAGACAACCTGAGAGGTCTGGATGGTTCATGATGTAGTCATTGTAGTGTACAAGTCATAAATGTATTTTGAGCCTAAACCATTCAATGCTTTATAAACGAACAGAACAGATATGGTCCACTTTCTCTGTATGTTCTGAAATAAGACTTGAGTATCCGCAAGCACACATGTACACACGCATGCACGTACACACACGCACGTACACACACGCACGTACACACACGCACGCACGCACGCACGCACACACGCACGCACGCACGCACGCACGCACGCACGCACGCACGCACGCACGCACGCACGCACGCACGCACACACACACACACACACACAGGCATTCCCTGATATTAACTGACTACAATCATTCAGTAATCATTAACTTCAACATAAGTCTAACCTTTAAACATCCTGCTGAGAAGACAGAAGTGGCAGAACATCCCACAGAGGAATTCTATCATCTGTCTATCTAGGACATTTTGTCCTCCTACAGGCGGAAGAACACACACACACACACACACACACGCACACACACACGCACACGCACACGCGCGCGCACACACACACACACACACACACACACACACACACACACACACACACACACACACACACACACACACACACACACACACACACACACACACACACGTACAGCACCGCACACATTATATGAGCTTGTGAACTGTAGCTTGCATGGTAATAAGAGTTTTCATTTGTTATTGTGGCATACTACTATTGTATAGTTGAAGTAATAACATACTTTTGTGCTGATTGGTGTGGCTTCATGCTGCGTTTTTAAGTTTCATATGAATTGGCCACAACACGTTAACACTATAGCCTGGCCCAGCCACCATGATTTCTGGTATAGAGGGATGGGTGATTCCTGGTATAGAGGGGTGGGTGATTTCTGGTATAGAGGGATGGGTGATTCCTGGTATAGAGGGGTGGGTGATTTCTGGTATAGAGGGGTGGGTGATTCCTGGTATAGAGGGATGGGTGATTCCTGGTATAGAGGGGTGGGTGATTTCTGGTATAGAGGGGTGGGTGATTTCTGGTATAGAGGGGTGGGTGATTCCTGGTATAGAGGGATGGGTGATTCCTGGTATAGAGGGGTGGGTGATTTCTGGTATAGAGGGGTGGGTGATTTCTGGTATAGAGGGGTGGGGTATTTCTGGTATAGAGGGATGGGTGATTCCTGGTATAGAGGGGTGGGTGATTTCTGGTATAGAGGGGTGGGTGATTCCTGGTATAGAAGGGTGGGTGATTTCTGGTATAGAGGGGTGGGTGATTTCTGGTATAGAGGGGTGGGTGATTCCTGGTATAGAGGGGTGGGTGATTCCTGGTATAGAGGGGTGGGTGGTATAGAGGGGTTTGTGATTCCTGGTATAGAGGGGTGGGTGATTCCTGGTATAGAGGGGTGGGTGATTCCTGGTATAAAGGGGTGGGTGGTATAGAGGGGTGGGTGATTCCTGGTATAGAGGGGTGGGTGATTCCTGGTATAGAGGGGTGGGGGCTGGTATAGAGGGGTGGGTGATTCCTCGTATAGAGGGGTGGGTGATTCCTGGTATAGAGGGGTGGGTGATTCCTGGTATAGAGGGGTGGGTGGTATAGAGGGGTGGTATAGAGGGGTGGGTGGTATATAGAGGGGTGATGCATGATGCATATGGGAGCACCCCCCACCAATGAATGGATGCCTATGGGCGCACCGCATGCCCCACCAATTGACAGGTTGTCAAGTGCACTTGGCTCTGAGTATTTTTAATTTGCTTATTTGCAGTGATTAACCTGTGTGTGCGGGCCTAACCAATGATTACAATTCAGTGCAGCTACTCAGTCAAGCTAAGCTATTGTATCTGTCTCTTTAGTGGCCCTATGCAATCTACTATTGGGCTATTGGGCATCCCAACATAACATCTCAATTGGGTGGCTCCCTCAACACCCCTCTCACTGTCTTTCTCTCTCTTCCTTTAAGGGACCACATTCACCCATTTTCCAATATATTGTGATATCTGGGATTCCATAATTCTAGATACAATATTTCATGTTCATGTTCTGTTTGTGAAACTGTACTTAATTCCATGACATTGAATGTAAGTTGGTCAGTCTCCCCGACGGCGTAAGGCCGTCGGAGGTGCCTCTGCTGCTTTGCTGCTGTGTACTCTGAAATAAACAACATCATCGAAACATCTCTCATCTGCTGTCGTGCCGTGTCACAACTTTCTCCGGGGCTCACAGATGGTGACTGAAATCCGTTGTCGTTGGACATTTTTATGCGCCAGACAAACAGAACCAGCGGCTTTTTTGATTCAGTCTAATTAGCGAGTTTTTGTGAATGGCGACGAAGAGTTCCAGTGGACCGGGGATGATGATGGCGACCACCGCGATCAGGAGTGTTGCGCAACGGCGACCTGCGTCACTATCCAGCCGGCGGACGGGTGGACAGCGGTATCTTCAGCACTAATGCATGCTCATTATAATATGTTACCATTTTTGTCTACTCACTCTCAGAGGAGGGCTGTGGACAGTTCAGAAACCAATTAAATGCAGATATAATTAAAATGGGTGAAGTGGTTCTTTAGTCCAGGGGTTCTCAACGTTTTTGGCTGGGGACCCCCAGAAATGCTTTGGCCATGTCTCGCGACCCCCGCCCCCCCCCCCCCCCCCCCCCCCCCCCCCCGGACCTCTCCCCACTCCCAATACAAACTGACTGCAAAAATAACCTTAATAATAGAGAAAATATATCATAAAGGAATACTGAAACCGGATATAATAATTAAGGAAAGTTTATGCATGCACTGTGTACTATGTAAAGTGTAAACTCTTCATTTCCATTTTTCCAGCCATTCAGTTGCAAAAAAAAGAAAAAATATATAATAATAATTTTTTTAATTTTTTTTAACAATTTGGGGACCCCCCAAAATAATTTGGCGATCCCCCGAGGGGTCACGACCCATGGGTTGAGAACCCCTGCTTTAGTCCACACCTGTGCTCTCATTTTTCGGCCATTACCTTAACAGGCCAGAAAGACATCTTCCTTCATTTCTTCGTCCTCCTCTCACACCTCCATTCTTCTAACTCTCCTTCCTTTAAATGGTAAATGGTTCACACCATTATAGAACCTTTGGTACAGCACCTTTAATCCAAATCGCCTTTTATTCACAAACCTGCACATCATGAGCCATGATGTGCAGAACATCGAGATCGAGAACTCTCCGTTCAAGCTACAGTACACTTGAGCCACTGCCATCCATTTACCTATTTCCCTCCCTCCTCTCTTTTCTTTGTCCCTCTGTAATTGCTATGAGTGCTAGACATGGTAACATTCAGAGTGAGTCTGTGTGGTCCATGTGGCTTGTTAATCATATCATGTTTGGACAGATTGAGCCTCTTATTCTAAGCACCTTCTTGGAAGACAATATACTCTTGCACGCACGCACGCACGCACACACAAACACACACACACACAATCTTGGCCTCTGCCCTTTTATTGTTGCCCACTGTGTTATTCCCCTTGTTCTGCTGCACGCCGGGCTCCTCCCCTCTCTGTGCGGGCGTGATTGAGAGATTGCTTCCACCTGAGCAACACAGCTGAAGAGCCTTTGGTTAATGGGACTTTAGGCCACGTCCACATGCACCATAGAGTATTAAAAGGATAGAGACTGAACCGGAGCGACAGCCCCAACCCCCCGCTATTCATTTCAGTGGAGGTTGCTCAGTGGCGTTTTGAAGAACCTGGAAGAACCGTCTACTTCTGCGTTTTTTTTCGATTTGGACACCAAATTTGGTGTCCAACAAATTTGGTGTCCAAAATGTGGAAGTGCAAACGGGCGCTCAATGTTAAACCCCAGCTGCACAGGGTTTCCTTGTCATAACTCCTCGGGTCCGCCTGCAGTCCCCGCTCTTACCACTAGGGCCGAGCGCCTCAACGTTGGATAGCAGTACTGGGGGCTTGACATGCACAGAGACGTTTAGGCGCTCGTTTTTTAATCCAGGTCCCAGACTGAACAAATCTGAAGACGGCACCCTTGCGTCTCCATGTGTACAAACAATACGCCATAACCCCCGTCTTGCCCCCCCAACAACAATGATGGCGGCGCCTAGCCTTGCATTCGTACTGCAGAATATGAGCGTGATAGGGCTTTTACAGCAACATTTACTGCCACTATAGGACCACCGTCAGCAACAAGGGAACATGGAGATGAGTTGTATGTGCATGCTCCATGTCTTCTCTCTTTTTGGTGCTTTGAGGCAGCTTTACAGCGTCACTTACAGGCCGGGCATATATACTATGTGTTACAGTAGTTGTGTGGCGTTGTGTACATGGTTTCACATTTCTTGAGACGATTCCGTGTGTATGGTAAACATTTAGAAAATGATTCTTTAAAACATCTCCGTATGAACATGGCCGTAGTGTTGTTGTTGAGGTTGCTTGTTTATAGCGTTATGTTGTCTGAGTGAGTAGGGTGTATGTTCAATGACAGTTTGTCTGCTAGGTTGTGTACTGTTAACCCCGCTGTTAAGGTGAACAGTACCTTGTGTTTAAAGACACAGAAGTTTGAGTTAAGCCTCTGTTTTCTGTGTCCTACATTGAGTACATTCAGGTTTGAGTGTTTGAGTGCTTCTGTAAGCAAGCTAATTTATTAAATTGTTCTGGCTGAGTGCTGAGAATGCTATGTGGCTCCAGAAAGACCAGAAAGCAGTTTACAATCACTCTGTAGACATACGGCTCAAACTTGATAGCAGTACAAAAAAGGCAATGTTTTACTGATATATAAACAGAAGAGGAATGGGAAAATCCAAGACTTAACATGCTCATCTTTGGGATTTCTTTGAGGGTAAATTGAGATAGTAGTAAATCCGTGCCAAAATGTGTCTGCAGCACCCCAGGCACTAGAAGCAAAGATTTTCAGCAACACCCCAACCCAAATTTGTCTGGTACAAAACAATTTGTAAATAATTGACTATACTAATTGTTTTTGCTTTTTGTCCGGAGACTGGCTTCAGAGCAGACGCATCTCCTCAGATCTGATCCCATTTGATTTGGTGTTGGGAAACCGTTGCGACTGCATACCCTTGCTGACGTCGAATCCAAGCAGGGTTCGAACCCACAACCTTCCATATGAAAGGCATATGCTCTAACCGCAACACTAGGGAGGCTTATAATACATTGTTATAGGCCGTTATTAACAGTGTATATATACACTGTTAATAATGATTCTGCATTTAATTGATTCTTGTGGATACAAGAATCAGGCCACAGTTTTTGTTTATTTTATTTTATTTTCCTTTCCCTTTCTTTTTTTTTTACAGCATGATTACTGTTTGCCAACATTAGCCCTCATAACTTGGTTCTATTTGACCAGCCTGAGCTATGAAGATAATGACATATAACCTATAGGCATCCTTCTATTTGTTCACCTTCTCACCATTTCAAAGCAGCTGACAGCTGTTTGGATTGAAGATAGTACAAATGCTACAACGTTTACTCACATAAATTAGTTATTTGCCATTTGTTATCCCATGCTGAAGAAGGTTCAAGAGGTATTTTATCCCCCTATGCCATTTCTGATTGCATTCTTTATCCAAGACTTTGCAGATGCTGCTTGAAATTGCACGTTTGCGTTATTTTATATTGTTTTGCTTATGTTAAACGTGAACTAATGGAAGCTTTGTTACACGCATATGAATGTGCATTTATTATTTATCTTTCTAGTACTGTGTGTGTGTGTGTGTGTGTGTGTGTGTGTGTGTGTGTGTGTGTGTGTGTGTGTGTGTGTGTGTGTGTGTGTGTGTGTGTGTGTGTGTGTGCATGCGTGCATGTGTGCACTTTGCTGTACTGAAAGAGTGAACACAGAGGTTTCAGCAGAGACACACATTGCTTTGATGAGAAGCAGATGTTTGACTCTCCCTCTCTTCCTGGTTCAGTTTCCAAAAATAACCATGTAAAGCCACATCTTAGAAAGTATGACAGATGTCTGCGACAGCCTCTTTCATCATAGTTCAATTTCACACCCAGCTGTTTATTGCATGATCTGTCTTATGCACAGGTGCACAAGGGAGATGTAATTTTCCCTAGGTGACACGGTCAATGAACATTGAGACAATATGAGGAATAAGGTGACAGTATGATCTACATAAACATTGTGACAATAAACCCATGCAAGCAACACCATCGTACGATGAAGAATAAAATGGGCACTAGAACGCTGATGCTAATAATAGTCTGTGTGTAGCTCCTGTCTGTTCCTCTGGCTCCGTTCTGTCAAGCCCGTCTTCCAGAGCACTTAAACAGGCTCCTGTTTACATTATATATACACATGCCCACACACCTTTTTTTAGATGATATTTACACAGTGGCGGTTTGTTTATTAGGCCAATGGGGTGACACCCCAATTTTACAATTTACATTTAGGCCTTTAGCAGACGCTCTTAATCCAGAGCGATTTACATTAAGCAAGAACAAAAAGCATGGCAATACATCATATACATAAAAAGAGTTATCATGAATCATACGTAAGCTAAGAACGTAACAGTGGAATATCTATATAATGAAACTAGCATATATACTATATAGTGCTATGTCTACAAAAAATGCTATATAAGTCTACATAAAATGCTATCTAAGTCTACATAAAATGCGATCTAAGTTACATAAGTTATGCCTTTGCATACGCCTGTAAGGTCGTCAGGGCTAGGGCAAGTGCTACGGGCCATGATGGAGTCTGAAGAGGTGGGTTTTCAGACTACGGCGAAAGATTGGAAGTGAGTCTGCAGTTCTGATTGTAATGGGAAGTGCATTCCATAGTTTTGGAGCCAGAAGGGAGAAGAGTTTTGGACGTGTGGAGCGCTGTCCTGGCGTTTTTAGTGAAGGTACTTCCAGCTTCCCTGCGTTGGCTGTTCTGAGTGCGCGGGAGGGTTTGTAGGGTTCAATCAGACTTGCAAGATATGGGGGAGCCATACCTCTGGTTGCTTTGAATGCCAGCATCAGAGTGAGTTTTGTATTCTGTGCGGGCAGCGACCGGGAGCCAATGGAGGGAGTGAGAAGGGGGAAGACATGTGCGAATTTTGGCTGGTTGAAGACCAAGCGCAAGCGAGCTGCGGCATTTTGGATCAGTTGGAGAGGCTTGCGCATGCTGGTAGGCCAGTAAGGAGGGAGTTACAATAGTCAAGTTTTGACATCACTGTTGTCTGGATAAGGAACTGGGCTGAATCCTGGGTGAGGAACGGTCTAATTCGTCGTATGTTATGTAAACCTACAGGACCTACAGGATCGAGTGACAGCTGTAATGTGTGCTTTGAACGAGAACTGACTGTCCAGGACAACACCAAGGTTTTTTGCTGTTGGGGCGGAAGTTACCAATGCGTTGTCTATGGCGATAGTTAGCTCCCGCATGGGGCAGGACTTAGCTGGGAAGAAGAGAAGCTCAGTCTTGTCCCCACCAATGTGGAAAAGAGAGACAACTTTTAACAAATATTCTAGTGTTAGATAAAAAGATATAACAGGCTGCTCTAGACTAGAGTGTAAAGTTGTGTCTGCTTAAGCCAGTCATATAGTGAATGTCCTATCAACACCACCAGTAAACTGCCCCTTTGTGCGATTTCAGTCTGGATGAAAAGCAGACTCAACCATAACATCACCATACCAATTGTTTTTGAACCACTGGGTTAGATTGTGTTTTTTAATTATTTATGCTTTCTGTAATTTATTATAAATTATACATCTACAGGGCAAAAGGCCTCTTGCACACACAAAAGGCCGGTTGAAGCAACGAGCATACAATAACTGTGTGTGGCTTACTCTATGAAGGATTTAAGTCAGGGTCACTGATGTATCAAATGTGATTACAAGATAGATTTGAGACATTGCATGAGGGGCCTCGGTAGGAATGGACCAGCAAGTACTGCAATACCCTGACAACATGTCACCAACATATTCAACCGCCTTAAATGAAAAAAAAAAAGATGTTGTAAAGATAAATGAGCATGTTCTGTGATCACCATGACGATGGGAACTGCCATGACAACGGGAACATCCCACCACCCCATTCTGTTTTTTAAAGATATCCTCCATGTCATTCTAATCTCCCCACTCATTAACCCCTCAGCCTCCACTCATCTAAGACATCAGACCCATTTAAAAAGAAGCAATCTCCAATGAGTGGTCTGTCTGTGTGTGTGTGTGTGTGTGTGTGTGTGTGTTTGTGCGTGCGTGCGTGCGTGCGTGCGTGCGTGCGTGCGTGCGTGCGTGCATGTGTTTTAAGAGCCTGTGTGTTTAATGACATCATGTAAAGAAGAATGCCCTTTTGTTGGTAGGGAAGTGTGACTGTATGTGTGTGCGTGTCTGCGTGCGTGCGTGTACACTAGTGATGTTCAACCTACTCTCTTATTGGCCAGGTCACTCCTGATTTTTTAAAGTCTTTAATCTCAACGATAACTTTACCTGGTTAAATAAAGGATGATGATATATCAAAATAGGTGACAAGAAGGTATAAAGTATAAGGAAAGTAAGTAATATGGTGAGATGTGGAGTTAAATTGCTGTAAAAGGGGAATGGGTTGGCAGTTCTGCTTGGGAGCCATGCAGGAGGGAGAAGAGGCTAAGGTCAAATGGAACATTGATCATGGTGTTTTAGAGATTTTGAACAGTATAGTGAGAGGGAGAAGGGGTGTGTGTCCTGAAGGTACAGTATGAGGGTTCCATTTGCCCTGGATTTCCTTGTAGATTGCCAAGATCACCATTGTTATTGTGCTAGGTGTGCACACAAACATGCACGTACGCACACCCACACACACATCTCATCTCACTTTAGATTTTGTATAATAAACTGATATGCTACAACAGTATTAAGAAACAATAGTCACTGTCGCCTCCTCTGCCCTGTAGTATTGTTCTGTGCCTTCCTGTCTGCCTTGGTTACTGTAACCTGCCTTGTCTCACCTCCAGTTAACAGTTCCTTGTCAGTTCATTGTTGTGAAAGATGTGATCAGTTCGGCGGCGGTGGCTCAGTGGTAGAGTTGCCGGATGGTAACCGCAAGGTTGCCAGTTCAAACCCGGGCTCCCCCAGAGTTAGTGTCGAAGTGTCCTTGAGCAAGACACTGAACCCCTAATTGGTCCTGAAGTGCTGCTTGGTGCCTTGCATGGTTTCCGCCGACATCAGTGTATGAATGGGTGAATGAAATGCACAATCTACTGTATGTAAAGCGCCTTGGATAAAGGCGCTATATACAGTAAATGCACCATTTACCATTCCTTGTGTATTCCTAGTTATTCCAAGTCCTAGTTATTTCCTATACTCTTTCCAAGTATATTGTTCTCCTTGTGATTTCTCTGTGTGCGTTTTGAGAATAAAACTACTTGAATATTCACTCCTCGATCTGCCTGTGCCAACGTTGCTCTGCATCTGAGTCCTACACCTCCAGAACCATGCACATCGTGACAGAGTCATGTGTCACAACTGCTACTGTCCCTGTGTGTGCGTGCATGTGTGCATATGCATTTGTGCATGTGCATGCGTTGTGCATTAAGGCGCCGTTCACACCTGAGAGACAGCTGTCTCCTCTGTGTCTCCTGTCTCTTCTGTGTGTCGCACAGCTCGCAATGCATTTTCAATGGGAGTCACGTGGTTTGACGAGACAACCTTGTTCCAGCTTGTCTCGTCATACACGTGACTCCCATTGAGGCGCCGTACACACTATTGAAACGAAATCGCTCAATAGTTCCGGGGGGAGAGGGGGGGACAGAGCAGCTCGGAATTCATTTTCAATGGGAGTCACTGGGTTTCACAGAGCAGCTCTGCTCCATGGCTGTGTTCTGCCCTCCTCCCCCCCATGGAGAAGAGCTGCTCTGTTGAAACCCAGTGACTCCCATTGAAAATGAATTGCGAGCTGCTCTGCCCCCCCCTCTCCCCCTGGAACAGAGAGAGCGATTTTGTTTCAATAGTGTGTACGGCACACGGTGAAAATACATTGCGAGCCGTGCGACACATAGTAGAGACAGGAGACACAGAGGAGACAGCTGTCTCTCAGGTGTGAACGGCGCCTAATATGCCACGTGTCATGCATTGAAAGCCACAGCAGGGCTAATTGCTGTTTTGTTTACATAACATAATTTATGTTGGATTAATGCTGGTTACTATGGTGTGTGTGTGTGTGTGTGTGTGTGTGTGTGTGTGTGTGTGTGTGTGTGTGTGTGTGTGTGTGTGTGTGTGTGTGTGTGTGTGTGTGTGTGTGTGTGTGTGTGTGTGTGACTGTGTGTGTGTGTGTGTGTGTGTGTGTGACTGTGTGTGTGTGTGTGACTGTGTGTGTGTGTGTGCTTTCTTGACATCAAAGCAATTGTTTGCCTTAGGAAAACAATAGCTTATTGTGTGAGCTTGTTGAGTATTGCTTTGTGTGTATGTGTGCGTGTGCCAAGGCTCATTGTAACCCTTGTCCTTCATTTTAAGTCATTGTTTTAATACAGCTGTCTGCTTGTTTATTTTAGTTCAGACAGCTAACTCACACATAGAATTAACCAATGTTTTATTATTGAATGTGTGGATATAATTAATATTTTATCTTGGCGTTCAGGCTCTGCTACATTTTCTCTCCCTCCTCAGCATATTTAGACATTCATTAACCATTAAGAGCAGGGACATAGATAGGTCTACAATAACAACCTCCCATGAGTAACAGAACTAATAGCACTGGGGCCTGTTTCATGAAACTCGGAGATTAAACCGGGATTTAACAGATATCCTGCCTTAATATATCCTGGATCAGCGATTAACCGGTTTCATGAATAATTTCTTGCTTTAGCTGCACTGGGAGTTTGTAAATTAACTAAATTAATAAGTGACGCTCTTTTTTTCCCTTAACCTTTTCATATTTAAATTACACATTCGCATTAGCTTAAAAATAACAGCATTAAGTCTGTGGAGGCCAACTACAGCCTCCGTTATCTCCTCTCCTCTTCTCCATGATGACTGATGATACATTATTCTCTTTTGCTCTTTGCTCCATCTTTCTTACCTCTTCCCCGCAGCTCTTATCTGTTCCGCAGCTGCTTCTCATATCACTCTTCTGTTCACTATTACTTCAATCTCTGAGTCATGATCTACGGTCTCTCCCTCCCTCTGTGTCATTCTGTATGTTCATAGCTAGACTCCTAGATGTCTCTCCAAAGTACCATCCAGTAGGCCTATTATTTGGAGGAATTAGACAGCAAGGCGTCCACATAATTACCCCCCACTACAATTTATCCCCTTCCAACAGCGACCAACCCACAGACTCTACAATTCTGTGAACACTGCACTGCTCAGGTCAGACTCAGAATGCTGCTATTTATATTATCACACAGATTATCAGTCTGGGGCCTATTTCACGAAACTTGGATTATAAACCGGGATTTAACAGATATCCTGGTTTAATATCCTAGATCAGCGATTAATCCATTTCATGAAATAAAGTAATCTTTCCAGATTAATTTAGCCAGTTATCATAACATATGGATATGTTGAGGCTTGATTCGGTGTCATGACTGTCTGGTGCTGGGAGGCTGGTGCAACGCATAGGTCCTGGGCCTGTTGAGAGCAGGAGTGGACCTGGTGAGACGTAGGAGGGGCCCGGACAGGATTCAACCCACAGAGCCTAGTCCTCCCACGCGTCAGACCTCCCAGTCCCGGCAGAGTAGTTCGGGAGCGGTGGATTGTGTGGCCCTTTCCCAAATGGGACTGATCGTGGGTAGCTACTGGGACGTAAATCGGGACTTGATCACCCCGGCTGGGTCACCTGAGTGAGGGGTATGATGTTGCGAGACCCGAAGCCCCGATGACCTTGGGATACATCACTGGGGATACGTCCCAGGTGCATCCATGCAATGTTTTTTTTGTTCATGAAAGCAATGCCACATTAGTTACCATGGAAACTAATGCTGTGGATTTAGCCTGCACTGGACCAAGCTAACAGCCAGGTTTAAGCTAATCCATGTCTTTACTGTTCATTAAACAGTCAATCTGATCACAAACCAATGATTTCTTTCCCACACTTATTCAATTATTATGTGTTTATGTTGCCTTCATTTTTATTAGTTTTGAAGGCACGTGCCTCTGATTGGACCCTAACATTCTTCCGCTTTGCTTCCGCTATGTTTCGCAACAGAGCCAGAAGAGGCGTCTACCTTTATATGTTTGATGGTGCATTTAGCCAGGCTTGATGATCCTGACTCGCAAAATCTGCCCATTGGAACGGAATAACCAGGCTGTACAGACCAGGATTTAACAAGACTGGTTTTGGTTTAAATCCTGGATTAGTTAATCCAAGTTTTGTGAAATAGGCCCCTGTTCAGAAGCAGCTTCAGTTGTGATTGTTATCCGACATCTGTCATAAATTCCTAGGTCTCATTCAATCGTCATTCAACTCCGCCTCTCACCACTGGTTGGGCCTCCAATCATCTTCAGCAATCACCTATATAATTCACCTGTGTGCAGCCATATTTAACTCCCATGCCGTGCCTGCACTTAGGTTCTGAGACAGACCTGCTGCTGTTTCTGTTCAAATCTATCATTGAGTATTTGTTATTGTAGGTCCACTAGATTCGCCTAGAAGACCACCTATTAGGGACGTAACATTAAGTATGAACAGTAAATATATAGCACACTTTGAGGTGCTTTGAAGGTGCTGTATGTATACTGTACACTTCCTTATTATCCCCTATAATGTGCCTATCTACCTCAAGTACATGGCTACTGTGGCGGTGGAAGAAAAAACAACCATGTCTATTTGTGAGAGCATGTGGTTGTTTGTAGCCTGCACCTCTCTGTGCTATCTTGTTTTTATCATAAGCTTTTTTTACAGAATGTTCATCATTGCATCCCCTGTGTGGGGGAAGGTGTCAGGCTCATGAATTAGAAGTAACTTCATTGTCACATCACATGTTTACAAGGCCTAAATCAGCATAGGGTACTGGCCGACACTGCTATTTGTAATCCGCAAGTAGCCTACTGTATGTATGTGAGTATCAATGTTCCACTCAATGAAAAAGTAATTTTTGTTTATCTCACATTGTACACTGTACAGCATGCAGACAAAAGCAGCAACGTCTACTTGCAAAACATTATTAAAAAATTACATTTTCTTTATTTATTTAAAGCTTTGGGTACACTCAGTCACCAATCACAATAGGAAACCCAGCAATCTCCCAGAAATCTAAAATAAAACATTGCACATAGTATTTAAATTGGAACATAATGATTGAGTTGACATGGCCCACATCTTGAAAAGTTATGTAACATACAGTAATGTTTCATAATTGGGAGAGGAGAGGAGTGGGCAGGTGAGGACAGAGATGGAAGGGGATGAAAGGAGATTCGCAGACATAGTATAGAGGAGTGTTGATTGCGAAGGGACCAGTCACATCAGAGATGGAATAAAAACGCACAAAAGGCTACAATGCCATAATCACAGACACTTCAACCTCACTTGAAGTGTCGCATTTGAACACACACACACACACACACACACACACACACACACACACACACACACACACACACACACACACACACACACACACACACACACACACACACACACACACACACACACACACACACACACACACACACACACACACACACACACACACACACACACACACACACACAGAGCTACTTGTGTGACCAAGTCACTGCTGCTACTGTCACGTGTAGGTGAGATAAGGACCCAAACGCAGGACAGCCAGGCATGGTAGTGTTCAAAACCAAGAAATGGTGATTTAATTCAGAAGACAGGTGAACATGAACAACTTAAAACAGACTGAAACAGGTGACAGGATACAATGACTCAACAAGGACTGACTGGGGAACAAGACTGATATACACATGAGGGTTGATTACATAATGAGACACAGCTGGAGCAAACAAACATAGAACCAAGAAAACTAGACCAGGGAACAATACATAGAAATACAAGACCTAGACTGTACAATGAATGACAAAAGTCTGTGACTGTGACAGTACTTCCCCCTCAAGGGACGGCTCTTGACGTCCCACAATGTCCATGAAGAAGAGAGACTTGGGGATTGTAGAGGGGGGCAAGAACAGGCGTGAGAGCACAGGTAGACATGAGGGCAGGCAGGGAAAGAGGCTAAAACCCCCCAGAGCGTTCTTCCACTGCGGTGCTGGGACAAGGATGGGGCATAGAGAGTAGGTCCAATGAGCAGGGAAAGGGGCTGAAACCCCCCAGAGCTTTCTTCCACTGCCGGACAGGAACAGGGCATAGTGAAGTGGGTCCAACCCAACGGGCAGGGAAAGGGGCTGAAACCCCCCGGAGCTTTCTTCCACTGCCAGGACAGGAACAGGGATTGACAATGGGACTGAAGTGGCATAGGACAGTCAATTGCATGACCAGGACTTTGAGCGGAGATATTGGAGCCATCACGACCAGGACTTCTAGGAGTGACACTGGAAACTTGCACAACCAGGACATCACAATCAAACTAGCATGTGCTTCAGTAGTATCCCCTCCAAGTAACAGTTGACCAGCCGGTGTATCAAACAATATCCCCCAACAGTCGACCAGCCAGCTGTAGCACCAACAATCCATTTGCCACTCATAGGGCTCGTACTGCAGTCACAGAACCATACAGCTCACCGGGTGAATGGCAGCCTGTGTGGTAGGTGGGTGCTGTCCGCTGGGTCCATTTGGGTTGAGTCATTCTGTCACGTGTAGGTGAGATAAGGACCCAAACGCAGGACAGCCAGGCATGGTAGTGTTCAAAACCAAGAAATGGTGATTTAATTCAGAAGACAGGTGAACATGAACAACTTAAAACAGACTGAAACAGGTGACAGGATACAATGACTCAACAATGACTGACTGGGGAACAAGACTGATATACACATGAGGGTTGATTACATAATGAGACACAGCTGGAGCAAACAAACATAGAACCAAGAAAACTAGACCAGGGAACAATACATAGAAATACAAGACCTAGACTGTACAATGAATGACAAAAGTCTGTGACTGTGACAGCTACAGTAAACGTAAAAAACTCTCCAGTCATGAAGGCCAAGTCTCAAGTAAAACCCTAAGTTGCTGTGTTCAGGCACAAGTCACACATTTCAGGTGTCAAGTCCTCAAGTATCAAGGCATGTATTGGTTAAAGATTATTAAGCTACTGTATCATCCACCTGCCAAACTCTCGTGGTCACGTCCTGTACTACACATTTTGCAGAGAGTAGCAGTTATTTACCCCAACAACAACTTTTATATCTTCGCCAGCCTGATAGCTATAGGCCTCTGCATATTCTTGGCTCGGTAGGTAGAGCGGAGCAGTTCGATCCCAGGATTAGTGTTGAAGTGTCCTTGAGCAAGACACTGACCTAAATGGCCCCGATGAGCACGTTGGTGCGTTCATGGGGCGCGTTCGGAAATACCGCACTGAGAGCACTCGCCTATTAGTTTGCATTGCACAGTGCGCTCAGTGCACTATTTCCGAACGCACCCATGGTTTCCTCCGTCGACGGTGCATGAATGTGTGTGTGAATGGGTGATAATAAGCACCTTGGATATATAAAGGTGCTACATAATTGCATAATTTGCCAGTTATCATGTTGGTTCTTGCATTGTACAACTGACATTAGGCTTGAGTGACATCTTCAATTAGAGTGGTGTATGAAATCCTGCCAGGTCTACTTTAAGGGCTTAATAAGGTGTCATGCACAGACCTTTCACTAATATCCTGCAGCTCTGCACAATTCTGTAGGAGTTAATGAGCAGAGAGTCAAGGAGCAGTTTGTCTCCTCACGTGGAAATCGATAAAAGTACAATAATAAGATTCACTCTATGTGCTCTGTGTTACCTATTTGTTACTGTCTTGTTTGTTTAGCTTCTTGTGTGACCATTTAGCTCAAATGCTTTACTTTGCATCTGGGATAAGGATTCTCTGACCGGAATCACTTCGACAGCGTACCAACCCATAGCTACCACTATAAGCATAATAAGACGTCTTAACCGGTCCTTCCCAGGTTGTGATTATACACAATGGAGCCAGCACCTTTGGACTTGAGAGTCACGATCCAGTCGACCTCAACTCACAGACACACCATCCATCCTGCAGACGCCTCCAGAAAGTGGAAAATGAGCAACCTGTAGCAAAGCTAATGATCTCCCTTCTACAGGACTCAGCTGAGGATGTAGCATCTGAAGCCTAATCAGTGGCCAGTGTTCTTGTCCCACAGAAAGTGCTAACCAAACTAATTAAGCCACCTCTTCTGCAGGCTTTCTATTCCTGGAAAAAATGCATGGTATAATAGAAGCCATTGTTCTCTGACACTGACAATGATTGTGCAACTGGGCAGCACTCTGTGGATTTGTCTATAGACTGGCACAGCTGGCTTCCAAGTTCCAATTAAGGCAACTCAAAATTAAAGTAAATCATGTATGCAAGATACACACACGATCAAGATCAAAAGGAATAAAATACAAGACCAGCTAAAATACAAATAAGTCTGACAGCATTACACACGCACGCACGCACGCACACACGCACACACACACACACACACACACACACACACACACACACACACACACACACACACACACACACACACACACACACACACACACACACACACACACACACACACACACTGCCTTCATTAGCATGCATATTCACTATAAGCCTAAATAAATATATAAGCCATTCTGATCTTAGCCTACTGTTTAAGAGAAGACATAATTAAGTTTCAGTTGGTAAACATGTGATTGCTTCTATGTGATTAGCAAAATGGCATGGCCGTCCTCAGTTAAACCAGCTAAAATTGGTGGGTGACTGCAATGTGTTTGATTGTGCAGTGATGTGTCTCCCCCAATTTGAATGTTATTGGTTGGGAAATGATGCAATCATTCTTAATTGAGCGATAGTTTAATGGTTACTGGCAACCAGGATTTTGTCATGAGAAAATGGAATCAATTTCAGCTTAATCTGCTCTCAGTGCCGTGGCTGAGTGGCATCCTCATGTGTGTCTGCCTGCTCTGCCACCTAAACAGAGATATTAAAATGACTTATGAAGCATGGAGGGAGGGGAGAGGTCAGAGGTGCAGGGACGTTGAGAAAGAGGGAGATGGAGCTTATTGGAGGGGAGGAGGGGAGGGGGAGCGTGTGGTTTGGAGAAGAGAGTGAAAGTATGGAGGGGGAGAGATGAAAGAAGAGGTGGAGACAGAGATCAGTGCACAACTGTGAGATAATCAAACCTGAAAGAGGCTGCGAGAGAAGCGATGTAGTGATTACTTGCGATTCTCTCAATCTCTTATTGTGGGCTCGAGTCCAGTCCACTATTGTTATCGTAATTATTCCCCTTGCCCTTTTGGCTATGACATCATGTGGGTCAACCAATAGGAAGACAGAGGGAGTATACATCATAAGAGGGAGGAATAATACACCATTGAGTAGAGAGCTGCTGTTTCTTCAGGAACGGTATTTTCTACTTTTGCTTGATTTCTTCTTTTTATGTTACTCTGTCCCCCCCCCCCCCCCCCCCCCCCTCTCTCTCTCTCTCTCTCTCTCTCTCTCTCTCTCTCTCTCTCTCCCTCTCTCTCTCTCTCTGCTCTCTCTCTCTCTCTCTCTCTCTCTCTCTCTCTCTCTCTCTCTCTCTCTCTCTCTCTCTCTTTCACTCATTCACTCACTCACTCACAAGTTATCACTCCAGTGCTTCTCTTCCAGTTTCATCAGGTTGGATCCTCATCTCACAGAGAGGCTATCACTGCTCAAAAAACAATGATTACGGTCAGATATACTAAGTGTAGAGGACATGTTAATCCAGTAAATCTACGGGTGAGTACGGTTGTTTATCTGGCTGGAATCAGCAAATCTACGGCTATGTAGACGTCCAAATTGTACCAACTTAAATATGCATGGCCCCCTGCTGTGGCTGCTTCCTGCCTCAGCCACACAAGGTTAAAATAGCTGATCTACAACGAAATTGTGGCGGGTCCTTGACATGAATTATTTTTAGCACCACTGTGGAATAGTTTGTATATGCTTATTTATTACTTGTGCAAGCAGAGCACGCAAGTATTGTGGTCGGCTGGACCAGAAGTGGTGTGTATGTATGGTGGGCATGGTGCGTATATTCATTAACTTATAATTGGCTGTTGATGGTGACGTAATTAAGATTCGGATTACATTACACACATTACAATTTTGAGATCTTGTGCTATTTTGCTTCCTAAACATGTTTTCTTTCAAACTAAAGCAAAATAAACATTCAAAATACAGATTTAGATGTTTATTTTAGTAGTTTATTTTAGCCAATGACAGCTCTGGTGGTCCCAGACAGACTAGCTATAGGGGATGTAAAGATTAACTTATGCCCAAGCAGAAGGCTTCATGACTGGGGGAGACTGGGAGGAGTAACTGCTGTTGACATCACGGATCGTCTGACTCTGCCACAACGGAATAGTCACCCTTAACAAAAACACATAAATTCAGTTTTATTGTAACTAAGATTTTCTTTTTTTTAATATTTTTTATCCCACGATTTTGTAACCCATTTTTCACCCGTGTCAATTATCTAACGTGATCCTGGACCGACCGTAGGGGGCCGCCATGATATTTAAAAAAACATTTAAAAAAAAAAGTTTGACAGGCAGCCAGGCCAATAGGCGGCAGGCCACCAGGAAAGGTCACTGTACCTGTATCAGTGTGACAAATAAACCCTCTTCTATCTTGAATCCTTTTACCAGCATCATTCTTGTGAGAGCAACAAAGGGTTGTGTAGTTGTCTGTGGGTTTGTATCATTTATGTTGTTCTGTAAAAGTGGTGGTATTAGGGCTTGTTTGTTTGTGTGTGCCTTGACGGAGCGGGCGGTATAGTTTCTGCTATCTGCGCGCTGGTTGTGGTGGGCTGGTCTGGGCCAAATTCACGCGAAAATGACCGGGCCGAATTTTTGTCCAAGTCCAGCCCTGTCTCTCTCTCTCTCTCTCTCTCTCTCTCTCTCTCTCTCCCTCTCTCTCTCTCTCTCTCTCAAAGTCTTAATACCATGACAAAAGCAGCTTAAACAAACCTCTCTTCCTCCTTCCAAAGTCTTTGGAGAACTCAACAAGTGTCTCTTGACACAAACATCCTGCAGCCATGATGTATTGCAATAATTGAAGTGCAACTAGATTCTGATAAAAAGCACCCGGCTGAAGAACAGGTGTCTCGAGGGGTAGAGTGGTGTTCTCTTTTCTTCTGATGTGTTCCTCCTTATCAGCTATGATGGCTTATCGCAAGCTTGATTAACTGTGGGCTCCATTCTGCCTGCAGTGTAATGGGAATTTCAAATGTTAGTTGGATCTACAGTATATATACTGTCTAACATTCAACGAAGAAGCACATGGATGCAGGATGAATGTAAGAAGGGGGCCATCTCATTAGCTACCAATATGGGGTGCGTAGCGTTAGTCTGATGTCCCAATAATCCGACATTACTAACCCTAGCCTAACCCTAACCGCACGCCAAAGCCACGGGTGAGTCTTAACCGGACATGTATGTTGGACTATTGACTATTGGTACGTCGGACTAACGTATGCCCCCCACCAATATGTGCACATCTATTGTAGAATAGATCATGGAAACTGTCTTTTCATCAAGGAGGCGTAATGCACGCCGAGGAACACGCTATCCCACCCAGTTCCACGTCCCCTCCCCCTGACCAGCCTGCATGGGCCATCAGAGCAGCAACAGAGAACACCAGCTCCCAACCCAGGTTCCCACCCTCAACACGTTGGTATGCCTGGCCTAGCCAGAGGCACCGTGGAGGAATCAAACCCCAGACTCCACAGTGATGGACAGGTCAACCTTACTCCTGTACCACCCGAACGCCCCGAGATATTAAGAGTTTTTTAGTGGAGTTGTCACCCTCTACAGTAAATAGTCTTGCATAGCATAGCCAGACAACTCCATATTCCACATCCATTACACTTTTACGATTATCAGGCCATTGTAAAATCCCATCACAATAGTGATGGCTTGGGACGAGAGTGGAATGTGTATAGACTAGAGGGTATTATGTGCATGCATAAAGTGAGTGGAAAAGTGACTTTAACGTAGTTTAACGTTGTTTAATGCAATCAGATAGGACTTTTCTGTTTGGATGTATGGGCTGTCAAGGCCAGAAAGTAGTTTTTGCCACTCAGTAGACATTCCCGCATAACTGATGATGTCACGTGCATACCCTCTATAATGAGTACAGGCTACATATACTGTAGTGTACTGTAGTAGACCAATGGTTCCAAAACTGGGGATCAGGGGTCCTGAAATGATAGTACCCAGATGATTAGCTTAATGTGCAACATTGTTTGTATGATTGTAGGGATTCTAAAATTCATAAAGTTACGATATAATTACTTTTAACACCTTTTTAATAGCCAAATCTGTCAAATATTACATAAGAAAGAGGCAAGAGGTAGTTTGGCTAGTATTTTCATAATATTTTTGTGGAACAACAGAGTCAAACAAAAATAATGCCTACAATTCCAAGTTTAATTAGGCTTGAGTGACGATTCAATTCAATTCAGAGTGGGGGGTCCCCAGTTCAAACATGATTATATCGTGGGCTGAAACGTTTGGGAACCCTTGTTGTAGACCACAACATCCAATCACGTATGCAATTGCAATCGTCAAAACCCTTGAGCAGCTGCGTGCTGTCTCTCTTCACATGATAATCAGCTTTCAAGCTGCCCTGAGAGGCCTGCCAAGGGCTAGCTCCAGTTCTTCAAGAGGGCGTGCTTCACATGCTCCCTTTATGGAGCTCAGGTGAAGAAGCTCTTAAAGCTATCACAAAGTTATTAGTTTGATCCACGGAGCTCCATCTGTCGGATGGCCACACACATTTAGTGACACTGGATCAGCCGACAAATAATGAATCCACAAATCAGAAATGCTGGTGTATACTGCCAAATATGAGGTTGACAAAAGGTAGGAGATAAAGGCAGGAAAAGAAATAAAGTTTGAGCGCTTTTACCACAAAAACTACAGGTAAAGGATTTTCTTCTGTATGGGTCTTACATACGTTTTTGCCACAAAGGGTACAACCAGCGTATTTACAATTGTTACTACAAACTGTAAAGGGTCTCTTTTCAGCAAACAACAAACATATTTACACACACACACACACACACACACACACACACACACACACGCTATATATATATATATATATATAGCGCATTGAAACGACTCCCGCCCCCCTGCTGATACCGACAATAAGCCTATCTGAATTACTTATAGGTGCACAAGCATAAAAGCCACTGTGTGCTGTGCATTATTCGTCGTTATTATTTTTGAGGTATTCATAAATCAGTGCTATCGAACACCCTTTACATCTGTGTGTTGTTTCGAAAGTATCGAACCAATGAAAAGTAGTAAAAAGCATTTCGGACAAAACCTCTTAACTCCATTGGACCCTCAAACTGTCTGCTAAAGCAGCTAACTCTTTCCTTCTCATGCAAGTAATGGACAATATATAAAGTCACAACACCGACTTTGATGAGGCAGTATTGCTTTGTTTTCAAAATATATGGTTTTCTTCATCTCCTGAAAAATTTATATTTTTCATTTCCTGAACCATTTTGGAGTTATCGGTAAGTGGTTTCTTCCTGACAGCAGAGATAAACCTATTTAGACCTGAGGCAGATTCTAAACGTATAGAGGGTATGCACATCATCACCATACCTGGAAGTTATGCAGGAACGCCCACTGAGTGGCAAAAAACTACTTTCTGGCCTTGACAGCCCATACATCCAAACAGAAAAGCCTATCTGATTGCATTAAACAACGTTAAACGCCTGTCTGATTGCATTAAACAACATTAAACTCACTTTGCGTATATCCTCTATAGATTACACAAGGTCTATTAAAGGACCACTTCACCACTTTTCAACTTCTCTTCCTATAATTGGTCCTAACTAATGTTCATGATAAAATACCACCATTTTTTCCTACTCAGTCTGTGTCTCATAGGAGGGCTGTGGGCAGTTCAGAAACCCGTCCACCAGTGACATCATCGATGGTGAATCCAAGCTAATAGAAACGGCAGGCTTTCTTTTCCTGAAAAGTTGCAATGCAAAAGTTGAAGCCATCGTTATCACGATAATAATAATCTAAATATATTTTAAAACAAATCTTGTTTAAAAAAAAATCTGCCTAATGATGATGTCACTGGTGGACGGGTGTCCGAACTGCCCAAAGCCCTCCTATGAGACACAGACTGAGTAGGAAAAAATGGTGGTGTTTTATCATGAACATTAGTGAGGACCAATTATATGAAGAGATGTTGAAAAGTGGTGAAGTGGTCCTTTAAGGACATTCAAGAAGATGCAGGGCATTATTCAAGGTGCTTATAGTCATTGGGTGGTCTAGTCCCTGGTATAATCCACAGTACTGTAGGTTCATTCAGGAAGAGCAAAAAAGGTCTAGGGGCCATCTGTCAGCAAGACTCATGGCTTGCTGACAGATGACAGACTCACGCCATGTTTCAGCAATCTGATGGCTGTCGGGTGGAAACTGTTCCTTCTCTATAGAGCCCTCCATCGTCGTTTCCAGTCATCCCGGTTCTCCATACATCTGGCCAGTTCGTTGGTACTTTTGCGCTCCTGCATCGCTCTTGAGTACATCCACGTATGTTGGCGTGGGACGTCCTCGTGATCGATGCCCGTGTGTTGGTTCCCAGAGCACCAGTTTGCTGGCTGGCAGTTCTTGATGTCTTTGGCAGTGTCCCGCTAGTCTCATTCTCCTGGCTGCTATTTTCTGGCTCACCCTTGGTAATCCCTCATACAGAGTCTTGTTAGTAACATGTACAGTCTTTCTGATGTTAAGTACTGCACGCAGCATTCTGGTGTAGCACCCGTCAAGGGACTTCTGCAGGGTTGGCTTCAGGGTCCAGCATTCACTGGCACATAGGAGAACAGACTCCACTGTTACATAGAAGAAGCTGAGTTTGATTTGACGGGGGAGATTGGAGTTCCATACACTGGTCATGCCATTCAGGGCCCTCCATGCAAGTGCCTTCCTCACTTTCAGATCTTGCTCGGTTGAGTTGACCCATGAGCCCAGGTACTTGAAGTCATTGTCTTCCTTAGCCTGGTGTTGCTGCTCAAAGCTGGCCATTCATTGTCAATGGCATTCAATGTTTGTGTTAACACAATGTTTGACACAAACCCTCAAAGCTGAACATAGGAGGGGCTAGCGCCCCTCAAAAAAGTGACTACATTATTTGTTCAAGGTTCAAGTTTAAACTTATAGGCTACATGTGGGTCAACTTGCCTTGAATCAACTTAACCCCTAACCTGGGGCAATTATAGGACCCCTTTTTTTAGAAGTCATATTTTGATGGCCCTTTGTCATAGATTATGATTTAAATTTATAGAAGACATCCTGAAATAAGGGTCTACATTTATTTCAGATCTTTAGATGTTTACATTATATTGCTACTGTATGTCATGTTGTCTTGCTTCTAGGGCAGAGTAAAACATACTGCCTACAACTTGGGTTTGAGGATTGGATTTGTATCCAAAAGATATTCTGTGTACTACTGACTGTCATGTCGTTTTTGATTAAAGGTAACAATTTTATATCATCTTAAATGTGAAGATCCACGTAAAAATGTCTCCATTGCCTCAAATTTGCCACAAATACTGAATACGAAGTTTTATTTAGAGTGAACAGTTAAACTGAGTCGACTCAATCAAGTAAATTGCTGGGCAATAATCACACCATGGGATGCTTATCTCTTTCCTTCATGTGGAAAACAGAGCTCAAGGCGCTTCTCTCGCAGCTTCATCAGGTTTGATCATCACCAGCTCACAGAGAGGCAGCCTGTGCACTGATATGAGATATGAGTGTTATGAGAAAACAACAAGAAAAACATTGCTGACTAGAGCAACAGCTAGTCGGAACACACTGCCAGCTTGTTACCGAGGTTGTTTGCCAGCTTGTTCCCTTTTTAATGCAACTCATTTTAGGATACAGTAGCCTCTTGATATTGTTTGTCATCTTAAGGGTGCTTGTAAATCGATCAGCTACAATTATATTCTCTGTATGAAAAGAGACACAGTATAGTTAATTATTCTCATCATTATAGTATTAATATCGGTATGCTCTGGATGCAACATGACAACAGAACAAAACACATGGATGTAATTTCGTGTTTCGTAGGATAGGCATTTATAAGCTTTCAGCTTTAGCCTATTCCTTTTGATCACCTCCAGTTCTTTTTGGTTATGTAACCGTGTGTTAACGAATAAGTTGTTTTGTTACTGTGAAGATGATCAAATAAACTAAACTAAACTAAACTAAAAATTTAAAGTGGAAATGCTTAATGCTGGAGCCAGACACGGCATTTAGTCATGGTCAGAGGCGCCATAGAGTAAGGCAGAGTTACGACAACTCTGTTCACTTCATGAGGCCAGCTCTTCTACATAGACTTCTATTGGCGAATAGTGACAAAGGACTGAACCGGAAGTCTCGGAATGCATTGGAGTCTATAGGCTTTACATGGCAATACGCAGAGCATTGTTTAGTTTATTTATTTTTTATGAATTCATAAATCTGTAAGGAATGTATCAGAGGTCAGAGGATCAGTTTGTTTATGTTACCAACACACTAACACACATTAAACTCAACACAATTAATAAAAGCTAGGTTCAAAGCAGATTCTGTTTCATCGTCCATTTTATGTCATAGTTACAGCCACAAACGGCCTTCATGTGTCACACTGTGATGACAACTGCTTTCACTGGGATGATTTTCAAGTTGCATTTCATGTTCATTTGGGTAACTGTGGATTTTACAACAGCTAAGGGAGCCTAATACCTCCTTAACTGTAAACCATGGTCTTGTGTTGTGTGACTTATTGCTTTAATAAACAGCTTACATTTGTGAAAAGGAAAGCTTCAATGCATTTCAATTTCAAATCATCATACCAACCCACCAAGGAGAAAAATGAATGAGAATATAAAAGTCCCCATCGGCCGATTAGTCATTGTCAGAGTAGCATGGCAAGCGCTCCTGTGGGCTGTTGCCAACACAACTGATGAGACCAATTTGTAATTAAAGCTAATGTGCATATACAGACAGACAGACAGACAGACAGACAGAGAGGACAGAGGTTTCCTCATTTTATAGTAGAATGATATATCACAACATTGTTTGTATCACTACACATCATGTCTGCATGATAATACATCACGATGCATTGTGTCATGACATTTTGTACTGTACTGTAGGCCTACTGTATCACATCATATTGTTTCATGATGCATTGTTTGTAGCACAACACTTTGTTTCATGACATAATAAATCATAATACACAGTGTATAATGGCATATTGTTTATTTTACACTTTGTACTGTAACACATCACATTGTACCATGATGCGTTTCTTCTTACATAGATGTATCCATGAAACGGTTTGCTTCTATAGGCTACACATTGTATCACGAGACACTGAATGCGGCGGCTAGGCTTATTACTGGTAGGAGATTTGACCACATAACACCTGTGTTGGCTGAACTTGGTCTTGCTCCCAACTATTTATGTACAATGGTTGAATACTATGCACCTTCACGTACCCTTAGATCATCTGGTCTGGGTCTACTAAAGGAGAGTCACATGGCTAACTTAGTATTTATTTATTTTGCGAATGCAAAGTCCTTAAGCCAAGCGGTTGCCTCCTGGTTTGCTGTATGGAGGGTGACTAATCCAGTCTTTGGAGAGGGCAAACTTCAATGATGTGCTCCATAGTTTGCTCCTCACCACACGCACACAGTGGGCTTGGGCTACTGCCCCATTTGTCCAGTCCTGAACCTATTGAGCGTAGACCACTGTCTCCTTGGGAGGGTTGTGCCATGGACCTGTTGGTTGGGGTCTGACACCTGTGTTTGTTTGGGACCTCATTGGACTCCCATTCCCTTTTCCAAACTGATTGGATGGTGAAGTCAGCTGATGGGGGGTTCTTCCAAATTGGTCGTCTAGACGGGAATCGAGCAGTGGGTGGGTTGAAAATGTCTGCATGGATTGGTAGGTGGGGAGAGTCTTTGACCTTTTGAAGCATCCTTTGAGAGACTGCTGCTCGCCGGATGTGTGGGGGTGCTATGTTTGATAGTACTGGGAGCCAGGGGAGTGGTGTGGAACGAATAGTCCCGGTCGCATGGTGGTATTGAGCTGGGTGTCCACTTGATGTGTGTGTGATGACCTAGACCAGACAGGGGCACAATATTCTGCTGCAGAGTATGACAGGGCCAGTGCTGAGGTGCTCAGTGTGGAGGCTGCCACCCCCCATTTTGCACCAGCGAGCTTGCAGAGCAGATTGTTTCTGGACTTCACCTTAGCTAGGGTCACACCAAGGTAGGTTGGATAGGGTGCATGCTTTAGTTTGAATCCGCTCAGATAGATGTCTAGTTCTCTGGCAGCTTCAGCGTTGTGGAGATGGAATACACTGGAAACAGTTTTTGCTGGGCTTGGTTTTAGGCGCCATGTTTTGCAGAACCGGTCCAGTTTGGAGAGGTCTTCGGTGAGCACTTGTTCCAGTGGGTCGAAGTCTGGTGCTTGGAATGCCAGACAGATGTCGTCTGCGTGGATGAATTCGCGGGATCTGGTGGTTGGTAGATCATTTGTGTAGATGTTGAACAGGGTTCTCCATGCACTTATGTTCTGTCCGAGGTGGACTCTGAACCTCCGGTTGGTCAGCAGAGTTTGAATAATTGCTGTTGCCCAAGCAGGGATCACCTTTGTGAGCTTTAGTATGAGGCCTTTGTGCCAGACAGTATCGTAGGCTGCTGTGAGGTCAAGAAACACAGTCCCTGTCTTTAGTCTGTTCTCGAAACCATTTTCGATGAAGGTGGTTAGGGCCAGTACTTGTTCTCCTGTGCTGCGGTCCTTGCGGAAACCTGCCTGATCCACACAAAGAATGTCCTCCACTCTTGGAGAAATACGTTGTAGTATTAGGCGTTCCAGGATTTTGAAGAGGATGGTGAGTAGGGAGATTGGGCGGTAGCTTGCTGGTAATTTGTGGTCCTTGCCAGGTTTTGGTATGGCAATTACTTTGCTACGATCCTGGTGTAGAGTTGTGTCAGCCAGGTTAGGGCTCGGGGGCCAAGATGTATCATGAACTCTGGAGAGAGGTTGTCATATCCTGCTGCCCTTCCACATTTCAGGCCCTGCAGGACGTTCTCCAGTTCAGCAACCACTGAATTATTGCTTATTTGTTTTTTCTATCATTATTATTATTTCATTATTACATTATTGTTGTATTTTGATGTTTTATATTGTTTTGATTGTTCAAGCACTGTTCAAGCACAACTTGGTTTAAAAAAGTGCTATATAAATAAAGTTTTATTATTATTATTATTACTGTATTACAGAGAATCACAACATGCTGGGTTTGAATTATTTTGTATTTTCTGAGAGTTTCTACTCGTGAGATAAACAGGAAACATTGAGAGAGAACTCGGCAGTGACATGAATTTGGCAGTGACATGCAGAAAAATAGTCCAGCCAGTCCGGGATTCAAACCGGGCACTCACGCACGGGCCATTACCAAGCAACTATATTGGGCACCCCACCTCTCTTAAAACTGAGTGAAAGTGATATTGGGTACCCACAATGTTTTTCAAAAGCAGGATTCTAATCTAGTCTGTATTGAAGTTTAAGTAGCAAGTTACTGGCTGAGTGGGGAGAGGGATTGAAGTGGTGTTGCCATTGCCGTCACCACCATCGCCAGATCCTTTAAACCACTCTAAGCATTCAATGATGTAGATGATGGGATTCAGAGAAGCTACCACCCATAAGAAGATGCTGGCCATCACCTGCGAACCACGGAGTACCTGAGGGGGAAAGCCACGCCAAGGTAGCGTTCCACACTCACAACCGTCAGCAACAAGGTGCTGGTGTAGATGGTGACATAGAACAGATAGCTGATGATGGGACACAGGAAGTAGGGTAGGCTCCAGGTCATGTCGTCCGCAGCCTTTTTCATTTTGAATGGCAGGAAAGCCAGGAAGATGACGTCTGAAGATGGCAAGGTTGAGAAGGAAAACGTCTATGGGGTCGGCTTGCGCCGCACCTTGTGGTAGAAAGTGTGAAACGCCAGGATGTTGCCGGGAACCCCCATTAGGAAGGTGACTATGTAGATGGAGAGCAGCAGGTGCTTGATTGACATGGTGGTTTACTGCCAAAACCTTCATGGAACGCTGCACTAGTATACAGAGAACATGACATAGATTAGAAGATGACATCAGTGATTAAGGGAAAATAATGTTTTCATTTTGTTTGTTTTCTTCAGTCATGTGTTTAGTAAGCTATCGTTCTTAAAAAAGATTCTCATACACATAATACATGAAATTAATGAAAATTAATTAAATGAGAAACCCATTTGCATGGCTGAAAGGTCAAGGTTTGCATAAGAGAAACGTAAGACATTATTCAGAGTATTAATAAAAATGGCAAGCCTTTCTGCCAGTCAATGCTGGAAACCGGAGGAGTACCACAACAGTCGTAGGTTAGATCTCCTGACAGACTGGCAGAATTTATATTGGAAGCACATTATTTGAAGACTTAATTCACCCACGGGACAGAATATTACATTTCCACAATAGTGGAAATGTAATTAGCTTCTGCCTGTTTGTTCTAAATGTTTTTCAAACATCATCTCTCAGCAATGCCAGTAATGCCATATTGTTCAGGCACAGGTACAAGGAAGTATCCAACAAAGCTGGATTTGAATGAATGGCATTATAAGACAGAAGTAGGCAGATGTCTTACTGTATAAAAAAGGATATAATATATAACATTTTGGTTGGACTTTAATGTCCCATTAATGTCTATGCTGGGTCCATGTAAACTGCAGTATCAGAGCTCACTGAAATAAGTTGTCAATGTTTCAAACCTGCTGCAGTTCTAAAACATCCCTTACCTTTTATTGTGTTTCTTTCTTTTAATTAAAGGTCCTTAGAGCAGGTAATATATGTTTCAGTGTTTTGTACTTCCCTGTGGCAACAGGCACGCAAACCATTTGAAAAAGTTTCAATGAATATTAAAATAGGCCCTGGGAGTAGAAAAATTAAGTAATTTTAACATCTGTTTTCTTATGTTCCTTACATCCATCGGAATCTCCTAGTCTTGTATAATTGCTTTTGGAATTCGAACACAGTAACCTTTCTTGTGTGTAATATACACAACAAACAGCAATGATCAATGATATTCTTCATATTATGAAGAATATAGTTGCTGTCAGGCAGTATCTCTTTATTTCATCCTTTTGTGTTTTCATAAATCCTATGACTGAGTGATTTTATACTTGGTTGTATGACAGAATCACACAAAAGTAGTGGAAATAACCAATCTACAAGCTCACAAAGCATTGCTATGTGAATTCTGAGCTTAGATCTGTTATTTTCACTATTATCAAAACATTTTGCCCATAATAACATGCCCAAAATATGACAGATTAAAAGTCTGTGAGTTGTATTAATATATAATCAGTTAAAAGTAGTAACAAGATATTGTAACTAAATGGTAACTACAATGGATCAACCATTGGAACACAGGTTCCTTTTTCCATTTTGGACATGAAGGTTGTATATCTGACAGTAATCTGACAGTGACGATATGACCTGACATGGGCCAGTGTGAGTGTGAATTACTTTCTGTGGCTACTAGGCGGGTTTTCGGAAATGGGCACTAGTAGTGGGAAATGGAAATTTGGATGAAACAATAATAAAGTAATTTTAACGCAATCTCAGCCATACAGCATTAAACCCCAGCACTGTACTAACCTAAAGGTTACTGTGTCTTCATGAGTATTGGTTACTTAATTCCAAAATGTGGACTGATTGATGACGTGATTGTTTATTATTTATCTCAAAACTTCCATAAATACATTGTATGGTGCAATGGAACTGTTTGCTTCAGTATTCCTGGTTCTAAAAGAAACGTTATCTCTGGCCTCGAGGCCATTCCATTTGGTTGTAATGAAAAAAGATCACATTCGATATTTATCTTTCAGGAGCGGAGAAGATCTTTTAAAAGATGAAAAGATTACTCTTGTAGTGACAGACAATTATTTTTCATCAACGTTTGAGGCCATATTGGTCCATGCTGATTTTCATTTCAATCTCAATTATGAACTGCTTGTATTATTATGCTAAAACCACATTGTTCCCTGATGACAGATCTCAGCAGGCAATTTCAAACTAGTCACTGGCACTCAGTCTCATGGCAAAGAAGTTGAAGAGTCCACACTGAGCTCAAGATTATTGGTAAAACGACATGGATAATCATCATTTCTTTCTTTCTTTTTGCTTTTGCTTTTTTTGCTTTTTTTGCCTAGGGGGGAGGAGGGGGGGGGGGTTATATATGTTTGTGTGTTTTCATTGTGTACATGTGTAATGTCATGTGAAGAAGTTTACAAAAAATAAATAGTAGACACCTTTATGAACACATTTGTGAAGAAAGCTAGTGGTAAGCATTTTCTTTTTTTTGCAGATTTGCCACACATTTCGCTAATTTTCTCGAACTAAGTGGGTAGGTGTCACGTGTATTTCTTGCCCACTAAATTTGCAAGCCAGTTCAGAATACACTATTGACGATTTTTTTACGTCATTTCAGCACCATGGAGAGTGCTCGTTTTTGGATGAATATATATTCGGAACGATGGGGTTTTGTTTTAGGAACAACGGACCATCGAAACAATGGGCCGTCGTTACTTTAATGGGACATTTTACAGACTATCAATATTTCGGAATAATGTATTCATTATAGCTTGATGTACAACAACAGGTGTGTTGCTGCACCCAACTCAGAGTCTAATTAGTTTTACTACTTAAGTCAGCCATTACCAATAACCACGTCATCATTTGGGAGGCGATGGAAATAGTACCATCACTGACAAGGACATTCTGATTTAGCACTCTGATTTAAGCTCATCTCTATAGCTTTTGTCATAATTCCTGCTGGAAGATTCTGATTAAGCAACACATGCGCACGCACGCACGCACGCACGCACGCACGCACGCACGCACGCACGCACGCACGCACGCGCGCACACACACACACACACACACACACACACACACACACCGGCCTCTGTCAGGGTTTGTGTGTGCCTTGCTAAGGTCTTTCAGTGTGCTGGGTCCTGTTTGAGAGTGATAGCAATCAGCGATTGGAAGGATCTCCATAGCGTATAAGGACACAACGGTTCCAACGGGTACTCTGACAATGGGTATGGATATTGCATAACAAGGTGGGCCATGCATCCCTATTTGCATCGTTCCAAAGTACGCCGGTACCCAACGGGCACCTGTTTAGTGCTAATAATAGTAAACTGTGTGCAATGCTGATTGCACTGACACAGATGGAATGGGGTGGAATGGGTGACTGCTTGGCTCATTACAGATGTGATGTATGGTGATAGGCTGACTGGCTGATGAAGCTGTCCTGATGAGCAGCGCCCACTCTGTGGTGATGATAATAGGCACCAGGGCCAAGGTTGTATAACCGTAATTAACGGGCTGACACTATTGCACATTTGTCCCTATATGTGTGGGAAGATTATGGGAAGAGTAGGACTGTCTCACACACACACGCACACGCACACGCACACACACACACACACACACACACACACACACACACACACACACACACACACACACACCTGGAGAGAGCAGTAGCTCACAGACTCATTTCCGCCTCTGCAAGCCCATTAAGGTTTCTTTGGAAAGCATGCATGTAGATTTCCAGTCGCATGGAAGATGCACATTCTGTCACGTATGGCTGTCAGTTTGCATCAACTTTGAATCACTGAATGTATTGTTTCATTTGGTCTTTAGCCATGTGCAGAGTAAGTCACTATACGGTTAAGTCTCCTTGAGGGGGTTCAAGGTGGTCCCCAGCTAAAGATGGAGAGTTGCTAACCAAATGCTCCCTTAAAGATCTTTAACTCTTGAGAGTGAGTTAGATTATTTTGTCGATTATTACTTAATTTAAAACATGTCGGAGAATGTAGATTTTTTATTTTATTTTGATCAACATTTGCCTGATATATCTCCTAATGGTACCACATCAATACAGCAAGGAATTGTGGCCAAAATATTATCCAACAATAACGAAATGTTCTTTAATTTTGGGTCTGAGAGGCTAAATCTCATCAAATGGTGGTTCGTGGCTCAAATGCCGAATAAATAATGGACCTTGATATGAAAAAGGTAGAAAACCACTGCTGTACTTCATGCATTCTGTAAGTTAATGCTATATTTCCCCTGTTATGTCTTTCATTTGTCTTTATCCTGTTCCTCCTCCAACTTCCTTCTCAAATTGCCCAGCCCCGACCATTGCTGTACAGCTGCTATATAATATATTGTCAACTCTAATAATCATTCCAGGAACTTAAAGAACAGCATGCACTCCATATGGCACTTCCAGTTATGTAGAGGAGCTACCTGTATGGCTGCAATAACCTTTGTTGTCTAATAATGTTTAATTCATTTCTCATCTACAGTAATACCTCCATCAATCTGTTTCAAATTAAATTAACTACTGTAACCTGCTTTTGCCAAGGTGAGTAAGCAAGAATGATTTCAATTTATAACAAATTCAACTTAATAACAAAGAACATCAAATACATCCATGTGTGGCCTTACTCACATGGCTATTATCTGAAGGCTGACCAATAATCTTAGAGATGGTTCATGTATTGTGAATGGTGTCAAGCGTTTGCACAGATGAATATGACTGGTCAGACAGGTGCTATCAGTGCCGTGTGAGGTGGACTTGTTATTCATACAGTGCAGGCAACTCTGAAATATCAAATAGTCCTACATGCACTGATGCACATTCTACGGTAAATGAGTGAATGCACTGGTTTATGCCTGCAGTTTTTCTGAGAGGGGTTCTGAGACATGCACAATGAATGGCACCGTCAGTGCACACCACTATTAACTGCGCATGTACAAGTCCCCCAGCATTAACAACTGGATGTGTGTACACCGTGACTTATCCACTTTTCAATTTGTACGCAAAAACCTGGCAAGATTTATGCATTTCAATGTGGGGCAAAGATATTTGATGTATATTGCTTTTCTGTTTCATGATTATGACACTGTGATAAGTGCTATTATTCAGTGCCAATATTATGTCCTGTTCCTATTTCTGTCTTATCAGCTCTCTTTGTAAACATATTTAGGTGCAACGTGCGGGAGTTTCACTGCCTGCCAAGTGTTTAGCACATTTTATATACTGTTCATTTCAATGGCAGCATGAGCTACTCTGTGTGAGAGAGAATAAGATAGGCTATTGTGTCTGAAACGGACAGACGGATGACTGTTTCATATATGCTGTTACCTGTTCTATTCTCTAGATAAATGCATATAGATAAATAATTTGCAACCCTGGTTTCTGTCGAGTAATGTGTTTTGTAATTGTATTTTATATAGGGCTCGGGATTCCAGGACTTGAGTGTAGTTCCATGTTGTCTGAGAAATATCATCTCCTGTTTATGTTGGCTAGAGTAGAGCCTCAAGAGATCCCCCTCATTAGGAATACCTGAGCAGCAAGGAAGATGTGCGGCTGGGGTGGTCTCCTCCGGTCAGGGGTCGATCCTAGTTGGGGAGGTAAAAAGACAATTATTGAAGCCACTTTTCTCTCAGTTTTAGTATGGGGACATTATTTACAGGATTGCTGCTACAGGATTGATCAATTTTAAAGCACCTGGACACGGTGTACCAGTCTGCCCTAAGATGGGTCACTGGTGACAGTTACGGTACCCATCATTGTACACTATGGGAACACAGGCTTATCCTCTCTCTCTCTGAGAGGCGTGATAAGCACTGGTATGTTTATTTTCAAAGCCATCTCAGGAATGGCCCCCCCCTTACATTTGCTCTATGTTGGATCAGAATCCTAGTACCTAGTACCGTTCTAGTGACTTCCTGACCCTCAAGGTTCCATTTGCTAACACAAAGTTAGGCAAAGCAGCATTCTCTGTCAGTGCTCCATCTGGTTGGAATGAGCTCCAGGTCTAATTCTCGGTCTATCTCTTATAGTTTTTTAAGTTTTGAGTATTTTCTGTCTTCTAATTATATATTTAATTTAGCTGTTTGTTGTATATTGCAGATTTTGTTCTGTATTCGGCTCCATTGATAATGAGGACCTGCCCTTCAATTGTCCTCCGAGTTTAAATAAAGGTGATGATGATGATGATGATGATAATAGAAAGTGCCCATCTCTCTCTCTCTCTCTCTCTCTCTCTCTCTCTCTATCTCTCTCTCTCTCTCTCTCTCTCTCTCTCCATTAACAATGTTGATCCAACTGATAATGGCTTATCACATTCTCTGTCCTGTTATCACTTCCCTCACCAGTAAATTGACTATGAAAATGACTATAACACCCATTGGTACAATACACCAGCTGTTTCTGTAATGTGTGCGTGATTGTTATATTAAAGATTTCAGCTCTCTGCCCTAATGGCATTGGATAGGACACTATGGGGATCTCCAATGAATAGCTTTCCACTAAAACACCATCATCATGGCTTGGTTTTAGACAGTTACACACCCGGAGGTTTGGTGGCTGGATGGACTATACCAGAACTCCAGAAGTGAAAGATGAGATAATTTGACTTTCTGTTCTTGTGCCATTTGGCTTTGATGGGATCATTCACAAACACGATCCCTGCAGGCAAAAAATAATTAAGTTAAATTTTATATAGGCCATCAGTTTAATAATTAATGCAGGCGGAAAGACAGGGAAAGGAAGAAATTCTCCCTGGATTTGAGCAGCAGACTTTGAGAGAAATTTCTACCTCAAGGGTCTTAGGGCAGTGATTGGTGAATTATTATTTTATGCTGGTAGGGATTTGGCATATCTTTGGTCCAGGGGCACACAGACAGAGTATGAGTATTTTTCTATTATAACAGGTTCTAACTATAAGTTCCCTGCCTAATCGGTGGACCGGCAGTACTTTTTGTGTCCCCAGAACAAAGAACTTCTGCCCAAGGTAGTTCAAGGACAGGTACTGTTAGTGTTACAGTACCATCCATAGTCTTGATTTGTCTTATTAGAAACAAGTGTAATATTTGATATTTATTTGTTGTATTAACTGGCCATTCTCGTCATTTATCTTGTCATGTATTGTTTATCTTCCCTCATTTTGTTCTATCATCATATCAACTAACAGTGTTAAACAGATGCTTAGTGAAAGTGCTGGTTATGTTGCTGTAGCACATATATACAGTCATACTGTATATACAGTCAGCACAGTATTGTTTTGGTAGATGTTTTCATAAGCACTGTGTTCACAGATCTTAGCATACTGTACAACACAAAATGCTGTTACAGATGGAAAATGAGCCATATATTGCGTTGTGAAATATGTCACAGGTGGAGGTGTTTCTTATGATGATTCAATCACTTTTCATTTAGTGAAAGAGTGAGTAAAGTTGCTACAGTGCTACAATGTAAATGGGAATAGAGTGACTTGCTCAAAAAAACTCAGACCCATCTGAACTGAACAGTGCAGGCGGTGTGTGTGACGTGTGTGTGTGTGTCACTGTGTGTGTGTGTGTGTGTGTGTGTGTGTGTGTGTGTGTGTGTGTGTGTGTGTGTGTGTGTGTGTGTGTTAGGTTGCTCAACAGTGACACTTGGTGGTCACCCATTGGTGTTGCCGTCGTCATGTGGACATACATACATGGGGGACGGACGGATAGACACACATAGTTGTTAGTTGGACCAGTTAGGCACCACTCAAGAATAGAGTGACCGTGTCATATGGGGGTTTCAAAGGTGTGGGGAAAGGAACAAAGTGCATGCATGCGTGCGTGTGTGCGTGCGTGCGTGCGTGCGTGCGTGTGTGTGTGTTCATTTAACTACCAATTACAATTAGTTAAATGAAGAAGGCAGTTTTCAAGTGTCTAATTTGAAGCCATGAATCGTGCTTTGGAATTCTCACACCAGCTTTAACCCATTTAGTCCGTAGGACATGTGGAGCCGTCCTAGCTAATCCAACCGATGGATTGCGAGGACGTGTACACACATCCCAGTTTTTGTACGGAACGGAAAGGGAGGGCTTTCAGAGTAAAAGCTGCCATATCTGGTGGCACCCCGAGCTGCTATTTTGAAAGAAATCCCGGCAGATAAGTATGAAGAAGCCAGTTTTCAAGTGTCTGTGCTAATTTGAAGCCATGAATCATGCTTTGGAATTATCACACCTGCTTCTTATATTAACTCTATCTATGCCCCCCTGCTGGTGCTTATTTGGCATTACCTGCCACGCTTTAAGCCGGCGCGGCGTCTTTAAGAGGCCGGAACCATCGAAATTGAGGCACTTTCACACACACGGAAGCATATCAGTGGTGCACCCTGCTGTACATCTGTGTGTTACCATCAAAACAGCTGGACCGCATCAGTGTGGTAGCCAACTTTTTTTTATTCACCTCCAAAAATCAATCTGAGGGCAATTTCAATGGATTGCGTTTTTTTGATCGTTTCCAGCGCGGGATCCGTTGATGTAAAATAGATGACGACATCACCAACATGGAGGCTAAGGGTTGCTTAGTGACGATGGACGCCATCCTTCCGCTTCGATGTCTCCCTTTTGACTGATACCCGTCCATTTAAACGAGCCTGCCCCAAAGTTATTAGTGCAGTCGCGCCCGGCAGCCGGCGAAACACGCCCGAAAAGTAAGTCCCGGCCCTACCTGGACCCTCGTCAAACCCTGTACACTCAAGACACTGCCCACGCTGCCACCCTTAGATCTCCATACATGGAGCTGACCTGTTCTGACATGTTGATCTGACCCCCCATGCCAAAGCGCCATTGCTCGCCCAGCAGTCTGCTGTCACCCAGGCGGATGCGTGCACGCAACTTCGCCCTTTAGGACAAGGTCGCTTCTCGCCCTCAGGAGTCTTACTGGTTTATTTTACTTTGTATCTTTAGTGTTTACTTTCAGGTAGGTACAGTAATTTGCATAATTTAGTATAAAATAAGGTCATGTCGTCGACTCTTCAAATGGTCACTAACAAAGAACAGGGGGGGAAAAAACTACATGCTCCCTCCTTGACAAAATGTAATTACAGGTGGCGGCTTGCCCCCGAGTTGATGTTTCCTGGTTCTCACCAAGGACTGTCTAAAGAGGACGGGACGCGAAGACCGTACGGGCGACGCCATGTTGCTCCATGGTGCTCCATGGAAGGAAAGAAACATGCGCAGTTGAGACCAAGGAAGCTGAACGCGGAAGTGTTGGCTGCATATAGCCCATTGCGCATGTTTCTTTCCTTCCATGGAGCAACATGGCGTCGCCCGTACGACGCCATGTTGTCTTCGCGTCTCGTCCTTCTTAGACAGTCCTTGGTTCTCACCTGCCCCAACAGCGAGCACAGCTTATGCTTTGTCATGGTGCCACCTGTACAGTATCTGCCTTGGGTCAGAGTGATCCTGCATCCTATCCTATCAGACACTGTTGCTTGCAAGTCAATTAGGAGCTGCATGATCTACATTCTCTTGTAGATCTTGTAGAGTTTGAGGATCATCTAGCACACAGGGTTTAATCAGGTTCAGTAGGATTGAGAGGAGCCGACGTTCATGGATACGCACGCACGCACGCACGTGCACACACACACACACACACACGCACGCACGCAACCACGCACGCACGCACGCACGCACGCAAGCACTGACACAGGTCACCATCACAGGTCACTCTCACTAATTGGATCTTGGCATTAGCATTATACAACATTAGTTATGGTGCCAGCAAAGTTATTTTGAAGCACGCCACACACATACTCAGAAAATATTTTCACATTTATGGATATCTTCTAATGGGTTCAAGGAAGCTCAATGTGTGGTGTTCATTAATATGCACTATAAATATATAAAATCATATTGGTAATTATTGCCCATGTGCAAGGCAAGCAAAAATATCAAAAGAAAGTCTGTACACTGGTGATGCTGAAAAAGCTCCTCTGAAGTTTTATTGCAAGGTCAATGTTTCGATGTTATTCCATCTTCATCCAGGAAATGTACCATGGTTTATGATATCGTAAAGCCCAAGGTACATGTCAGAAAATGGGGGAAAAAATTAACTGGAGCAATGTTATTGTAAGTGAATCAGCCAGGTTCTAAGCCAATTTCTTTGAAATGATGCCATCGCTGAAAACAACAACATTGTGACATCGTTTTTGGTTTGTGTAAGAAGCATAAGCCAATTATTTGCTGTGTGCAACAACACACCTGTTGTACATCAAGCAAATCAATGCACAAATGAAAAAAGACCCATCCCCACACACACGTCATGACAGCAAGATCCATCTGTCTCTTGTATCTCCATGTGGCCGCAGCCACTTGATGATTAGTAAGCAGCTTGACTGGACTAAATCACTTGAAAATAAAGGAATAAAAGCCAGATCATGCTGTCATAAAAATGCCCACTTGAGTGTTTGAGGGGATGGCTGATTTATCCATTGTGCATTGAATTAGTTTGATGCACAACAGGCCTGCAGTCAAGTCACACCCAACTCAGAGTCTGATTGGTTTAACTGCATAAACTGGCCATCAGCACCACCCACACAGAAAACACACACACATTACCACACTAATGAGTAATTGTCTCTGTAAGAGAAGTTGATATCCCTACTCCCTAGTGTATATAAATGAGTCTGGTGTGCACCCAAATGGAAATGCATACTGTACATATACACATTCATCATTGAGATCAAGGTGTCTACAAGGAGCCCAATCAATGCTCATGCGGGAAAAACCATGCATGTCGCGCAATTGCACAAACACAAGCCCCTACAATAATCTACTGTATTTCAATAGGAACAACGTGATGGACAGTCATAAGCTAGCGTGCATACATGTGTGCAGAGAGGTTGTTCTTGAAGTTCATTAGATGAGAGAGAGAAGACCCTGGGCTGTTCTTTAATGAGGGAGAAAATAAAAGCCGAAACATTGAGAGGGATAGGAAGAAAGCAGAGAAAAGAGAAGCTACAGAGAGAAGAGACATTAGAGGGAGGAATGAGAGAGACATGGGGATATTGTGAAAAGAGAGAGCAGCTGTCATTAAAGCAGCTGTCATTTCTTCCAGGAATATTGGCAGAAAGAGGAAAGGAGAGAGAGACAGAGAGAGAGAGAGAGAGAGAGAGAGAGAGAGAGAGAGACAGAGAGAGACAGAGAGAGAGAGAGAGAGAGAGAGAGAGAGAGAGAGAATGCAACAAATCAAAATCAAAATGCAACAACAACAACATTATATCACATATTGGAAAAACACAACAAAAACCCAAAGTAAATTACAATGCTATTTGGCCCTCAACCGAGAATACACAGTGGAAAATTACCTGACCACTGTTACTGATCCAAAACTGAGGAAGATGTTGACTATGTTCAGACTCACTGACCACCGCTTGGCAATAGAAACAGGCAGACACAGACAGAACTGGCTGCCTAGAGAAGACTGTTTTCACTCTGCTCTCACCTCAAGGGGAGGTGGAGACGGAGCTACACTTTCTGTTACAATTTTGTGACAAATACGGTATATAGACATCAGATAATCATTCTTCCCTAAATTCAAAGAAAAATATAAAGAATTTCAATCCACCATTAATAACTCATCACTTCAATATGTTCTGGGTGAACAGTCCAAATTTCTGGCAGAAAAATACGTGTGGAGTTGTCATCAACTGAGGGACAGCCAGTGGACAGAAGAGCCAGGTATATCTGGCTGAACAGGGTCATTAAGTTGCTGTTATGTTTCAGTTTGTTAATTTATTTTCATTGTTACTGTATTGCTTGTTGTTCATTATTGTTGGGATGTTTGTTGTTGTCTCTGTGTGCGCAATGTTGACATTTGTTTTGTTGTATGAGAGAGAGAGAGAGAGAGAGAGAGAGAGAGAGAGAGAGAGAGAGATACTCTCTATTGTGTGTCTGTCTGGCAGTGGTGGATGCAAACTACTGGTTCATGGTGGTGGACATGACAGAAGCAGCAATGAAGGCACACTGACTTCAAGTTCTTAAGCTCTTTTAGCACTACACTGGTGCTTTGGAACGTTGACCTCCCCAACTAAGGATCGACCCCTGACCGGAGGAGACCACCTGGGACCCTATCCGCACATCTTCCTTGCTGGTCAAGTATTCCTAATGGGGGAATCCCTGGAGGCTCTGGCCAAGGAAGGTCAGGAAGAGATGAGCGACAAGGAGAGGAGTAATGTCTGATTTATTCTTGGTTCTGCACCGTGTCGCTCACCAAAAAATCTGCTATTTTCGATATTCGATATTGGTGCACAACGATGAAACAGGCTTAATAAATAATATAAAGCTCTTTGTGTCAAATGCAACCAAATCTGTTGGATCTGATGGATAATTCAATATTGTGGGTTTTATAGTGTGTAAACAAGCTGAACTGAACAATAGATCATGCATTATGGCATATTAAAAAAAAATCATAATAGATTATCATTCAAGAAAGACTCGAGCCAGCTGGTGGGATTACATCTCCACACTGGCCTGGGAACGCCTCGGGATCCCCCAGGAGGAGGTTGCTAATGAGAGGGGAGGCTGGACATCTCTGCTGGAACTGGTTGAAGATGGATGGATGGATCACAGCATCACATTTTGATGCTTAATTAAGAAGGGAGTGTAGAGAGAAAATAAGGTGAATTTGAAGTGAATTTGAACCACATGCACCACAGGTCTCCGCTTAATTGGAAACATTTATGTAATTGACTATCCGTTCACCCACCCACATCTTCTATGTGTGTTTGCCTGAGTGTATTGCTCTCCCAACAGGAGTCCTCCAAGGAAGGACAGCTTGTTTATACGGTGTTGTGGTACCACATCCGATTCAGCCAATATAACTTCATTGTGCATGGAGTACCGACTCTATGGGGCCTCTGGAGATAATGTCAGGTCAGGTGTGTGTGACAACAACACATTGCCCAGACGCACGCACGCACACACGCACGCACGCACGCACGCACGCACACACACACACACACACACACACACACACACACACACACACACGTGCATGCATGCACGCATGCACAAATCACACTGGTTGTGGTTGAAATAACCTGTTAAATATGTAGGCCTATTCATTATTACACAATGTACTGTAGAATTTTACCCTCTTTCTACTTGTGCAAGGGGGGTATTTTGTATTGTTGTCCTATACTGAGTTTTTTTCCCCTAATGACTATTTTGTAACTGCAAATTCATTTTGCAAGTTTGCACCGTATTTGGTGGTTGGAAAACAAAGCTAGAAACAAAACATGATTCACTGCAACACTGCTATACACTTGCAGATAAACATGTAATGAGCCTTGCCCGACATTATGTCAAAACAACCTACCTCAGAACAATTGGAAGGTTGTGTACAGTATACTACAGTACAGTATATAAATGTTGTCCACTATGAAATAGCACCACATTAGTTAGGTAACAATCAACAACATGCAGCAACCTTCAAGATTTAGTTTTGTTTAATGTATTAGGTTGGGTTTGATATTGCACATTCCAAGCTGGCACTTCGGTTGCTGAGAAATGTCCTGCTGATTCCCTTAAAGGACAACTTTAGTTTTTTTCAACCAAGGTTCATGTTTTAGGTTGTTATTAGAGAACCTAAAAGGTGAGTGTTAATTTTTCTTTCATTTGCTGCTTTCTTTTGTTTTAGGGATTTTAGCAGTTTTTGACAGGGGGGGCGGGGGCATTCGAGCATGGGGCTAAATATGTATTTTTTTACAACATTTTATGGCAATTTCTTTTTGTATTATTTACTATAGTCCTACTAGACCCCAATAAATTACATCTGGCCACAAAAGATCACAGGATCTATTGAATGTGTCAAACTGACATATTGAGCCTATGACGCACAGTATAAGCCTCCCCAGTAGGCTACCTTCACATTCAGTAGATCCTGTGATCTTCTGTGGCCAGATATAATTTCCTGGGGTTTATTAGGACTATAGTAAATAAAATAAAAATAAATCACCATAACATTTTGTACAAAAATACATATTTAGCCCCATGCTCGAATGCCCCTGTCAAAAAGAGCTAAAATCCCTAAAACAAAAGAAAGCAGCAAATGAAAAAAATTAACAGTCATCTTTTACTTTCTCTAATAACAACCTAAAACATGAACCTTGGTTGAAAAAAACTAAAGTTGTCCTCCTGAGTTGTCCTGAGTTGTGCTCCTTGAACATTTTTTTCTATTTTACTATTTGACAATTAAGACCCTTTGGTGTACAATATCAACCCTGGAAGGAAAAGTAGTGAAATCCTAGCCTGGCATGGCCAGACTAATATCAATCTCCCCAGGGATTTTCTTTTCCTGTGGCAGATTCGTCTTGTTTCCAGGCTATAGTGAAATCCTGTGGGGGACGAAAAAATCAGCAAATTGTTGTATAGCCTACTTGTGTGCAAACAATTCAATTCGTGGATTTTGGTGGTTGGGAAATAACGCTCAAACAGACAATATCACCCCAAATCCTTAGTTAATGTCTAGTGTAAAACGCAAACTCCGGGAGTTGGTCACATAAACTTACCATCTCTCATAGGGGGCAACAGTGAAACAGTCAAGGTTATTTTCCCCCCGAAATTTCTTTCAGACAATCAGCCAGAGAATCAGCAGGTGCAGTCACAGTGCAATCACTGTACTGAACTGCTGTGACAACAAAAGAGAGACAGAAGGAAAATAGTGGTGGCTCGTCTGGAACCAAGCTATAACCAACCAGAGCCCAGTATTCAAATATGGGGCGGGACATTTAATAATAAATCTAATACTGAGAGGGATGAGACTAATATCCATGCAGTGATATTAGCATTGCTACGCGAGGCTAGCGCCGACGTGCAACAGGACATATCACACCGCTGGGACGAACGCTAAAACCGCTTTGTTGCGTCTCGACCCATTGGTCGAGACGCATTGGTGAAGTGGTGAAGGACCACTTCACCACTTTTTTTTTTTTTTTTAAAGATTTTTTTTGCGGCTTACGCCTTTTATTGGTTTTTGAAGGGACAGACAGTAGGCTGACAGGAAACAGGAGAGAGATGGGGGAAGACATGCAGTAAAGGCCGTGTCGGGCTCGGGAGTCGAACCCGTGGCACACTGCGACTGGATTACCAGTCGGGTGCCCAGACGGTTACGCCACCGCCTGGGCCAACACTTCACCACTTTTCAACATCTCTTCATATAATTGGTCCTCACTAATGTTCATGATAAAACACCACCATTTTTTCCTACTCAGTCTGTGTCTCATAGGAGGGCTTTGGGCAGTTCGGACACCCGTCCACCAGTGACATCATCATTAGGCAGATTTCTTTTTAAACAAGATTTGTTTTAAAATATATTTAGATTTTTATTATCGTGAGAACGATGGCTTCAACTTTTGCATTGCAACTTTTCAGGATAAACGTTATAATTTCCTTATACCTTCTCTCTCTTTCCGTCTCTCCCTCTGGCCATACAGCATCTGGCTCTCTCTCTTCCCCTACAGTGTATGTTCTGTCAATCTCTCTCTCTCTCTCTTATTAGCTCTTGATGCTCTTTCTCTCTCAACTTCTCCCTCTCTCTTTGTCTCACTCTCTCTGTCCACCCCTTTCTCTATGTCGCTCTGTCCTTATTGGGTGCCTCCTTATCTCTCTGTCTGCCCGACCGGTCACTGTCACCGCTGTTTCACACATCTCTGATGAATGTGCGACCGGTCACTGTCACCACGGTAACAGATGAGATCTGTTGTTGGTTACCAATGGAAACTGAGCTTTTAGGGCCACATGTTAGCCAAACTGACCATGACGGATACTCCAGCAACACACACACAAACGCAAGCACACACACACACACACACACACACACACACACACACACACACACACACACACACACACACACACACACACACACACACACACACACACACACACACACACACACACACACACAGGCTCCCGGAGTGCTTATGACCTTTAATCTTTATAGTCTACCATTAGGGAAGTAATCATGCAGAGTGAGGCCGTCTTAAATTGCGGGCATTACTGTGCAGGTATACGGGTGTCCAATACTATGTCAGTATGTACCCATGCTGTGAGTGCGTGCGTGCGTGCGTGCGTGCGTGCGTGCGGGCAGGTGCATCGTGGGTGGGTGGGTGGCTGAATACACACCGGGCACATTGAGGTCTGGCGACCTTTAGCCATCATGCAATCAAAGCTCTAAAGCTCTAAGATTAGAAGACATCTAAGAGGTCAGGTGGGAAGTGGAGACTGGTAGTGAAGTGACACCCGTTGCCCTCAGCAACAAGTCCAAGGGGATACGGTCATACAGAACTAATAAGAGTTCATATACAGTATAGTACGGTATGAATGTAGAAACTGCTTATTTTATATTCAGGGCCCTGTATGTGTGCGGGAAACATAGTAGTACTCACTCTATCATATACCCGGCCACAATTAAATGATCATTCTAGTGACTCGTGCACTATAGGGCATGACACTTTCTGACTGATTTCTAGAAGTTTATAATGGCTATAAGGATATACAGTTAGCAAGCAGATTAAACACAAGAAACGTGTGTACAGTGTCAGTATGTATATTACTTTGACATTTTTACTGATGGCATTAGTGAAATAAATGTAAGAAAATCTCCTCTTTTGTTGCAGTCCCATAAACCTGGTGTTGCAAAGCAAGTCACATATTACTTTAATCTTCTTAATCGTATTGGCCATAACTTGGAACCATCCCCTCTTTGCTCAGTCAGGAAATCTAATTTCCTGGCCTTTTAAGCAGGACTCAGAGCCATTGAAATGGCAGAGAGATGTAGATAAGCTCCACATAACATGAAATTGTCTCTTTATCGTCTTTGTATGAAGGCCAGCTGGCTGTACTTATCTTGGACAGGTAGGCAGATGAGATTAGTTCATATGCACAAGTGCACATATGCACACACACACACACACACACACACACACACACACACACACACACACACACACACACACACACACACACACACACACACACACACACACACACACACGTACGCGCGCGCGCACACACACACACACACACACACACACACACACACACACACAGTGTACAAAATGGGGATGTGCACATTGTACCACACAAATACATTCATTCTACACAAATACATTCATTCTATATGTTGATAAACACCCCCCCACACACACACACACACACACGCGGCCGCGCGCGCACGCACACACACACTTCCTGCATGCAATTCAAGTGACAGTTATTTTTTTATCACAAGCGCAGTGGCTTTTTGGTCATTTTATGTTTACGTTTCAGTCTGAAACGGAAGCCTGAATTCTGAATATTGCATCCCTTCAGGCTATGGGATGTTATTATCTCCGCTAAACACGGGCAGTCTGTTTGTTTACAAGAGAGAGACATGATGCCGGCCACCGGCATCATGTCTATACGTGGCTTATTTCTAACCTATAATGATTTCAGATACATATTTTAGCGTGCTGATTAAGTGTAAAATGAGTAATTCACTGTCTGGATGTCATCTTGAATGAGATTAAAAACGGAGTGAAGGGCACGGTGGCACAGTCGGTAGTGCTGTCGCCTCACAGCTAGAAGGTCCAGGGTTTGATTCCCGCTGGGGACGCTGTGGGCGCTGGGGGCGTGTTCTCTCCTCCACGTCATCAGTGCCCATACCCGAGGCGGGGTTGGCGAAAGGGCCTTTCTGTATGGAGTTTGCATGTTCTCTCCGTGTCCCCTAGGGTAGGTACCCTCACAAAGAACATGCAGAAATCCTGGTCTCTAAATTACCTCCCCCTGGTCAGCCTGATGGAGGGGAAAGGAACTGGTCGGAATAACGTGTTCCTTCCACGCGCTACGTCCGGCCGGGGAAACTCCCCCTGTCAGGTGAAAAGAAGCAGCTTGGACTCCTCATGCATAGAAGGAAGCATGAGGTCAGTCCGCTGCCCCCCAGGTTGGCAGAGGAAGTGTAGCGCCCAGGATTACATTAGATAATTGACACTGGGTGAAAACATGGGTTGCAAAATCGTGGGATAACAACAAACAAAAAACGGACTAGTTCTGTAAACAAAATCAGCTGTGTTTGGAGGAATGTGCAGCAATGGGAATCAAACAGGTGAATGAAATCAAGATTCATTTATATTCATCATGCCTCATTACGTCATCACGCAGCATGTTTTCGTTAGGTATAAGTATGCCCATATGATGACCACGGATATGCTCTTTAAGTAATTGTGTTTGCTGCAAAATCTAAATCAGACTGTTTGTGTTGGCTGGATGTCTGCCTGTATTGTACTCTGCTGATTTGTCCCATCTGCCTCCTCTGTCTTAATTCGCTCCTCAGGGACTACGGTTGCTGAGCGAGGGGCAGCAGGGTTGTGTGGTGGAGGGGATTAGACCGGTAGGGACCGGTAAGGACATGCTGGGCAGTATAGTCTTGGTCTTGTTTTGCTAAAACCTCGACTTAATGTGTAGCTTTGTGCTGCAGGACACTATATAGGTAAATAGGCTAATGTGCGATTAGGAAACTTTAAAGTCGGTGAAAGTGCTTTTTCGGTCATTTTATTTTGAAGTTTCAGCCTGAAATGACGTAGGCCTAATTGACTATATTTATATAGCACATTTAAAAACAACTGCAGTTAATTGACCCAAAGTGCTTTCCAGAATAAATATTCATAACATCCATGAAAGCGGCGACCGTCAATTTTATACCTTTTAGCATTGCTCCTGTTGCTATGGAGCGCCTCCGTCCCCACCAGCTATGGGATTTTTTATTAATTAATTAATACAATTATTTTATTTTATTATTTAATATAATTTGTTTATTAAAATGTTGTGCTTGAGTCGAAAAAGACTCCCAGGTTTTTTACTGTGCTATTTGAATTTGCCTGCAGGGCCAAGTATGTGGGATAAACGGGCAGCTGAGGTTGTGAGGCCAAAGATAATTACCTCAGTTTTATTTTTATTCAACTGTAGGAAGATGATTGCCATCCAGCTTATAATGTCTTCCAGGCAGGTAAGGAGATTCTTGGAGCTGCTACTGTCCGGTGTGTGTCAACTGTTATTTTAGCAATGCAGATTCTGTGCTGTGTAGGGTTCTGAAACCGGATTGAAATTACACCGCTGTTCTATTTTCCAGGCGTTGCCGCGCGGCCTCCATCCGGGAAACCGTGGGCGTGGCTGGCCAGCCGCGCTGTGGGTGTACTGTGCCGTGTCGCTGCTCACCCGCTTCACAGACGGTGTGTGTTGGGCTTCAGATGAGACCCATGAGGCTGTGAGAAGACAACTTTTTCTAAAACTTTTGAGAGGAATGGTAGTTTAGAGATGGGCCGATAATTATTGTGCTCTTTGGGGTCGAGGCCAGGTTTTTTGAGTAGTGGCTGAATGGTGGCATGTTTAAAGCTGGAAGGGACAACTCCCGTTTCCAAGCTACTGGTGATGGTGGCCAGAATAAGGGGGCAGATGGTCATGAATACATCTTTGGAGCATACCTATTTACACGCACCTCGACAGTGGGTGCAGGGCCAATAAGGCAATCATGGAAGGAGCTAGGGCCCGCACACCATTATTTTGGTAAAGAATTACTTTATTGAACAAACGACTGTTCAATAAAGTAATTCGTTACCAAAAGAATGGTGTGCGAGCCCTACCTCCTTCCATGAATACATCTTTGAACAGGCGAGAGGGAATAATGTCAGAGGGGCAAGAGGTGGGTTTTAAATGGGAGACCACTTCAGACAGGTAGGAGGATGATATTGGTGAAAAGTTAATAAGGTGGCTTGCTGAGAAATGAGTTTCAGAATGGTATGAGGCAGGGGGTAGGATGAGTGCTCTGAAATTCCTAAGATTTTCACATGTATCTATGTCTGGGGTGGGGGTGGTGGCAGCGGAGACGGCAGGGTTTGGAATGGTATTGATTATGTCTGCATTATAAACTGATTTGGCTGTCTTTACTGAAGATTGATAGGTTTTTAAACAGGTATGGAGGATTTCATAGGAAATTTGCAGTTTATCTTTTTTACATTTTCTTTCAGCTTGCCTACAGGCCTGTCCTAAAGTGTGAGTGGTCTCTTTCAGCCACGGCGTAGCATCAGGCTTGCGTTTAATTGATTTTCCTGGGGCTACAATGACCAGAGTGCTTGAGCTAATGGAGTGAAAAAATGAAACGAGATTTTCTGTGTTTGTAACGTTGAGGGTGTTGGAGATATAAGTATGCATGAGTGTTTCGGAAAATTGCGTAGCTGTCGTTGGGTTAATAGAGTGGGTGAGATTAATAGAGTGCGACTGAGAGGGAGTTTGAGGAGGACAGGATAACATACATTCAAAAATAATCATTCGGTGGTCAGAGACACTGATCTTGAATCTTTCAGTATAACAAAGGTCCCATGCCTTCAGGCTTTAGAACGTTGGACTCTCACTCACTGCAGCTGCATGTGTGCATCAGAGCTGGGCTGGTGTTTGTTTACCCTCGCTGCCCATGGGAGAGAGAGACAGTGAAGCATGTTTGTTACTACCACGTTACCTACGTATATTACTTACTTACTTACTCCTCTTCGTCCCCTATGGGACATAAGGCTTCAATGAGCGCGCCGCTCTCCATTTCATCCGATCCCTGGCAGCATGGTGCGCCTCTCCCCAGGACAGGTTAATCTGTTCCAGTTCCTGCGTCAGTTCTACGCCAGGTGGTTTTGGGCCTCCCAGGTTTTCTCTTTCCTGGTGGTGTCCATCTTAAGGCCACCTTTGTGATGTGGTCCTGCTTCATTCTCAGCACATGTCCTGTGTAATCTCCTTGGTGATGCTATGGCTCCCTGTTTGTTTATACAATTCATTATGTGATGTATGCATGGCATACATCACATATATAAAAGATCTGGCATATTCTCCGGAGGCATCGGTTGTGGAACACAATTTTCCTCACGTCTGATTTAATTACTCGCCAGGTCTCGGAGCCGTACAGCAGAACAGACTTTACATTGCTGTTGTATAGGAGCATCTTGGTTTTAAGGCTGTATTGCTTTGACCTCCAGATGGAACGGAGTTGGGAGAAGGCACCCTGAGCCTTTCCCAGTCTTGCCTTTATGTCCTTACTGAGGAGGCTGCCCAGATAGGTGAAGTCTTCCACAAACTCAAGTGGTTCCTCATCAATAATGATGTTGTGTGGGGGTGGAGTTGACACATAGCACTTGTGTTTTGGAGTTGTTGATATTGAGTCCGACTTGTCTGGCGAAATTGTTAAGCCTGTCAGTTTTAGCCTGCATGTTGTCGTGGTTGGTTGATGGGAGAGCTGCATACGGGGTGGTGGCGGTGGATCAGGGGGTAGAGTGGCCGGATGGTAACCGCAAGGTTGCCAACCGGAGTTAGTGTCGAAGTGTCCTTGAGCAAGACACTGAACCCAAAATTGCTCCTGATGTGCTGGTTGATGCCTTGCATGGTTTCCACCGCCATCGGTGTGTGAATGTATGGGTGAATGTACAGTAATGCACAATCTACATGTATGTAAAGCGTTTTGGGGCTATATAAATGCATCATTTGCATATCACCCCTGGCCCTAAGTAACCTAAATGGGAACCCATTGACTAGGTGTTCACACAAATTGTGTGAAGGGAAAACATCCACTCAAGACCCAGAAATAGTTACAAATGGATTGTTTATGATGGAGGAACTACAGTCAGAAATAATCTTTTATGACCGAAGGCATGGGGAGAGAGTATGTTCGTCCGTCCGTCCGTCTGTTACCAGCTAATCTCCGGCACCGTTAACCCGGTCGATGCCAAAATCGATGCCAAATTTTGCACACACACTCCCTGGATGCCAACGATGAACCTCTGCCCCAAAGTTTCCAGAACGGCCTGTTATAGCGCCACCAGGAGGCCGACTTTTGAATATTACATTTTTAGATATTACTCCTCCAGATTCTGTCCAAAAATCCCGCAAATCGTTACACACTATCTCTATAGTCATGTGTTCAAGACGGATCTGTCCGATATTTCAGATTCCATCCTAATTGGCCAACATTGGCTTTCAAAGTTTGCAGGATTGGCCCGTTTTAAACAAAAAGCCTCAAATCATGAACGGAGCGTGCAATTTACGTGAAATCTTTCACAGACTTTCCTACTAGGCTGAGGAATATATCCCACCCTTTTCACATTGTCATGTCATAGCGCCACCAGGAGGCCAAAACCTGACCTGCCCTGGTGGAGACCTGTGCCCCGAGGGGCACTTTTTCTAGTTGTATGTTGATGTGCCACTGACATGAAGCGATGCCGCTTTTGACAAGTTACCCATTTACATGGTGAAAAAATACATTGCTGAACTATTTGAAAGCTATTATTCTATTATTCAGAAAGTAGAAGCTGTTTTGTTTCCTTGTACTATGAAAAGGTCATAGTAGGCCTACATACTACATGCTTTTCCTAAGTACATAATGAAGTGAGCTGTATTTTCTTATGGGTAACTTACTCAACAAAGATTGTGTAGCAGTCTTGACTGCAAATGCAGTACTGGTGGGTTTTAATTGGTTGATCCTGTACAACCAACCATCTAATAATAATGTTGTACATTTATTTTTACATTATTGGAATGTGTTTCAGTGCCACAAGAAAGGCGAAAGCTCAGCTGGGGAGGGATTTTGCCTACGGGCCGCCAGTTGAATATATATCACTAATCACTGTGTCTAACACACACACACACACACACACGCACACGCACACACACACACACACACACACACACACACACACACTCCACTCATCCATACACTGTACTGATACATACCCTTTATTCTATCATTGTTGTTTATGTTCAAAATGATGTTGATAATATGTATATTGACAAAAAAAATATATATATAAAAAAATAAAGATAGGGTCCCCAATTCACGCCAGCATTAATAAATCCCTCGATAGCGTATTGCCAAGGTTTTATCGCGCGTAACACTTACTTTGAAGAGCCAAATATCCGTAACCGGATGTTACAATGACAAACTGCTGTGTGTGGTGTCATGCCCGGATGTTGTTGTCTTGTATTCACCAGAAACTGCCCCCTCAATGTCCTTTCAGAGATACAGAGCTTTGAATACAGAGCTTATAATGCAAGTGGATGCGCGCGCATCTTCAAAATGGCCGCAGCCAGTGTCCCACTTTGTGTTGATGCGGGTAGCAACATTAGCTAGCGATACGATCGGATTAAAAGATGGATTAAAGAATACAAGCCCTCAAACCCGAGAATCTCGGGTTTGGCGGGCTAGGGTACTAATTTAAACCTTTGTGTTCCTCGTTTCTGGCGGGCTCCATGTTAAGAAAAGCATATGAGGGGTCTAACGTCAGGTCACGAAGAACAAGAAGAGTTGCAGCAACAACACTGCATGGAGTGTTGCTGTCATATCATCTAGAACAGATGTTAACAAAAAAACAATTGCACGATTGAATAAGAGTTCTAGCGTTTGATCCGCACGGACGGTAAATCCGCTAATTCGTTATGGAACGTTCGGCATGTTGTTTTTTTGGGGGGGGGGTTTTCCGTGACAAGTGGATACGTGTCTTCATACGGTAAGAAAACAGCTTGTGCGCAACTCCCCTTTAAGTTATTTCTTAATTTATTCAACACCAGGGGTGGAGTGGAAGATGGAAGTGGATCTGGGTAGACAGCTCCAGTTCCCCCCGGAAATCTGCACTACCACCTTAAGACTAGATGTGGTGCTGTGGTCTGCAGCAGTGAAGTCAGTACTGCTGATCGAACTTCCAGTGCCATGGGAGGAGGGACTGGAACCTGCTTACGAAAGAAAGATGGCAAAATATGCAGACCTGGTTGCGGAGTGCAGGGAAAGTGGATGGAGTGCAAGGACGTACCCGGTGGAGGTGGGAGCTAGAGGCTCCGTCTTTTTGGCAAATCTAGAACTTCCTGTTTGAGAGCTAGCAAATTTAAGACATCCGGTTGCTTTAAGTGCCGTTAATTAAATCATTATTACATTACATTATTAGTATTATTATTACATTACAGTTATTGTAAAGACACACATTATGTTTCTGTGTAAAAGTAATTCAATAACGTAAAAAAGGTATCTAAATGCTAAAATCTAAATCTAAATAAAAATGCTATTCACTGGAGTGCATGGACTTTATAAAGTGGACACTGGACAAAAGACGGCTCCGCGAGGCAACTGTTGTGACATATGCACGCGTTCAGGGAGATGTCCTCTACCACACCCCACTCTCCGCTAAGCGGGAGAGGTGTACAATTCCGAGCAGCAGACCTTCTACTGCTGTCAAATGTAAAAATTGTGCCGTTTCCAGACCCAGAGTGGACACTGGACAAAAGACGCCTCCACGAGGCAACTGTTGTGACATACGCACGCGTTCAGGGAGATGTCCTCTACCACACCCCACTCTCCGCTAAGCGGGAGAGGTGTAAAATTCCGAGCAGCAGACCTTCTACTGCTGTCAACGGTAAAAAATGTGCCGTTTCCAGACCCAGAGTGGACACTGGACAAAAGACGGCTCCACGAGGCAACTGTTGTGACATACGCACGCGTTCAGGGAGATGTCCTCTACCACACCCCACTCTCCGCTAAGCGGGAGAGGTGTAAAATTCCGAGCAGCAGACCTTCTACTGCTGTCAAATGTAAAAAAAAAAGTGCCGTGTCCAGACCCAGAGTGGACACTGGACAAAAGACGCCTCCGGGGGGGTTTTTTCAGTGACAAATGGATACGTGTCTTCATACGGTAAGAAAACAGCTTGTGCGCAACTCCCCTTTAAGTTATTTCTTAATTTATTCAACACCAGGGGTGGAGTGGAAGATGGAAGTGGATCTGGGTAGACAGCTCCAGTTCCCCCCGGAAATCTGCACTACCACCTTAAGACCAGATGTGGTGCTGTGGTCTGCAGCAGTGAAGTCAGTACTGCTGATCGAACTTCCAGTGCCATGGGAGGAGGGACTGGAACCTGCTTACGAAAGAAAGATGGCAAAATATGCAGACCTGGTTGCGGAGTGCAGGGAAAGTGGATGGAGTGCAAGGACGTACCCGGTGGAGGTGGGAGCTAGAGGCTCCGTCTTTTTGGCAAATCTAGAACTTCCTGTTTGAGAGCTAGCAAATTTAAGACATCCGGTTGCTTTAAGTGCCGTTAATTAAATCATTATTACATTACATTATTAGTATTATTATTACATTACAGTTATTGTAAAGACACACATTACGTTTCTGTGTAAAAAATAAGTAATTCAATAACGTAAAAAAGGTATCTAAATGCTAAAATCTAAATCTAAATAAAAATGCTATTCACTGGAGTGCATGGACTTTATAAAGTGGACACTGGACAAAAGACGGCACCGCGAGGCAACTGTTGTGACATACGCACGCGTTCAGGGAGATGTCCTCTACCACACCCCACTCTCCACTAAGCGGGAGAGGTGTAAAATTCCGAGCAGCAGACCTTCTACTGCTGTCAACGGTAAAAATTGTGCCGTGTCCAGACCCAGAGTGGACACTGGACAAAAGACGCCTCCGCGAGGCAACTGTTGTGACATACACACGCGTTCAGGGAGATGTCCTCTACCAAAAATAGAAAATAAACAATCAAGAAAGAATCAAGTTTCGGCAGGACAAACAAAAGCATAACTGCACAGACAGATGCAATCAACGCACACAAGTGACACCTATTCCAAAGCTAGAGGTAACTCCTTCACCTGACTTAGCTTGCGTGGAGAAAGCTGACGGGTGGCTGTGTGATAAGACAAGCTGACGGGTGGCTGTGTGATAAGACAATCGATCAGTACCATCAGCTCTTGCTATCTGTAGTTGTTGACAAAAGGGCATATATTTATCCCAGCACTTTTGTAAGCCAACAGTTAAGGAGTATTTATTGTGGTGACATCAGCGTACTACCAGATGTACCAAGAACATCACAGAATTGGTGGAGCTATGAGTTGGTAATATTGCCAGTCAACATAAAGTCTCATTGGGGAGCAATTGTCGTAGATTTCTCCACAAAGACAGTGGAGGGTGATAGCATAATCTTAGATGTTGTTCTAATGGATTCACTCCATAAGTATGAACAAGACATGGTTAATGTATTTTGTCCACTGCAAAAATACTTAGCCTTACAGTACTTTGCAATGCATGGTAGAGGTATGGCTATCACATTTAGATATGAGTGTTATGACAGTTGCCCTCATTTCATAACACAAACTGATAACAGTAGCTGTACGGTCTCTACACTTGTTTGTTTTCCAAAGCTGTTCTGTTTGATGTGAGTCTCAACACTTACCAAACAGAGCCTGAAAAGCGAGATTGTGTATTGTATGAGCTGACAGGAAAAAATGTATTGCTCTGAGTACATAGTTTAAGTACTGCACTGCACTAAAAGGCTCTGTTTTGTCTATGTTGTAGGAGAACTTCGCCGCCACCAATGGAGGATGCGAGGGACCCCAAATGACACGTCCCCAAGACCTTGGGTTGTGATTTAATCCAATAGTATTTTATTGTGCTGTATTTTACCTTTTTAGTCTTTGTGCTTACTGTGATCATCTAAAAAACAAACGTTTGAAATGTTTGGACTGAGCTGGGTTTGCTTTATATACGTACATCTAACTGGTAGAGGACATCTCCCTGAACGCGTGCGTATGTCACAACAGTTGCCTCGCGGAGCCGTCTTTTGTCCAGTGTCCACGCTGGGTCTGGAAACGGCACATTTTTTACCGTTGACAGCAGTAGAAGGTCTGCTGCTCGGAATTTTACACCTCTCCCGCTTAGCGGAGAGTGGGGTGTAGTAGAGGACATCTCCCTGAACGCGTGCGTATGTCACAACAGTTGCCTCGCGGAGCTGCTTTGTTGGTAACTCCACCTCACGCCTGCTAAAGGACGTGGGGCTACGGGGAGCCAGACTGAGCAAGGCCACTAAAGAACTGTCAGAGGAGAGAAAGCAAGTCACTGGCTCTGGCTGAGACGACGAGACAAGTCCTGGGGGGGAACATCAAAATAAGTTGCGCTGCAGCGGGATAAGGGGCGAAACATCCATGAATGGTGGTCCCCAGCTGATGACCCTGCAGCAAAACTTACCTTTCTGGTATGCGGTCAGGCTTAGGCTCGGCGTGCGTGCGTGCGTGCGTGTGTGTGCGTTCGTTCGTTCGTTCTATCTCATAGCATAATCATATTGGTGTCAGACTGCTTCTGTCATTGAACTGCCATGAGAAAAGGGATTAGTGGCTCTGCTACAGCTGTCCCACTCCTGCAACATTATCATGATCATGACCTGAGAGGAGAGACAAGAGGATGCAAATGAGTGAAACTGAGGGCAAGGTACACAGTAAAATCCTGAGTTAATTTAACTCCGGGAGTCAGAGTTAAATTAGGAGCTTACTGTGTAAATGAAAGGACACAGGAGGAAAGCAGACTAGCTGAGAAGAGAGACGGGGAGAGTGATTTTTTTCCCAACTGATTCTTGTAGCTTGGGGTCACCTCTTAAGAATTCAAGAGGGTGCCCAGTGATATCCCTTGGGCATTTTTAGTTATTAACCCCTTAATGCCCGAAACACAAAAAATCCACCCAAAATAGAGTTTCATTGTATTTCATGCAAGATACTTGGTCTAAATGCATCAAATTAGCTTTCTACAGTGTTTATGAATGTGGAGATGCACAATGTATTTCATTTATGATTAATGCAATTATTAATTAATGCATATTAACCCCTTCATGCCTGAAAACCCCAAAATCCCATAAAAATATATCTTTTGAGATTTTATGCACAATAATCAAGTGAAATGTATCAAATTTGCATTCTACAATCTGTATTAATGAAACTGTAGCATATTTATTTTCAGGTGGTTGCATATTAACCTTGGCAGGCCATCTATCTTGAGCATCTTACACCAAACACCCACCGAACATTTCCCACAAAAATAGGGTAGCCTATTTCATGCAACATTACTTAAATCCAAACCATTAATGTACTTTCTCTGTCAGAGTACTTTAACCCCATTAAATAATACTGGTCTATAGAACACAAATATGAATAAACATACTCAGCATTTTGAATTGTTGAGTAGTTTGAATGGAAATACACAGATCTATCAGGTCACTGAGCCCTCAATGTACCTGGAGATTATAAACCTGCCCCAGATGACATTTCTGCAATTATAAAGTGTGGCTGTAAGTAAGAGTGAAAACCTGTGTACATAGTTTGTCATTCATTCACATAATGTTCTGTTGATGTTTTGGTGTAGAATGCTCATGACAGGCCTGAAATAATTAATTCATAAGAAAAGAGATGTGGTGGACATGACTACTTCCAAACCAAAGCATTTTTGTCTCCACCAGGCCGAAGGCATGGGGAGAGAGTATGTTTTGCACTCCGTCCGTGTGTGTGTGTGTCCGTCCGTCCGTGTGTGTGTGTGTCCATCCGTCCGTCCTTCCTTCCGTCCGTCTGTGTACAGCTAATCTCCGGCACCGTTAACCCGGCCGATGCCAAACTTTGCACACACACTCCCTGGATGCCAACGATGAACCTCTGCCCCACATTTTCCAGAACGGCCTGTTATAGCGCCACCATGAGGCAGCTTTTCACATTTATTACCTAAAACTGCACCAATCTGCGTGAAACGTTGCATGCACACTCCCTAGAGGCCAAGGACAAACCTTTGACCTGCATTTTCCGCATCTGCCTTTTATAGCGCCACCAGGAGGCCGACTTTTGTAAAACACATTTTTTTATATTACTCCTCCAGATTCTGTCCAAAAATCTCACAAATCGTTACACAGTATCTCTATGGTCATGTGCTCAAGTCGGATCTGTCTGATATTTCATATTCCATCCTAATTGGCTATAATTGGCTTTCACAGTTTGCAAGATTGCCCCGTTTTGAACAATAGCCTCAAATCATGAACGCAGCATGCAATTTACGTCAAATCTTTCACACATTTTCTTACTAGGCTGAGGAATATATCCCACCCTTTTCACATTGGCCTGTTATAGCGCCACCAACAGGTAGATTTTTGCAAAACACATTTTTGGAACAAAATGCCTCAAATCATCCAATTGCCATCAAAGGCGTATGAAGAAATGGCTACAGAAATACATGATCTCTGTAGTCATGTGATCAAGACGAGTCTGTTGGATTTCTCAGATTCTACACTGATTGGCTAACATTGCCTTCCAAAGTTTTCAGGAGTGGCCCGTTTTGTACAAAATGCTTCACATGTCCTGCTCATCCAGAATTCTATCCTCAGAGATGCTATGAGTGATCTGGCTCCCCTCAACAAAATGAAGAAAATTGTTGCAAAAACAAATAACAAAAAACATCCTCCTAAACATTTTGCCAAACATCACACACACTCCTATCCTCCTGGTGGAGACCTGTGCCCGGAAGGGCACTTTTTCTAGTTTTAGAATGCTTTGTTGCATTTGCATTGATTATTGTATTTTATGGGATTTTGCCGTTTTAAGCATGACGGGGCTAATATAAAAAATGCCCTATTCTGAAATCAAATATTGTACATATTCACATTCATGGATAAACACACTAGAAAGTAAATTTAATGCATTTAGATCTCAAAAGATATATATTTTACGGGATTTGAGCGTTTTCGGGCATGAAGGGGTTAATATGCATTAATGATTAATTATAATCATAAATGAAATACACTGTGCAGTGTGCACATCAACATTCATGAACACTTTAGAAAGCTAATTTGATGTATTCAGACATTCAATTATCTTCCATGAAATACCATAAAACTCTATTTTGGGTAGATTTTTAGTGTTTTGGACATTAAGGGGTTAATAACTAAAAATGCCCAAGGGATATCACGGTGCACCCTATTGAATTCTTAAGATGTGACCACAAGCTACAAGAATCAGTTGAGAAAAAAACTTTATCTGACGAAACCACATTCACCCCCACGGCTCCCAGACTAGAACACATCAAAATCCATGTGTCAAAAATTCAATTAACAGTACAGACCCCCAACACAAGAACACACTGAGTCATCTATTGGCAATGGACCAGGAGGTCAGCTTCCAGGAAGTTTGCTTTGAAGCTGAAATGAAATGACGCTCATGTGTTTTCGTGTCCTTCTTTGATTAAACCTTCATGTTTTAGTGATACAGCAATCCTGATGGAAAGAATGAAAGAGGAACATACAGAGAGGATCGAGGAAACGAGAGGAGACAATATAATGAGCGCTATGAAAGTAGAAAAGACAAGATCAGGAAAAATGAATCAAAGCATGTAAAAAGAGAGGAAAAGAAAGAATCTAGAATCTGTTAGCAGATGTCCCTTGTTAAGGATGTCCCTTGTTAAGGATGAATGAGGTGCTTTATTCCGTGCTGAAAATAAAATTGTCTAGGTTGAAAACTAAATAAATAATGTTACTTCAAAATGAAGGCATGTCACAATGCCTTCTCTCAAATAGGAAGTGGATGAGAGAGTAACCCGGGAGATAGCAAATTGGAGAAGTTGTGAAAGGGCAAGAGAGGAGAGGAGACTAGTGGAAAAGAGTGTTGAGGTCCACCTCAACACTCTTTTCCACTTCTCCAAGCAAATTGGAGAAGTTGTGAAAGGGCAAGAGAGGCGAGGAGACTAGTGGAAAAGAGTGTTGAAAAGAAAAGAGTGTTGAGGTCCACCTCAACACTCTTTTCCACTAGTCTCCTAAGAAGGGCTAAGAGACGTGAAGTGAAGGGAAGTCGTTAACTGTTTAGTTGGGTCGTTTACGGCAGTTCCGTGACCGCAGAGAGCAAAGGTCCGTTTCTCAATGGATTATTAAACAAATTGAGCCCACATGTAAATCGCAAAAATGCGGGGAAAATACATGAGAGCCCCAAATCCATATGGCCACCATCAACAACCTGTTAAGGCACAATAAGGCAAAATTACCTCAAATTCATTCTGCTTTCAGTAGGCCTACCATGTGACATGTCCAACTAGGGGGTTTTCATGATTCTGAATCCATTCCAAGCATTAGATTTGCACAAAAAACACTCCTTGGGCTAAAAACGGCCATAGCCACTTTCCCAAATGTGCTGAAATGTGTTGACCTCATCACATTTGTGATGACGGCTATGGCTGTTTTTAGCCCTAAGAGTGTTTATTTGTGCAAAACTAATGCTTGGAATGGATTCAGAATCATGAAAATCCCCTAGTTTGACACATCACATGCTACTGAAAGCAGAATGAATTTTAGGTATTAAACTTTCCCTTATTGTTCCTTAACATGTTTTTGATGGTGGCCATATCACATAGGGGCTCAATTTGTTTAATAACCCTCCTAGATGACAAATCCATTGACCCTTTGCTCTCCGCGGTCACGGAACTGCCGTAACCGACCCAACTAGTTGTTTGTTGAGGCTACACAGTGTGGCTTTTGTCATTACTTCTTCCCAGTAACTTTCAATCAATTTTCATTTATACTGTATGTTTGACCAGAGCAGGATTAAGACAATTATGTAAACCTTGGGGCTTAAGGTTTTTGTCTATATGGGATATGTAAATCAACATGTTGGATCAGCAATATAGCATCTGGTAAACGATTTGATCCTTCTTGGTTTCTCAAGTCTGCAATAACATCACTTGAATAGTTCCCTTAAGTCGCTTTCTGAAGACATGCAAGTTAGATGACCTGTTTTGATCCATGGCGGATCTAATTTTGAAATATTCTGCATGGGCTACTGTACTGCATGTTCTCTATTTACATGCAGATCCCTGTCACGTTGAATTGAAACAACTGTGCCTACTCTACTGTTTACCACGGAGGGGAACAACCAAGAGTAGTGGTGAGGATGAGAAGGGGAGGGCGAGAAGAGAAGAAGCTAAGCCATGGGATACAATAAACCCCCCAGAACAGGAGCAGCCGTCTTCCATTCACAGTTTCACAGGTAATTTGTGTCCTTATTTCACACAGACAGGACAGGACAGGACACCGCTATATAGCACCTGTGCTTTTAGCGCCAAGAGTAGAATACAAGGTATTATTCCTGCCACTCGAAAGTAAATTATACCCGTATGTACTGTATCTGTAGACATCGATGTAACAGTAAAGAGCCCTCAGCCTTCAGAAGCCAGGCAGCAACAACTGCATCCAATGTGTCATCTCACTTTCCAACAGCAGTACTGACATCTTGTCCTTTAGCATTGAATATGTGTGCAGCCACAAGCATGTGCATGCACACACACACACACACACACACACGCGCGCGCACGCGCACGCACGCGCACGCACGCACACGCACACATGCATATGTATATATACATATGTATATTGTATTATACGTTACTTTCCTCATTTCCTCATACTACAAATAAAAATAAATGAACTTTCAAATTCCTTAGCTTAATGGAGTCTTCCATTCTAGGACACATTGCATTATGAGGCTTCTGGAAACTTAAAATACAATTACCGAAAATGTCATTTCACTGAGACTTGAAACATGTTTTTCAAAGTCCCTAAGGTGGGGACAGCTTTGATCCTCAAAGGGAGTTTGTTCCACAACTTCGGTAAAGGCACGGTTGCCTGTCCTTACTGTGCTAGACCGTGGAGTCTTCAAATACAACTGACTGTCAGATCTGAGTGACCTGGAGCTTGGTGATCTAAAAGTTCCACAATATAGGCAGGAGCAAGACCATTACGGACAAAATAACCTTAAGTGTCACTCTTCTTCGCTACGCTTAGCCAGACATCGTCTCCGTTGGGAGAGGATTTCGCCCCTCCTGAGCCAGGCACAAAACAAAGCGCCTGCGGTTTCGCAGGCTAGGCACTCACAGACAGAGCAATTAAGGTTCTGACTGCAGTATGACTTCAACCAAGCAAATGAGGCTGTTTAGTCATGATGAATAACCTTGTCCCAGTGTAACATAAAATGTTAACCAGCTTGACTGCATGTAGGTGTAAAATTGCTTTAGAATTAAACTTCAAAGATGGTTATGTAAAGATCTGTGCTAGTGAAATAGCCTATGATCTTTATTTTAGGAGGAAGACATTAAAGAGACTTGTCTAATGCACTCCAGTATTCTGTTCACTGGATCTGTCATGCAGCTGATAACAGAAGAAATGTATTTTGGAATGAAGGCTTGATGAAGGAAAGATAACGAGCCTGTCTGTCTGCAACCTTGTGTTTGCAATCAATGACAGCAGATTAATTGTATCAATAATAATGACCCTTTACATGAATGACAGCAGAATGATCTTCGTATTAGTATGAGTCACCAGAACCATTGACTGGTGTTTTCTATTAGTGAAAAATATCAAATATCGCAGTGGACAAAAGAACACAGATCTGCAATAATCTTGCATTCTGCCAGAAAGCACCCTTGTCTCAGACAAGGATTCACAACTTTTTTTTAAGCATTATAACAAACTAACCATGTGTATTAATAACATAGGTGAATGTAGTTCGTAATATCGTCTTTGTTTGTCATAGTTCTACAAAAAACATAATTTGATCAAGCATAAACAGGTTTAGCTATATCCTAAGGTCCCCTGTCTGTCTCACTTGAACTTCCTGATTTAAAAAGAAAGTTGGGAAAGTTGCGAAAGCTCTAGTAAGCTTTCTATTTTTTTATGTTTTTATAAATGCACTAAATGTTACTATCTGGACTGTCCAAGCCATAACATTTGTCAACTCTGGCAGTCCTTCTGAATCCAAACTAAATTAAAAAAAAATCTATTAGCATTAATAGAGCTCTAAGCTACTTTGGAAAATAAATTGTCTATTCACTGCAACTGTGCTGTGGAATGAAAAAAAGGAAACATTAACCTTTTGTCAACTCCATCAGACTCGGTCAAATGTCTTAAAAAAAAGGTTGTCCCATTACATTGTTTTATGTTTAACACTTTGATCTTTTAAAATATATTTTTCCGGCATAATTGAAGAATAATTAAAAAGCTAAAATCTTAAATGAGACAGATGCTTTTCCGGTTTTAATGCGTTATGGGAAATTATATTTTGGTAGTGGCAGGAATTCTTGTATTTTTTAAGCTACTCCTGCTCCTGTTGGTCCTATATGACCCTCTCTTATCCAGACAAAACAAAAAAAAACACATTACAAATGAAATTACCTTTATTGTAATTGGTTCGATTGTGGCCAAGGCTATCAACAGGAGGGATGGTGACCTTTTTGTTCTCTTGATACGTTTCAGAATTAAATGCAAAATTAGATGGTCCCACTACTTCAATTCAATGGGACGTTCATCAGAAAAATGCACATAAACTGCACAGAGAGAGACCCGCACAACGTCTGCACCTGCAATATGAACACTTTTATTAGGCAATGTTTCGGTCAAAGACCTTCTTCAGGCATCTGTCTCAGAGCAGTCTCAGAGCCTATCAGGTGTGCATACGACTTTGTTGCCTAATGGGAAGTTCATAAAATGTGAAATCTAAAGACTGTTTCAGTACTGTATATATTTTGTATCTGTACCAGCTCATTTAGTGCTGACTGACCACTGGGTATTAACCCATTAACACCTGAGACCGATTAATCAGTAGTTCTCACACCTTCAAGATTTTTCAAAAATACTCAAAAAATCGCAGATGTATAGCCTACAAGCTTGCAGCGTGGCATGACTCAGATGCTTTCACTTCCCGGTTTTAATGGGTTAATGTCAGTGGGCTTCATATATCAACTCCTCCTCTAACTCACAATGTATCTCTATCTCCTTATCTCTCTCCCTCTATCCTTTATTCTCTTGCTCTCTCTCCTGCTGCCGCCCTATCCCATCTTTCTTTATCTGTTTCTGTGTATGCCTCTCTCACTCTCCATTTTCTTTCTCATACACCCTCTCACCCCCTCTCTGTTCCTTCCCCTTCTATTTCTCTGTGGGTTTCTGGTGTCATGACTTCCATCTCCACTACTCCACTGACATCCCTGCTGGGACAAATGTCCCTCGCAATGCTGGCATTCTAGACTTCAATCAATGGCCTACTGACAAATGACCTCTGCGTCTGCAGCTCCCTCCTAATCACATGTTTTCCCTCAATAACAGTATTATTAAAGGTATTAAAGGTTAATACCTTTAATAATATCACTCTATATTAACCTTTGTTTTGAGAGCACATTTCTAAATCTCCAGTCAGATAAATTGTAATAAAGAGATGTATTGGGTCAGCTGGGCCGGAACAGTTGGTACAGTGGTGGAATCACACCTCTTGTTTTACATCACTTGATTGTGATCTTGTCCATTGATGTCATCATCACCCCAAAATAACATCATTCCCTCTAAGTTTCATGAAAATATGCCCATCCGTTCTTAAGTTATCATGCAAAGGAATCAACCACAAACTGAACCTGAAACGCATTCCTATGGGCAGGGTAATTACCGATGGTTGTATGTAGATTTCAGTATTGTTTGAAGAGCAGTTAGGAATACAGAATCAGAAAATATGGTGTCACCTGTGTTCAGTACCTTTCAAGATTTCAAACACAGACCTGCCACTTTATTCACCCTCTGTAATGAGGCCATGTAAACTACGATAACTACAGTAATATCAGTATATAATTAGGAAATTAGTGTGTGTGTTTCTTTAGACTAAAGAAAATTAAGAGATCCTTCTTTACTTTTTGTATTACAATGTGTCCCAGGGTCCTCTTGGACTTGTCTCAGGACGTTTTTTTGCTCCCAATCCGATTCCGATCATTTGATTTTGAGCATCTGCCGATAGCGATTGTTCCCGATCCGGCGATAAATATACTTTATAGAACACGTTTATGCCATATCATCACAATAGTACAATATCCCAAATCACAGACAATATCCAGTCTAATATCATGATATGGATATAATAGTGATTTTAGGCATGTCCCAATCACATTTTTTTGGCTCCCGATCCGATTCCGATCATTTGAAAATGACGTGATCGGCCCCGATTTCCGATCACCCGATCCGATCAGGACAATTAACCCTACTCACGACACACCAGTGTGCTTTGGCACACTGTTTGGGTGTGCCATGAAGCGTGGAGATGCAAGGCATGTATTCTGAACATGGAATGTGACTGAGAGCCGAATACATATAGGGCTGATATAACTTATTTGTATTATAATTATCTGTATGTCTCTATAGTGTTTATTTGTTCAGTTTCAGAACATGAGTGTTTGGTGGTTTTGTTGTTAATTTTCGTCTTTAGTTCGAACATTGAGGTGAATGAACTGCTCGCACGCAAACTGGAAAGAAACAAACAGGGTTTCTAAGCCGTTTCTGTGCTTTAATAGACTTGTTTCCATGCATTGATTTGTCTCAAAGCCCTGGGGGTGGAGACGAGTCTTGAGGGATCCAAACAGATATATCTCTTTTAGCTTTCCAGAGGATCTGTGTATATTTGTACAATGACCTCAATTCCATTACTGGTCGTCTTTGTGCCTTTTGTACGTGCTTAATGTGCAAATATTTTTGCGTGCGTGCGTGCGTGCGTGCGTGCGTGCGTGCGTGCGTGCATGCATGCGTGCGTGCGTGCGTGCGTGCGTGGATGGATCCATGTGTGGGAGAATTTGATAAATTGAACGTGTACCTCATCAAACTAATTAGCTATACATCTCCTCTTGTAAACAAAGTGGGGAAACATTACAATTACTAAACTGTTGCCTTGAAGCCAAAAGGATCAATATCTGTGATAAACACATTGGCAGCCTGCCAAGATAAATTATAATTGAGGTGAAAGTTAAAGATGGAGTGCCGTGATTTTGTTTTATTTTTTCCAGTTTTTCATGTGTTTATGAGGTGAAGGGCATGCAGTCGCAACGGGTTGCTAACGCCAAATCAAATGTCTTCAGATCTGAGCCAAGTCTCCTGAGGAGGCGCGTCTGAAGCCTGTCCTGGACAGGGGAATCCGGACATAAAAACAAATCCATTCATGTGTTTATGAGGTGACAGTACTTCATTTGACCCATTGGTGTGTTTTTCAATAAGATCCTTAATAAATAATTAATACATGAAAGTCCTTTTCATTGGTGTGCACAACATTTGTTGAAAAAAATAAATAATAATACCTTTCTTTTTCCATTCAAAAACTGCTGAACACTAATGTCTTAAGATTTCTGTTTCCATGCTTTTTATCCTCCCACCCTTTTCTTCCCCCATTTTGTCTAACACACTTGGCTGTATATTTTAATACAAACACAACAAAAGGTGACAAAAGATGAGTCGTTTCATCTCTGATTGTAAAGATAAAGATGAAGGAAAGAAAAGGGAAAGAAAGATGACTCATTATTCTGACTAGACCTGTATGTTCCCGTCGCAGTTGGGAACGATGCAACTTGGGAACCTAATGATGTACGTTGTCATAGCACCCGTTTTAACTGTCAGCCGGTGTCCCACATGGAGATCTGTGTAGGTGCCTGTGTCTGCCTGTGTGTCTGTGTGAAGACTGCAAACTGAAAAGTGTACTTGGCAATCAATTCGGCCCACTGGCAGAGCCTGATTGGTTGAGCCTCAATTGGCTGAGGCAGAGGCTGGAAATTGCACAGGTGAAAGGAGTTGACCTCATTAGGCCCACTGGCAGAGCTTGGCCCAGGTGAAAGGAGTTGGCATCATTAGGCCCACTGGCAGAGCCTTTAAGAGCCTTTTGTGGTGGTTCTGGAGAACCGTGGGTCCGCCCGACTCGATACCAGGCACTGCACTCCCTGCGGGGGTGTGGACCGTGTGTGTCGTATGTGAAGTCGGTGGGGCAAACGGTTGTCGGGTTACGTGCATTACAACCGTACACACACGCACACAGACAGACAGACATGCAGAGACGTGGTGCATTTATAGTTTAGCTGTTTAGCTTCAATGTATCTGGATCTGGTTCTCTACGTTTCTATCTTTTTCTCATATACGAGCAGATCAACTGCATGTCCACAACACCACATCCATGACCTCAGAGGTCCCGTGCTCATGTTACACTCACCTGAGGCACTTATGGAGCATGGAGGTATACTGTTAGTTCATGGAGGCACGGATCGAGGTCAAGCTGGTCCCATGCTAGTTCATACCCTCCAATCACATACTGTATGGCCACAATCCTAATGGTTCAATCTAACCCTAACCTACTGTTTTTAAGCAGACTGACATTTGTTCTTTCACGCTTTCACCAGTGTAACGATCCCAGGAACTGGAGGCAGAGACGTAGTTCACAGGTTGAGACAGGGCTGGACTGGCCATAGGACGTACCGGGCATATTTCCGGTGTGCCGCGACCATAGGGGGGTGCCATATTTTATATATATATATTTTTTTTTTTCTTTTTTTTCCTTAGCATCATTCTTGTGAGAGCAACAAAGGGTTGTGTAGTTTGTCTGTTGGTTTGTATCATTTATGTTGTTCTGTAAAAGTGGTGGTATTAGGGCTTGTTTGTTTGTGTGTGCCTCGACGGAGCGGGCGGTAGAGTTTCTGCTATCTGCGCGCTGGTTGTGGTGGGCTGGTCTGGGCCAAATTTGCGCGAAAATGACCGGGCCGAATTTTTGTCCCGTCCAGCCCTGGGTTGAGATTCTCTATTCATTAAAGGAATAAGTACAACTTCTCAATGTACAGTACAGTATTTCATTCACCGTAACTCTCTGTGTTGATCCCATACACAACGCCCTCCGCACATACACTCACATCCGTCACTCACTTCCCCAGACCCGGAAGTCCCACCCCAAAGTCAATCCTATTGGCTGAAGCCGTAGCCCCCCCTCACAAAAGTCCTCGACCCCGAGGACCGGACCGACAGGATGGAGGACCCCCCCTGTAGGGGGCCAGTCTGTCTCTGTGGAGGGCCACCTTCCTCCCCCGAGGAGGCCTCTTACTGCTACCGCAATGACATCTCATCTGTGATCGAACTCTCTCCACCACCCCAGCATTTTCCTATATAGCATGATTTAGGTGTCATCATGACAGTCAGTGTGTTATTCAACGCAGTTTCATATTATTGAATCATGTACTTTTTATTACTGCATATCTTTGGGTTCTTCCCTGTGAAGGATTCATATCATGTATAATAACTGTGTATTACTGTGTACACTGTATACGGTATGTATTTAGGCTCATTTATGTTGGGTGTCTCAGAGCCAGCATGTCATGCTTGCACAAGATTGTCCTGGTGCATCATGGGAACAGAGCCACACTGCCAAATGTAATGCAATTAAAGCTCCATCTTGTTGAGTGTGACTGAAAAACATACTCTATGAGTCATTAAAACAAATCCCTGTCCCCTATACATTTGTTTTGCATGAACTTTGAAAGCCAGTTATAGGCAGAAGTGATTCTAGTCTATATCGGCTGTTGTGACATAAGTACAGTAATCCAGGGGGGACTACGTTGTAATTGTACAACCTATTCAAGAGTTTTGGCCAAAACATATAAAGCTAGCTGGTATATATAGCGCCAAATGGGCTACATTTGGGGTGATCTGTCAGTCAGACAGACAGACTTTTAGTTCCACCTCCTAAAACGCTAGATGACCATTTCAACAACAGGCTAGCTCTGTGTCTCATGTTTGACATTCTACAATGTCAATGTGTCATATTTTTTCAATTCTCTCTCTCTCTCTCTCTCTCTCTCTCTCTCTCGCTCTCTCCGAGCTTAGTAACAAAATCTTCCCTCACAGAGACATAATGTTGACATTTATTCTCACTGGGACGTTCTGTCTGTTATATGAATCTGATGAATCTGGTACGTTTATGGCATTATGCTGCAAAAAACCATGGCAACACTCCACACAGGTATACTGTTGTATGTCTCTGCTGTCGGGAAGAAACCATCTAACTCCATGATGTTCATTTTTCAGGAAATGAAATATATACATTTTTCAGAAGAAGAAAACCATATATTTTTAAAACAATGCAATACTGCCTCATCAAAGTTGGTATTGTGACTTTATATAATATTGTCAATTATTTGGTTCATGTTTTAGGTTGTTATTAGAGAAAGTAAAAGGTGAGTGTAATTTCATTTCATTTGCTGCTTTCTTTCGTTTTAGGGATTTTAGCTGTTTTTGAGTTTTATAGCGATTTCTGTTTTTATTATTTACTATAGTCCTACTAGACCCCAATAAATTACATCTGGCCACAAAAGAGCACGGGATCTACTGAATGTGTCAAACTGACATATTGAGCCTATGGCACACAGTGTGGCTTCCTACCTTCACATTCAGTAGATCCTGTGATCTTTTGTGGCCAGATGTAATTTCTTGGGGTCTAGTAGGACTATAATAAATATTAATAGTAAATAATAAAAAAATAAACCGCTATAAAAGTTTGTAAAAAAAAATACATATTTAGCCCCATGCTCGAATGCCCCGCTTTTTAATACTTTTTATTGGTTCAATAGTTTTAACCAACACACAGACATAAATGGTGTTCAATAACATTGATTCACGAAAAAACAAAAAGCAAAAACAATTGAGTTAGGTGCCGGTTTCCTCCCGACAGCGATGAGTGAGTGTGTGTTCCATGTTTCAACTCTATTTTGCACATCTCTCTGCTAACACTCATTCTAGCTTAGAGGAAGCCTTTATGACCAAAGTCATTAAATACCAGCCGCTCCTCCAGACCATCATAGAGCTAGGCTATAGGTCATCCAACAACAACTTGGGATGCCAAAAAAAGCAGCTAAACGGCTTCCACTATCGGTAGCCGCCAAATATGGCGAAGACGCTGTTACTTGTACCCCTGAAGGGTGGGTATTTGTCCGGGATTTGCTCATTGCACTCTGTACAGCACCTTGTAAATATTTGTGTCCTTGTACTTATGTGAACATAAACAAATGATTAAAATGTGTGTGTGTGTGTGTGTGTGTGTGTGTGTGTGTGTGTGTGTGTGTGTGTGTGTGTGTGTGTGTGTGTGTGTGTGTGTGTGTGTGTGTGCGTGCGTGCGTGCGTGCGTGCGTGCGTGCGTGCGTGCGTGCGTGCGTGCGTGCGTGCGTGCGTGCGTGCTTTCGTGCATGCTTTCGTGCGTGCATGCGTGTCACACACCGATCGATATCTGTAACAGACACACACATAATCACAACTAAGCCTCAGCCTCCCTACTGCCCCCAGTACTATTAGTTTGTCCAGTTAATTAAATTTAACAAGCACAATGTCTTGCCATGCTTGTTGTAATGAGGGATTTACACAAATAAACAATTCCTCCTCCTGAATAATATTAGCCTGGTAAACCATCCTGTTTGTGTGAATTCACATTATCATTATCATGTGCCTTCTGCAGACTGGTCTGGTCCCAATGGATTGGCTGGGCGTTTTGAAGAAACCAAAAAGTAGAAGAGCCAATCCGCGTCTGCTGTTTCCAGTTTTGGTTCCTCTTGTCCCTCGCAAATCAACATCACAACTGGCAACTTTATTATGTGAAACTCCACAGCAGGTCCTGAAAGGTTTACAACTCAAACTCAAACTAATTTGTACAGCCATTAAAGTGGTTGTGTACACCCTTAGGGCATGTAACACTGCAATATTGATCTGATAACCCCTAGGCTGTAGGGATTATGGGATCAATAATTCAGAGGATACATGAGAGCACAGGAGATAGATACTGAGTGATCGCTCTGAATTTACTGTTCCCTCATGCAGCAAAATAGCATGATGGCAGGTGAAACTTATTGTGGTGAGGTTGATAACTAATGGTGGTATTTTTATGAACATTTAGGCCTACAGATATCGTAACTTATTTTCTAGTGTAGATACACAATCACTGCAAGACTACACATGATTTTGTAACCAGTAACATTACATTTATTTGTATGCAGTTGCATGTTAAACTAACATTGACGAACAGCACCACCATAGACATGTAGCCAGTTCCCAACACAAAGTGTCAGTGTGTGAGTCCTTCTCTGAGTCTCTCCATTGGGCAATGGGCACATAATCCTATATGCACATGAGCTGGGCTCTCTTTATCGTCCAGATTGTCGATGGATATATTGCCATATCGATTCATTGAATGCACCACTACTGTCCATTAGTGGTGGTGCTGAACCATTCATTAATCGATGCATGTAGACTAGTGAGGTGTGTTGTGCTGTCCTTGCTTTGTACATTGCAATGTGACTCTCAAACTCTTATTTTTTTGTGTCTGTCAGAACAAGCTTGTCTTGAGGATTTGATTCAATAATTGTCCATTTATGCGTACAATAACATCAGCTATTGTACAGTCATGACTTTTAAAGGATTTGTGCTTCATGGGCCCAGGCCAGAAAAAGCTTCCCAAATAGTACAGCATCTTGAAATGGGCCTGGTATTCGCTACACCACCAAGATATCCTTGTCTAAATACTTCCAGAATGTAAACGAAGTCCACACTCACTTGTTGAACACCGGAGGGAGTTCAACAAACCACGTGCAACCGAGATTCGGCACAAACAAGGGATTAAATTAATTTCGCTCCTATGCCACTAAAATGTGGAACGCCCTACCAACAGCCATTAAGATATGTGAATCCCTTGACTCCTTCAAAACCGCTGACAAAGAGCACCTATGGATGGCTGCAATTCCCCTGTAAAAAAAGAGACAAGAGACCCCTTTTTCCAATACATGTTTTTGCCTTTTTTTTAAACTTTCTTTATGATGATTTCCTGTTTTTCATAGAAGTGTATATTTGTACGTCTTAAATGTTCTGATGAATTGAAAATGGTGGACCCTATTGTGGACCCTAACAAGTGTTAGTGCTTTTCATGGTTTCATCGTCAAAGTAGTAGTTTTCGTATTGACTGTGCTTTTGTTTGAAATGTATAGCCATTCTACATACTGTGGAATAAAACTTTCAATCAATCAATCAATCAATCAATCAATCAATCAATCAATCAATCAATAAATATTGTGCCTTCACTGAAATGACCTTAACAGCGCCCCCTGCAGTCACTCAGGACAAGTGATTTATCATTGCAGCTGAAATTTGCAGCTCATTTTTTTGGTACGAACAAACACGTGGACACGTGGACACGTAAACTAACAAAGCCAGTTGTTGGAGTGGTTTACACCACTCAAAAACCCAACACCAAACCAGGTATGACGCATTGACGCAGTTGGAGATATGGTGTTATGGCTGTTCCGGGGTATATGATGTCACGTTATTATATTGACATTAGAGATATCATGCTGCCTCATTTCCCTTTAGATGACTGCCTGTTAGTTATACACACATACACATGCACGCACGCACACACACACATACACATTTCCCTTTAGAATAGATGTCTGCCTGTGGTGCCTTTATGCGTGTATAGTTGTGTGCTCACATGCACGCACACACACACATTTTCCTTCAGATTGCCTGTGGTGCAATTATGTGTAAATGTTTAGTCGTACCCACACACACACACACACACACACACACACACACACACACACACACACACACACACACACACACACACACACACGCAGAAACGGATGGGATGGGATGTGACCAGACAGACATCTCATGAATACAGAATGAGGAGTATAACAGTATTTAAGCCGTGACATAAGCGCCTCCTCCAGAGCCACTTCCGGGTCCTACTGTTTGTGCCGCTTATGTGTCCCCATAGATAGAGTTATGCTGTGTCCCTCCATCGGAGCAGTGTTTGAACCAATCTGAGATTAGAACAACCACTAAAGTGTCATTTTACCGCTTTCCTTGCAACAACAAAACTATACTGCTCTCCCAAATCTGGCTCACTGGCTGTGACAGGCTGTCTGCCTCACACTGAATACTATTGCCATTTTATTTCATTGTGTCAACTAAATCCTCCATTAGAGATCGCAGCCTATTTATGCAATATAGATTCAACGTACTCAACCCTGCACACATTCTAAATATGCCCCCGAAATATTGTACTGAGCAAACTTCAATAATAATGATAATACCGGTAATAGTCTTTATTGTCTCCACATCATATATTTTCTTTGTCATGGACACTAATTCTACTCGAGTTGGAAGCATTAAGGTTCAAGGTTCAAGGTTATTTTATTAGTGTCCCTGAAGGGCAAATGGTTTTACAGCAGATCATAAGGCTTGAAACACATATAACGTACATCAATCAAACCAAACTTATTGCTGCTGGTCGCAAGCGTGCGCTGCGCCCGGCCTTACTTGTATCTTCAGAAGAAAAAGAAAACAAAGAAGAGGTGGGGGGATAGGGGGGGAATGCATAGAGGGGGGGGGGTAAGAAGACATCACATCACATTTCAAGTAAGATTGTTATTACTTGGCTGTGCAGGTACGTTTCTGGGGGTGGGTGGTGGGGGCTTAGTCCTGGGCATAAAAAAGCTCTACTCCTACGCATACCTTCCAGTGGGATGAACTGCGTGGGAGGAGGAAAAAAGATAACCCAGTTGACGGGGGGGGGGGGGGGGGGGGGGGGGGGGGGTTGGTAAGTCCTGCGTTATCATGGCGGGTTCAGTGGAAAAACGAGCAATCTATTTGGGGGTTGTAATTTTTACAGACACAAAACACATGTGTCACTGGTTTCTGAATCATCAGATTCAGATGACTCCACCCTCCTCCTCTGTGCATCATCCTCCTCCTCATCCTCCTCCTCCTCACTCTCAATTTCCTCGTCCTCTTCAACTGGTGCAGGTAGGTGTGTTGGGAGAGCAGGCCGCATGTGGCAGACAGGATGACAGCGACCACCAACTCCCAATCTGTCCGAGTGGTGAGGGGTGGTGCTTCAGTGTGGGGTGGAGCACTATACGCCAAGTAGTTGGAGTGGAGGCAGTGTTGGCGTAGGCTATCTCCATCTGGAGGGAGACAGATTCATTATTTTGTCTTCATTCTTTTCTACTTGGCAGCACAGTCTTCTTGTCTCCATAGATTACCTGTTCCGTATATGCATCAATCAAGACTGCCATTAAGTTCTGCCTGCACCACCAGCAGATGCAGGTGTCATGGGTAATCTGTTGGCAGGGGGTCAGGCCCTGTGCCGTCGGTCTGTCTCACTGTCTGTAATCTATCTCTCTGGTTCAAAGAGGTTTATTACACTGGAGAGCCTTGCGATGAATATGTTTAGAGACCTGCTTCAATCACATATTCTTTTATTGAACTCCATGAACTGTACTCGCACTCTCTCCCTCTCCCTCTCTCTCTCTCTCTCTCTCTCTCTCTCTCTCTCTCTGTTGGAACAAAGTCAGTATGGTGTGGTGTATGGGGGGAAGTTAGGAGAGAGAACTAGAGGATAAAGTACAGAGAGAGAAAACGAGAGAGGGGGGTATAACTCATTATTCTCCAACACTTCTTTACTGGCAGTGGCATGTCACTCAAATTAGGAAATTTCATTTCAACCTTTATTTAATTCTCTGAGAACACACTGAGGGTTTATATAGGCTAACATCTCTACCCTAATGCCCACGCATTGTCATATTAACCACGTGCTATTTTCTACTTCAGCTATTTGAAAATAGCCAATCTAGCGTTGAGAGCTTATCTGCTATTTTTGAGAAAAAGATGAGCAATCGTATAACGAATTCTGCTATAATACCATGGCCAAAATAGAGATGCCTTAGCTAATCCTATATTCAAATTGGCTAATGGGTGGTCAGGCCACTGCCCCATCATACATAACCATTAGCCTCAGTCCCAGCCTTACTCATTTGCGAAGAGAAAAGCCTGGTCACAATATAAGTCAGGGATTGCATAGCCGGAAGTGTCGGTCCGGAACATCCATCAAATGTATTTCCCCCTGATACGATATTTTTGGACCAATCACAACACTTTGACACTACAGATTTGTAAAGCGTCAACGTCATTTCCTTGAGCAGTACTTCCGCCAATATCCCGCTACTTCCGCCAAATTTCAGCTATGCACTCTACAGCGTAGGTCTTGCCCATGCATGCATAACCATAGAGTTCACTATGACGCTGACATAACCATAGAGTTCACTAGGACTCTAGACTGGAACTCACCTATGCTTTCTATGGCATAGGCAGCTCCGGGCAGAATCCTCCGGGAGAAACTAGACACAGCTGCAGGACATGAGACCATAGGCGGCGGGTGGATTTTACCTTTGGGTAGGCTAGAATCTGCGAGGCCGCGCAAATGTATTTATTTATTTCCCCCAGATGGTCTAAAAATGAGTTACTTTGACCAATTTATTACCAATCTCGTACACCATTGCTCACGAAAGCAACACCCTTGACCCAATTATAGACACTGCATCTAGCTTTTAATTAAAGTTCCCCGGGCATTGTTTTGGCCGATATGGGTCTTTTTCTCAAGTCTAGAGATTACCCGGCGGTGTTGCTGCCCCTCCCGGCTCATGGCTATTCACAGACGGCACACAGACAGCAGCCACTCCGCTGAACGTGTCAGTGTTGCTGCAGTGGTGTGAACTGTGAACCGTGCGGTCACTGGTGGTGCTGCTGAGTGCTGACAGCCGAGCCGACTCACAGCTTCTTCTTAGTTCTTAGTTCTTAGTTCTTTATCTTTGCCTTGAAAAAGACTGTGAAATGAAATGAAATGAAATCTATATTTACCCAGGGTATCTGGGCTAAGCTCAAGAACTTGTTTCCAGCCAGGCCCTGCTCATAGAACACATTTCATCGTAGTGGTTCAATGCCTTGTTCAAGGGCACTTCAGCGGTGGTAATTTTAACGTGTCGGACGGCTGATTCGAACTAGGAACCTTCCGGTATCAAGACCGCGCCGCTATCCGTTCGGCCACCGCTGCCTGTAGGGCGTAGGCTATCCATTTTGCGTTTTGCTGTTTTCCAAAACAAACCAGCGCACGCTACAAGCGAAGGAAGAGGTTTACAGAAAGGCTACCAAGTAGCAAATCATATGACCCGATCAGCGATCACCAGGGGGCAGCGACAACACACACACACACACACATGCACACAATAGCACAATATAATGCTGCGCACATATATTATATATATTTAAAAAATACCCAGCAACATCTTTGGGAAGGCTAAGCCTTCCCTAGCCTTACATACCCGCCACCTATGCATGAGACTAATGAATTACAGCGACAGAGAGAGAGAGAGGAGTGTGTGTGTCTGCATCAATTTAACAAAGGTGCAGACGATCAGAAATCAGCAGAGAGAGACCAACGTTTGCGCTACTGTATACCAAATTGAAGTGGACTCGGCCCCAGACTTTTTTTTCTCCCTGGAAATACAAACGTCTGGGTTTCCGAGGCTGCTACTCTATGGTCAGACATGACCATAGAGTTCACTAGGACTCAGACATAACCATACCGGATAAAGTCCCCACTGTAGATGTACCCAAATATGATGTGTGTCATGTTGACGGTGACAGTATGACACCAGATCCAAACAAACTGTGTCGTTGTGACATCAGACAAAAAATGAACTAAAAAACAAACTCAGGAGGTAGAGCAGGTCTTCCAATGATCCATGGGTCGGCGGTTCGAATCCCGGCTCCTCCTGTCTACATGTCGAAGTGTCCTTGGGCAAGACACTGAACCCCAAATTGCTCCCGATGTGCTGGTTGGTACCTTGCATTCACCCATTCGGTGTGTGAATGGGTGAATGTAATGCACAATCTATGTAAAGCGCCTTGGATAAAGGCGCTATATAAATGCACCATTTACCATTTACCATTTTAGTTGGATCTGCAGTGCGACGTATAGGTCCGAGGGCCCGAACCTCTAGTGTGATTGGATCAGGGTAAGGATAAGGGTGGCTTGCCAGCAGTAAGCCAATGAAATGACATGACCTCAAACTCCAGGGCGTGTGGGGCACCGGTTCAGGAACCATGACCAAAATATTAAGCCAAGTGAAGCACCTATGGTGATAGCTCAGGAATGAGTTTAAATCTCCAGGTTTAATTGTAATAGTCTGGTGCACATGTTGTTCACGCTTCATTCTCCAAACCTATTACACTTCTTGGAGAGAGAATCAGTCGCATTAACCCCTGCTATCCGAAAAATTGTCCATTTATAGTGGCCTCAATTTACAATGTTCGCCAAGAACTTATTGATGGACAAAAACGAACTTTTCCCTATTAAAACACAATTCCTGCCGCCATTAATTAATCCCTTGATTGCGTATTGCCATGGTTTAATCACGCGTGACACTTACTTTGAAGAGCCAAATATCCGTATAGCATTTTACTATGAAAACATTCCGTGTGTGTTGACGAAGCTGGTGCTCGTTCTCTCGGTCGGTGGTGGAAAAAGTGGACCGCGAGTATCACAGCGCCTGCTACAGGCCGTTGAAAACGCTTGTCTGGGACAAAGCGTCCTCTGCAATGTCGCTTCTGTGAGATAAAGCCGTCTGAAAACAGAGCCGGCAATGTTAGTGGATGCGCGCGCATTTTCAAAATGGCCGCGCCCATTGTGTCAGAAGCATAACAAAGCTAACGGACGGTAGATTTCGATACGATCGTATTAAAACATGCATTAATGAATACAACGCTGTTAAAACGGCTTTTCCGTTTGTGGCAGGCTACAAGATTCTACGTGTTAATATTCCTATGTTCCTGGCGGGTAAACGATTAAGATGTCATTTAGCTACTCTTCGTAGTGTTTTGGATGAGATAGTGAACACAGAAGTAATATCAGATGTGGGGATGAGCGTCACCCTGGATGAACGTAACCCCATAAACATGTGGACACAGCATCACTTAATTTTGCTATTAGGATAGAAACGGTGGACAGTCTTCCCCGTGGTGGTGGTCACAACCACTTACCCTGAATTCCCCTTTAATTGAATAATTGTTCTCCTTTTTCATGGACAGTTGACTGTACTGCCATTGTTTCTTTTTCCCAGATCTATAAAATCAGTATGGCAATACCCTATACTCAGCCCGAGCCTATAGATCTGGTGGGTGTGACTGTGGTTAATCACTACAGCTGCCACTGATTGTGACGTTCCTCGTTTTGTAATGTATCAGACCTGATGAAGACCATCAGGCCCCCAGAGTGTCTGGGGCCGCCCAACCGTACTGGCCAAAGCTGGAACTGCAGGCGGGCGAAATGCATGCACGAGCAAAAGAGCGTGCAGCTGGCGTTTAACTCATTCATGAATCGATTTTTGTCCAAAAGTGCCCTCTTACGGGATTTCAGCCCCTGCCTCTGCACGTGCCTGGGCACCAATATTTGGTTTGGTGCTTTGTTTTTAAGGCTACTTACACCTGAGTGCTCGCATCCCTGGGGCTAGTTCTCTAACTTTCTCTCTGTCTCTTCTCTTTCTATCTACAGTGTCGTTCCCTGGCTGTCTTTCTTGCAATCTCTGCTTCTCAGAGGTTCATTACACTGGAGAGCCTTGGGGTGAATCTGTTAAGAGACCTGGCTTCGATGCCTTCAATCACATATTATTTTAATGAACTTCATGGACTTACTAATTATTTCTCTCTCTCTCTCTCTCTCTCTCTCTCTCTGTCTCTCTCTTTCTTTGTTCAAATTGGGCCAATCCTGCAAACTTTGAAAGCCAATGTCAGCCAATTAGGATGGAATATGAAATATCGGACAGATCCGTCTTGAACACATAATAATTAGTGTGGTTGCCCTTAAGGGCAACCAGACTATTGTAATTGTAACACTTTATTTTACTAGAGTAAGACAAAGTTTGTCCCACTACTAGTCCCACAGTTTTGACTGTACGCACTTGAGCCATATGTCAAATTGACCGTAAAAATCGGGAATCGTGTGCTTGCTCATTGCTAAGAGAAATATTGTATAGTTTAATTGATATTAATTTATTAGTGAATTAAATTTCCCCATTGACATGAATGGGAAAATGCGGAAAATCACGTTCAAGTATTTTTTCCTCGGAGACCGTAAGGGCTATAGTTACAAAACTTGGAGGGATAATTCGTAATACTTACTAAAATTAATTAACTTATAATTATATCGGTCGGCCTCATGGTGGCGCTATAACAGCCCACTTTACGTTTTGGCTTATAACTCTTGAACCGTAGGTCGTAAATTCACATTTTTTCTCCCTGTATTCCTTGGGCCATGACGCATCTCCCCATATAGGCCACGCCCATTTGCGTCAGGATAGATTTTCTGCCATTTAGATTTTTCTTCAAAACACACCTTTATTTTCTGTTTCTACAGATTTTGTCCGAATCTCACAGAAATTGGTACACATGATCTCTGGACGTATCGGACCGCGTTTCAATTTTTTTCAGATTTTTTTGAATCTTTTTTGTCCGTATCGTTCGGTCTTAATCGTCGTCCGAAGTTAGTGGGAGGGGCCTATTTTACAAAATATGCCTAAAGTCACGAACGGAATGTCCAATCCATCCCAAATTTGAATCAGATGTCGCGGGTGGTTTAATCAACCAAAAGCCAAAAGCGATTCCATTTTCATCCATAGGGGGCGCCGCAAATGCGAAAAATTTAACCGTTTCTAGCAGAAAAATGATTTTTGGGGGGATAAATCCCCTCCAAATTACTTACGCATGATCGCAGGGGTGACGCAACATTGTAATTGGCTGGAAATATCAGTGGGAGGGGCATGTAAGCCACTGCGGCAACCACACTTTGCAATTTTTTTAAATTGCGACCTTTCTAGTTAGTGTGGTTGCAACCAGACTATAGTACTTGTAACACTTTCTTTTACTAGAGTAAGACAAAGTTTGTCCCACTACTAGTCCCACAGTTTTGACTGTACGCACTTGAGCCATATGTCAAATTGACCGTAAAAATCGGGAATCGTGTGCTTGCTCATTGCTAAGAGAAATATTGTATAGTTTAATTGATATTAATTTATTAGTGAATTAAATTTCCCCATTGACATGAATGGGAAAATGCGAAAAATCACGTTCAAGTATTTTTTTCTCGGAGACCGTAAGGGCTATAGTTACAAAACTTGGAGGGATAATTCGTAATACTTACTAAAATTAATTAACTTATAATTATATCGGTCGGCCTCATGGTGGCGCTATAACAGCCCACTTTACGTTTTGGCTTATAACTCTTGAACCGTAGGTCGTAAATTCAAAATTCCTTTCTCCCTGTATTCCTTGGGCCATGACGCATCCCCCCATATAGGCCACGCCCATTTGCGTCATGATAGATTTTCCGCCATTTTGAATTTTCTCCAAAACACACTTTTTGCTCCTCCTACAGATTTTGTCCAAATCTCACAAAAATTGGTACACATGATCTCTGGACCTTTCCGATGAAGACACCACAGGCGGAATTCTTATAGTGCGTATCGTTCGGCCGTAATCGGCTTCCGAAGTTAGTGGGATGGGCCTATTTTACAAAAAATGCCATAAATCCCGAACGAAATGTCGTTTCTACAGTCAGGTTGCCAAGTCTGCTTTTTATCGATTCTTTCTGCTCACTAGAACCGATTATGAGAACTTCTGTCTTATCCTCATTTAGCTTGAGAAAGTTCTCACTCATCCAGCATTTAATGCTAGACAGACAGGTCAACAGCGGGTCTAAGGCACAGAGATCATCTGGAGCTACAGAAAGATATAGTTGGGTATCATCAGCATAGAAATGAAAATTGACTCCGTGATTGGTAATGAGTTCTCCCAATGGCAGTATGTACAGGGAGAATAACAGAGGACCAAGAATCGAGCCCTGTGGAATACCAGAACCGATGTTGTGTTTGTCTGAGTCAAACTCAGCTAGATTGACAAAATAGCTTCTGTTTGTTAGGTAGGAGGAAAACCAGGACAGGGCCGTGCCAGACAGGCCTATCCAGTGCTCCAGACGCTGTATTAAAATTGAATGGTCAATCGTGTCAAATGCAGCCGTTAGATCTAGAAGTAAAAGAACGGAAACATGTTTCTTGTCAGCAGACACCCTAAGATCATTAATTACTTTTACAAGTGCTGTTTCTGTGCTGTGGCCTTTCCTAAAGCCAGATTGGAATTTGTTATGCACATTGTTGTTCTGTAGAAACACATCCAATTGATGAAAGATGCATTTTTCTAAAACCTTGCCCAGAAAGGGCAGATTAGAAATGGGTCGGTAGTTACCCAGCACAGAGGGATCAAGATTGTGTTTCTTGAGTAAGGGCCTAACTACAGCCGTCTTCAGTGAGTCTGGAAAGACGCCTGATTGTAGAGAGTTGTTTACAATTTTTAGGATATCTCCAATCACACTGTCTAAAACCTCTTTGAGAAAGGTGGTGGGAATTGTGTCCAATGAACAGGAGGATGATGTCATCTGAGATATGGTTTTTCGGAGTTCGTCTTCATCAATTGTACAGAAAGACAATAGGCTCCCCCTGGAGAGATCAACCCTGGCACCATTAGCTGCTGTTTGAGGGCTTGAGCTAGCAGCAGCACCATTCATATAATATCAGCTCTAATGTTACAAATTTTGACTATTTTGACATGACTATAGAGATACTGTGTAACGATTTGTAGGATTTTTGGACAGAATCTGTAATAACAAAAAAAAATGTTTTACAAAAGTCGGCTTCCTGGTGGTGCTATAACAGGCCGTTCTGAAATATTTGGGCTTTTGGGGCAGAGGTTCATTGTTGGCATCCAGGGAGTGTGTGTACAGAATTTGGCATCGACCGGGTTAACGGTGCCGGAGATTAGCTGGTAACGGACGGACGCACACACACACAGGGAGTGCAAAACATACTCTCTCCCCATGCCTTCGGCCTGGTGGAGACAACAAAGAATATGTTACTGTACTATACTAATTTGATGTCATATTTAATGGTCTCATTCTAAAAGCTAAATTGTCACAAAGGACTTTGAAGCACCTGGCCGATCTTTGTGACAATAGCACAGATCATAGCACCCAGGAAATAGAATTAATCCTTTCTAGCTGTGTGAAGCTGTGTGAAGGTGAGACTGATTGGCCTTTTTGTGTGTGAAGAAGGGCAGACGATATGGCTGGCTGTGTGAAGGTGGGGGTCGGAGGGTGGCTCCTTTCTGCCTGCAATCCGTCACGTCTACTTTCAGAGTGCTCTGCGTGATCCCTAAATCTACTTTTAACTATTTCTGATAAGAAATTCTGATTATATACAGTTGGAGGCCATCGATATTGTCCTTTTCTTTTTGCTGAGGTTTGCGTGATCTGCGCAAAACCCCTTTTGGTGTTTTAAACATTATGTTATAATTTAGCTATTGAAAAATAGCAGATCTACAAGCTCATAGCGCGCCACCGAGTGGCGCGCTACGAGCTTGTAGGTCTGCTATTTTTGAAAAATCGTGAAAATATTTATTTCAGAAAACTGGAGGATTTAGAAGGATTTTTTTTAAATTTTGAGGTCAGGCCTAAATGGGTCAAATGATAAGGGACAATATCGGTGGCACCCAACTGTACTGTAGGCTACACACACTCACTCATGCCCATGCATACACAATCTACTACTGGGCTGCAGGGCATGAGCATGATTGAGCAATTTAAGTCAGTGAAACAAATTGAATGTGCTGTCATCTCTCTCACACACACACACACACACACACACACACACACAGACGGACGGCTTGCCCTTTTCTCAAACTGCTCAGATGTACCTACTTGGTAATTAGAGCCAGTCACAGGATGGTGTCACTCCTGTGTGTGTGTGTGTGTGTGTGTGTGTGTGTGTGTGTGTGTGTGTGTGTGTGTGTGTGTGTGTGTGTGTGTGTGTGTGTGTGTGTGTGTGCGTGTGCGTGTGCGCGCGTCTGTGTGTGTGTGTGTGTGCGTGCGTGCGTGCGTGTTTGCGCGTGTGTGTGTATGTCACAGTCCGCTCCTCGGTCCGTGGACTTTGATTGTATTTAGGTTTTGTACTTAAAGGAGATATAGACAAGTTCCAGTGTTTGTACACAGAAGTCAGTGTGTTTTTTCCTGTAAGTAAAGGTATCAGAACCAAGATACAGTTGATAAACTTAGGAAAGGCACGTGACATTTTTAGATAGGGGTGAAAGAACCACTTACAAAGCGGTTGTTTGTCAGCCAGTATGTTTTCCCCGGTTTTCCCAATGCAATCTTACGGAAGCAGTGCTGCGCATGCAAACGGGGGTTGACTGGATTACATTTTTAGTTAAGCCTGATTTAAGCGGTTGTTTCACCCCTATCTAAAAATGTTACGTGCCTATCCTAAGTTTATCAACTGTATCTTGGTTCTGTATGTTTGTACTGTATGTGTGTGTGTGTGTGTGTGTGTGTGTGTGTGTGTGTGTGTGTGTGTGTGTGTGCGTGTGCGTGCGTGCGTGCGTGCGTGCGTGCGTGCGTGCGTGTGTGTGACTGCGTAGAATAGATATTAGTCTGGAACTTTGGTGTGGAAGATTCATTTCCAAGGGGCGGTTACATCAACATCACAGCAAAAAGTTCTCACTTTGGGCTCTGATTAGTCACCCAATGGGGTGAGCCAAATGGAATTCAAACTGAGGAGTGCCTCCACAGGGATTTTCTTTCCTGTGGCATAATTTTCGTCTGGTTTCCAGGCTGTGTGTGCGACTGCGTGCATGTGTTTGTGATAACCCAGACATCTTTACATATTTGACCGCTAATACACCAGATGTTTGTTTGTGGTTGACGAAGAGTTCAACATGTATTACTAGAGATAGCCTGCACATTTGACCCAAGCTTAGGAAGGTTTTATGACCACCGTCATTAAATATCAACCACTGCTACATACCAGCTTGTGTGTGCGACTGTGCGTGCATGTGTGCCCATACATGTGTGCATGTGTGTGTGTGTCCCTGCTATGCCATAATGCCCTCAGTTTCTGTCCTGTGTTCCTTCACTTTAGATCTAGATAAAGTCAATTGTTATTCAGATACATCAAGTTTGTCCTGTTGACATTATGCACAGACACGCGTGCACAGAGCCATAAACACCCACATTCATGCAAGCTGAGCCATGCATCCATACTCACGCATACACAAACACAGAGGGGTTTTTGTTTAGGAAGATTCCTGAGTGTAGTCACCGTTGAGTATAAGTGACAGCCATGATAATATCCGATAGAATTCTGTAATACTAAACAGTGATTATTGCTTCATTTCTCATCTCCTTTGGCATAGGTTACACTGGTCCATCCATTATGAAAGCTAAGGAGATAGGTCGTCCCACAATTCCTTGCTTCAGCAATATTAAATAGGGTGAACATTTTGGGCATTTCATTTCCTAATGCCCAAACGATCACACAATGCGACTGCTTCAATGCACAATCAAGTAAACATTTCAAGGTGTTCCCTGAGTAATGTTTTACAGGCAGGGTTCAGATAGGAAATAGGTCATGCAATGGAGAAATAAAGCATTAGTCCTGTCCATATACATTTCTGCCACGTTCATTTGATATCTGAGAGTGTATATTGTAACCAAATAGACCAAATTGTGTTTATTTCATGCCAGGTTTTCACACTTTCACACTACGTTGAAATAACTGTTGCAATTTCAATTTTCTGAAAGCGATATTCTCAAGGGGTCAGATAGAATGCTGCCTGAAATCATGCAAATGTGAGGTTTAAATCAGAGGTTTGTCATTGCACGGTGACGGTATGGGTTCAGTCACTACGATCTAGCAAGTGCCAACAAAAGAAAAACATGGACTGCCGTATGGTATGCGGTCGCGTACAATCTAAACAGAGACGTCAAAGATAGTAAAGAGATGGAAGATGGTAGGCCTATACACAATCCAAGTTGTATTTTTTTGCTAAACATAGATAGTGGATTGATGGAAGATCGTGTACACTGCCCGAATTCAGTGCATTCAGTGCTTGCTTTGACTACAGAGTGACGAATGTCAACCATCTCGTCACCTTGCTCTTTCCCTACTGAAAAGATGCAAAACGAGACTATGGCTGAGGTTGAGAATTTGTGACAGAGTTAGTTAGACATGACAGAGTTAAAACTTGCATTTTTCTTTCTTTACTTTCTGTTCTGTCTTCACTTCCTCCCTTCATTTTTCATGATATAGGGTTATATATATTTCCTTTTTGTTCCTATCATAATCATTCTGTTTATATATTCCTCCAAGAAGAGGTTCCATATAGAGGTATCCCTGCAACGGTAGAAAGGGGGTTGAGCCGTCCGAAAACCCTTTTCGCAGTATCGTTTCCAAAAAGTACAGGTATTTCACAGATGATAAACTTAGGACGTAACATTTTTAGACAGGGGTGAAACAACTGCTTACATAGCTTATGAAGTTAACCAGTATCATGTTTTAGACAGGGGTGAAACAACTGCTTACATAGCTTATGAAGTTAACCAGTATCATGTTTTAGACAGGGGTGAAACAACTGCTTACATAGCTTATGAAGTTAACCAGTATCATGTTTTAGACAGGGGTGAAACAACTGCTTACAGCTTATGAAGTTAACCAGTATCATGTTTTTGTCGGAAGTTGCAGCCGGAGAGGCAGCATTAGCGCCTCCACTCTGTCATGGTGTATTACTTGTTTTAAACTTAAGTACACTAAAATATTTGAAAACATTTAAGGTTAGAAATAAGCAACGTACTAACATAAACATGCTTCACACTAGCCATGAGATGCAGGCTACAAACATTCTCTGGCCTTCCCATAGCCCAAGGGAATGGGACCTTCTGATTGGTTGAGAAACATACAGGCTACCGTTTCAGACTGAAATGACCAAAAAGACCATTTCACCAGGTCTTTAAGGCTTCATGAGGTGAGTAATTGAAAGAAAAAAGTAACTTGGGGGGTGGTCCTTTAAAATCTGGTGTAAGTGATCATTTCATTCAAACTAAATAGTATTAATGGTAATAGCTAGTGTTTGTTCTGTAAGGGCATTCCCCATGTCCACTTCTTTAGTACACATTCAATTATGTTCTGATCCGGCCCGGGTGGTTAGCTCAACCGTCTGGGCACCTAGGCTGCTGAGCCAGCCTGACGGCGTGCCACTGGTTCGACTCCCGATCCCGACTGCCTTTCCTGCGTGTCTTCCCCCCCATCTCTCTCCCCATTTCCTACCAGTCTACTATCAATCTATCAATAAAGGCAGAAAAAGCCAAAACAATATCTTAAAATATATATGTTCTGATCCGCATACCAATGTTATCCAATCAGGAGAGAGAACACCACGAAGAACATTAAATGATCTTTCTGATTTTATACCAATTTTATCCAGCCAGGAGACAGAACTCATAAAGGATTCAGGATAGTGAAATTGGAAGTTGTTTTCTAAACTGGACCCTCGTCTGGTTCTGACAGACTGGTAGTGTGTGCAGGCTGGGTGGTGTGTGATAATCCAGTTGAAGTATTCCTTTGGTACGGCGACTGCGGCGGGGGGCCCGTTTATTACACAAACAGGAACATATATAGTGCTGGATCATAATGACGTGACAACAAGATATGAGACATAGAAACGTGACATGATAATGACTAATGCAGCAAGGCTGACCTTACGCTGAGATGTCTCTCGTAGCCTATCTATAACGTATGCTACAGTACAGGCAGTACACAATACATATCAAGTACACTGTATCTCAAGTTCAAGTACACAAACTTAGATGTACTGTACATGGACAACTTATGAATTATAACAGTGATGGGGGAAAAATACAAATCAACAATAAATAAACAAAATTGGGACTAGGACACTATGAAATTGAAACTGCTACATTGTATCAGCTTAAATATTAACTGGAGCAAATTAAAACACTCCTTTAGTGCTATTGGATTACAGACCTATTTAATGTATTTAAGAAATCACACATTTTCCACCGGTAAAAAAGGCTACACGAGTCGTGTCACTACTTATTTAATTATAAAATACGATGAAGCGTACATTTGATTCAGACTTGAGTAATGCAGGACCTCTTATCAGTTTGTATTTTCTCTGTATCTCCCTCTTTTCCAGACATGCACACACACATAAACAAACACACACTCTCTCGCCCTGTTTACTGTCTCGCTCTACTGTCAATAAAGCCCAAAAAGCCCCCAAAATATCTTGAAAAATATACTATAGTGGGTGCAAAGTTAGAGTGGATTATTGCACCAGTACGATCAGTACAAGTACCGTACAGCAAGACAATCATCCTTCAGAAGCAGGCTCTTCTGGGTCATGACAAATCAAATCCGCTTTTTCAGAACCCAGCATGATCCATCTTGTCTACTCCAGATTGAGAGGATTGTCTGCAAACAGGTTTAGTGGTGTAGACAAAGAAAGAGACATGACGATGACTGAGAGAGAGTGAACGGCATGATAGAAAATCAGTGGAACGAGTGAAGGAAGGAAATGAAATTCCTGGGAGTGCACATATCTGAGAAACTCATCTGAGATGTACACACTGTACAGATGGTGAGAAAGGCACAATAATAATTGAAGTGTGAAGAGAGGCGCGCCCAGAGTTTTGGGGGCATGTTGATGTTCTCATGTCCGTGAAAAATGAAATAAATGTATTACAAGATGTGTTTATATCAGCGAGATGACATATTATCATAATTTACACTAAACAAACATTATAGTCCATAGACTTGGCTGCCACAAATTACATTATAATTGACCTTAAACAAACATTAAAGTCCATAGACTTGGTTGGCCTATGATGTAATTTCAGAAAGCCATGCACTGGAGGGGCTAGCTCAAAATACCAAAGTTTGCGGACAGTAATACACGCACGGAATGGTACAGGGTAAATTGCACAGTTAACACACAGTTCATGCAGTGTTAATGAGAACTTTACAACTTCCAACGGGCTCCAGCTAATCAGAATCAAGTAGCAGAGTATGTTTTTATAACCCCATTTCTGTGCCCAGAAACTAGAGTCAATATACCCTCATCTCTGGATCCTACACTACAGGTGCCTCTTTCATCGCCAGGATTAAATTGCATCGGAGTCTTTCCTGCACAGCTTTCCCCTGTCTGGTTCAATAATTAAACAAATTCAGTTTGGAAAAGGGAAAGTGGAGATGGACCAAAAAGCTTTGAGGCATGCAGGCTCTCATTATTGGCAACCAACTCTGTATTTACTGTATGCATATATTACCAATCAATTTGGCTTATGCATACTAATTGCATGTAATACGTTGGCAAGTATAAGATCGTTCTGCTCACAGTAGCCCTGACTATAGCGGGAAGCCGAATATTTCCCTTGGCCAAGAAGGATTCTCAGAGTGGTATGTTTGCTTTCCCATGCCATTACAATTATTCATACAATCTCCTGCCATCTTAGTTCTTGGCTTTAGACAATCAACAGAGTTATACAACTAGTTCAGCAGTGCAAGGTTGGAAATCTCACTCTGCTTCATCCACACTTTAATTTGTAGCTCTGTGTTTGTTTATCCTTGTCTTTGGTTTTATTGCGGAATATATAGGCTATGTTTGAATAATGTTTACTTTACGTTATTATTGTGGAATTGGTTTGGTCAGTGCGGTGTTATCACTGTGTTTGTTTCTTGCTGTGTTATTATTAGTATTATTGCTGTTTGTTTGTATTATTGCTGCTAGACTATATGGATTGTGGTTATTTCCACCCTGACAGCATGGGGAGGCAGTGGTCTTGAAAACACAGCCACCCTCACATGTATGAAATACTGCAGTTTTACACTGTTTTGGTTCCCTTTTGCTCAGAAAAGAATCATGGAGATACAAGTTATAACATTATGGCACCCCATTATCACCCCACAGCCAGGCAAAATGAAGGCTGGGTATGTGATAAAGTACTTTATAGTATAGCATGGTATAGTAGTGTGGTATTAAGTAGGCCTATAGTAAAGACAGCCAGACCACAACTTCATTGTATCTGTCTATTTACAGATGTAGATCAGAGCCCAACTTTGTCACTTATGTTATTCCTTGCCTGGTCAGCTCGCCTGGTCATCAACCAGACAAAATTCTCACATGTCTCCCCCCTTCTCCGCTCCCTCCATTGGCTCCCGGTCGCCGCCCGCACAGATCACAAAACTCTGATGCTAGTCTTCAAAGCAACCAAAGGTACGGCACCCCCATATCTTGCAAGTCTGATCGGACCCTACAAACCCTCCCGGATCAGCCGACGCAGGGAGGCTGGAAGTACCTTCGCTAAAAACGCCGGGACAACGCTCCACACGTCCCAAACTCTTCTCCTTCTGGCTCCAAAACTATGGAATGCACTTCCCATATCAATCAGAACTGCAGACTCACTCCCAATCTTCCGACGTAGACTGAAAACCCACCTCTTCAGATTCCATCTTTGCTCATAGCACTTGCCGTAGCACTTGCCCTAGCCTCGAAGACCTATAGGCGTATGCATAGGCTCAACTTATGTAACTTAAATAGCATTTTATGTAGACATAGCCATAGAGTGAGACAGAGTTACGACAACTCCGTTCACTTCAGGGGGCCAGTCTCTTCTACATAGACTTCTATTGGTTTGTCCCCATTTGTCCCTTCAAAAGGGGACAACCGGAAGTTTACGGAATGCATTGGAGTCTATGGGCTCGCGCGAGTACATGAACCATGTGACCAGGCTGTTTTCTGCCCCCTCAATATCGTAACTCTGTCTTACTCTATGGCTCTGTAGTGTATACGCATAGTTCCATTATTTAGAAATTCCACTGTTATCTTATCTTACGTATTCATGATGACTATTTTTATGTATTTGATGTATTACCATGTTTTTTGTTCTTGCTTACTGTAAATCGCCCTGAATTAAGAGTGTCTGCTAAATGCCTGAATTGTAAATTGTAAATTCTCAACTTCCCAACAGCTTAATAAGTTATCAGTCCACAACTTCACTCCATCTGGTGGGGCAATCTACCATGTCTCCTGATCGGTAGATATACACTTTGCAGGAGATAGTGGGATGCGACATTGAGCAAAACAAAGGGCTATACTCTGGAGGATACGTAGTAGATGACATGCGCCAGTGGAGATGTGAGAACGATAGATGTGGCGTGACAGACAGATCCCACTGTGAGCAAAATGGGGAAGGCTTAGGGCACTGTGAGTAGGCCCAGATCAGAGCTCCAGGGGGCCCTGCGGCCTGCAAGTGCCAATCAATCACGTGTGTGTGTGTGTGTGTGTGTGTGTGTGTGTGTGTGTGTGTGTGTGTGTGTGTGTGTGTGTGTGTGTGTGTGTGTGTGTGTGTGTGTGTGTATGTGTGTGTGTGTGTGTGGGCGGGGACTTGACAGGCAGAGCATGACAAGCAGCCTGCATGGTGGTCAACACATATGTCCGGAAAATAATGTTTTTCCATGAATGTGTTCACTGTAATTGTTGATAAACTGTAATTGTCGATAATATGCTAAACATTGGAAGATATTAAGCATATATGGACATTGGCTAGTGTTTTCTTCGATAGAATTCATTACAAATTAGCTAAAACTATTTGGGACCCCAAATCATTCTGAATGTTGACATTGCCTATACTAATCTGTTTAACCTTGCCCATGAGTCGACCGCAATGTGTTTGGGGAGCATTTGTTTTCTAAACTCTCATTGATTAAATACTAAATTAGATCCAATATGGAACAAAACAGACTGAGTCATCTGATTTGCATGTGTATGTGACTTGTTAAAGGATTGTTATTTTATTGCAGACTGCTGATAGCCTAATATTATTGTACTATGGGTGTGAATGTTTAAAGCGTATTGTAAAAAATAGTAGCCTTAATGGAGGCTGCAGACTTGTGTATGCTTATAGGAGGTTATGATGCTATATGCCCACCACAGGGCTCTGGTCAGGGAGCTTGGACTCAAAGATGACAGCGATTGTGTCCTCAAGAACACATTCTGGTCCTCCTGTTTGTCTGTAGCTGCATGTGAACTGCACAGTAGACACAACTTACAACTGGGGTGCTGAACAACTGAGTGAGTGCCCAAACAGAAGCCTGAACTAAAGTAGGGTCCTAAATAATGACTATAGGTGGCTGAAAAGGCCTGCACAAAAATAAGGCAAATAAATGTAGCTATAGGGAATTTTCTACACGTATGCAACATGTGTATGACCACACTTGGATTTACATACAGGTAGGCCTATCCCAAAGACAAAATTGATAGATTTGAGAACTATCATTGATAGTTGGTGTGTAATAAGAGTGGTTGGAAATGTATCCATCATCTATTTTGAAAGTGTCCATGTTATTGCGACTGCAGGTCACATTTACTATGAAAACGTCCATTTCCCGTATTAGTTAGTTAGTTAGTTTGTTAGTTTGTTAGTTAGTTAGTTAGTTAGTTAGTTAGTTAGTTAGTTAGTTAGTTAGTTAGTTAGTTAGTTATAGTTAGTTCGTTAGTCACGACCGGCATGATCATATATGGTCTGGTCATGCCTCGGGACATCACGTGACATCATCAATATTAAGCCCATATATGGGAATGCCCATATATGGAGATCTGTGATGTCATCAATATTGGCCAGCAACTATAGAAGGTCCTGGGTTCGATTCCCGCTGGGGACGCTGTGGGCGCTGGAGGCGTGTTCTCTCCTCCGTGTTATCAGTGCCTATACCCGAGGCAGGGTTGGCGAAAGGGCCTTTCTAATCTGTGTGGAGTTTGCATGTTCTCCCCGTGTCTCCTAGGGTAGGTATACCTTCACAAAAAACATGCAGTAATCCTGTTCTCTAAACTACCTCCCCCTGGCCAGCCGGGGCGGAGGGGAAAGGAACTGGTCGGAATAACGTGTTCCTTCCACGCTTCTACTCATGCATAGAAGGAAGCATGAGGTCAGTCCGCTGTCCCCCCAGGTTGGCAGAGGAAGTGTAGCGCCCAGGATTACATTAGGTAATTGATACTGGGTGAAAAAAAAGGTTGCAAAATTGTAAGAAAAATAATAATATTGGCCAGCAACTCTACATTTGACCTCAAACCCTTAGATCTCCTTATATGGAGCTATCCTGTTCTGACATTCCATATGTTGATCCTTCCTCTTCGATGTCTCCCTTTTGACTGGAGGACTGGCTGTTTTTGTTTGTTCTTTTTGGGTTTTTTGAGTGGTGTAAACCACTCCTACAACTGGCTTTGTTAGTCTGTGCAGAAAAAATGAGCATGGTTGCTATGTTCACCCTGTTCACCCGGGTGAACAGGGTTTTTTTTCTGTGCAGAAAAAATGAGCATGGTTGCTATGTTCACCCTGTTCACCCGGGTGTGATTTCATTACGTCAGACATGATTTCATTACGTCAGACAGGCTATATAAGACCTTACACCACTCAGTTCACACAGGTGTGATTTTTATGGTATTGTCTGGATGATGCGTGCGTGCGTGCGTGCGTGCGTGCGTGCGTGCGTGCGTGCATGCGTGCGTGCGTGCGTGCGTGCGTGCGTGCATGCGTGCGTGCGTGCGTGCGTTCTATACAGCATGTCTGTTGTGTAGTACTTATGACTTATTATTTGGTGCATTGAAAAGTGGTCCTTCTGTGTCCAGAGACATGCAGTGAAGTGGTTAAGGCACAGCCTGGAAAACCAGACAGATCTGCCAGTGCAAAACAAAGATTAGCCTATTATTAGTCTGGCCATGCCAGGTTATTTAAGGCCATGGAATCCTCTTCCAGATGCAACCACCATGGTGATAAAACCCTATTTATGGTGCTGTGTTTCAGTGACAGATGGCAAAGAGAATGGTAGAAGGAGAAGTGTGGCCCACTCTGTCTCCTCTCAGTTGTCCTAGTGGTATAGGTGGGCCCTCCTGTTCTGCACTTGATCATCCTCAATCTTCCCCTCGTTGCCTTGTTCTCTGATAATAGTCTGTGGAACCACCTGTTCACCCTGCTCTGGGACGGACCCTTTGGGCTGGTGGCTCCTCAGTGGAACAGCTCACATGAGGAAATGGAGGAATTACTGTAATTGTATCATCACATAACCACATTACTGTTATTTCCCCAATGGCTTTCCTGCCTGTTGCTGCCCCTCTTAACAACACGCTCCTTCTCTTTCTTGTCCATATTAAATAAACATTATTATCATGACACAGACAAGAGAACAATTTTAACTATCAAACATGAACAAAATGGATGCTCAATTGCTCACTCACAATAATTTGCCATGCAATGCAGATCTGTCACTGCACGTCTGTTGTTCTTAATGGCATATGCTAGCCCTAATAAAATATGGATTTGTTGAGTCCTCATGGTCCATTAAGTAAGTGTGTGTGTGTGTGTGTGTGTGTGTGTGTGTGTGTGTGTGTGTGTGTGTGTGTGTGTGTGTGTGTGTGTGTGTGTGACTGGGCGTGTGTATGTGTGTTAAATTATCTGTCTATCCGTCTGTCTCTGTGCGTGCGTGCGTGAGTGTCTGTCTCTCTCTCTCTCTCTCTCTGTCTGTCTGTCTGTCTGTCTGTCTCTGTCTGTCTGTCTGTCTGTCTGTCTGTCTGTCTGTCTGTCTGTCTGTCTGTCTGTCTGTCTGTCTGTCTGTCTGTCTGTCTGTCTGTCTGTCTGTCTGTCTGTCTGTCTCTCTCTCTCTCTATCTCTCTCTCTCTCTCTCTCTCTCTTCCCTACCCTCGTTTGTGAACTCCATAAAAGTTAGCCATTAAATTTGCTTCCATCATGAGTTAACATTGAACCAATCACATATTGACCAATGGGGTTAATTTACCAACATGGTGATGTGATACCACACTTCTGTCATCACTTCTAGCTTGATTCTCAGGCAGTAAAGCAAGGTTATTTGAATGAACACTGCCATCTAATGGCACACGTATGGGTAAGTGCCTCATGCATGAAACGAAATATACTTTAGTACCCTGACCGGTAATGCTTGACTTTATTCTTACAGTGACAGGGATGTCTATGGACTTTTTAGGTAATACAGGTAACTTGACTTGGTTTCCATTAAAGATCGTCAAAATACGTGTGTGCGTGCGTGCGTGCGTGTGTGCGTGCGTGCGTGCGTGTTTTTGTGTGTAATTAGCTAGGAATGACCCAGCATCTGCAGGGGTCAATAGGCTGTACTCTCTAAACAGCAGGGTCAAAGGTCCTACTCTAAACACCTATAGGGACAGACAGACAGACAGACAGACAGACAGACACATAGCCATGTAAAGGAGCGGTGTGCACCACTCAAAAACAACACATTTTAGACATCAGAATAGATTGTCTTTCTAATCCACAGCTTCAGTTTTAAATCCTCACATAAATGTGCATGTCTTTGGAACTTGTTTGGGGACTGAATATTTGAATGACCACTAAAAATGTATGTGTTGTTTGTTGGAATGAATGTGAGCAATGACCATATTGAACAGCAGCGTCCAGGACAGTTTTGCTATATGCAGGTTTTCATTCCAACCATTCATTACCCCAGCTCAATTAATTTCACAACTCACCCATTCAGCCAGACAGTGCAATAAGTGTTGTCGGGCAGAACACCTTCAGTCAGTCTCACATGAGACTGTCAAGTCGAGTCACCTTTATTTATATAGCACTTAGCATTTAAAAACAACATAAGTTGACCCAAAGTGCTTTCCATTTAGAAATGACATCATAAAGACCTCATAAAATACAACAGTAAAAAGAAAATACAAGCAAATACAATACAACATCAAAAGGAACATAATAGGAGTACAATTTACAGTACAGAGGTTAAAATTTACTAGAGATAGCCATAAGTTTAAATTGCCCTCAGACTGAGCTGAAGGCAATGGAGAAAAGGTGGATTTTTAAGGTGGATTTAAAGGAGACTGGACAACAGTGGAAATGTGGAATCATATGCCTTTACACTCCTCTGCAATTACACCACAGGACCACAAGATGTCACACAAACACAGACCATCCGGCACAGAAACAGACTATAGTGTAGTAAGGAGAGTATGTGAGAGCAGCAGAGAAGATCACAGGTGTCCCTCTGCCCCCCATATCTGACATACAGTATATAACACAGGCGACCGATGTGTCAGGAAGAGACCATGAGCAGAATGACTAACTCCTCCCACCCTTCCCACCATCTACTGTATTTGAACTCCTGCCATCTAGTGGGCCTTGAGGCGGTTCCAGGTGGTCCCCAGCTAAATGATGGAGAGTTGGTAACCAAATGGACCCTTATAGATTTTTAACTGTTGAGAGCGTAAAATGAAACCAAGTAAAATGAAACCAAATGGACCCATACGGTTTACTTCATTTACACAATTCAGTCTACACAATTAGAGAATGTAGAAAATATGTTATTTTGATCAACGTTTGCCAAAAGCATGGAATTGTAGACAAAATCTTATCCAACAACAACAAAATATTCTTTAGTTTTGTGTCTGAGAGGCTAAATGTCATCAAATGGTGGTCCGTGGCTCAAAAGCCGAATGAATAATGCATGGGCCTTGAAATGAAACGGGTTGAAAACCACTGTGGTAGGAGGTTCAAGAGCACCAGCTGGACGTCTAACAGGTTTTCTTCCCCCAAACCATCAGAACCCTGAATGCTCACCAATATACTGCATGCCCCCCAAACCAACATCTTGAGAGATGGATGGCACTTTTCTATATTGCACTTTGAATGCATCAGCACTTTCTTTTACCAATGTTGTCTGCTCTCTGTGCTGTTTAATGTTGTGTAAACGGCCTTGCCTCTTTTCTAATGTGTCTATTGGTTTTAAATATGAAGCACCATGAGTTGTGGAGAACAGTGTTTTGCTCCCCTGTATGCTATAGTGTGTATTGTGAAATGTGATTGTGATTTATGGCTCTTCAGTTTCCTGACTCTTTCGGTGGAACTGAAAGAGTTAGTAATGGGCTCACACAGAGAACACTGCTTGCCTTATTTTGACGGCATTTAATCATTAGGCAAAGATAAGTCATGGGTTACGTTGAAACAGGGATGTTTTCAGTTTCCACTGTTGTCCACCAGTTTCAGGTTGAGATTCTAGTAATATAACTGTTTCTCTCATTCGCTGACACAGACTGGACTTTTACCACATGAACCATTTTCTTTGGCTGGGTTACTTTGAGGACATTTTCTTACACCTGGAGACCTACTGTGTAAGTGGATCAATTATCAACAGGGTTTATTTGTCACTCAACGCATACAGGTATACGTATAAGCCGCACATTTTCAGTATATGTGTTTTGCGCAATTATGTGCTATTACAACAGCAATAACACAAGATAATTATAGAGATAATACTATATTGTAATGTAAAAAGTACAAGAAAAATATTATTATTTAAAAAGTATAGGAAAGGGAGAAGTAATAAGTCAGTTAATTTGTAGCACTTTTCAGAGAGAAAGAAAAACTGAAAGAAACATTCAAATGATTAGATACAACAAGAATACAAACTGTACATATGCATCTTAGGAAGAGTAAACAAACTAAAAGTGCAAAAAGGGCAGAATAGTATCAGTTTTACAGAAAGTATATACATCTGTATCAAGTCTACTTATCTGTACATTAGTGGAAGTGGAAGTAACAATGTGCTTTCATTAAAGAAGCAACGCTACATGTCACTGCACCCTTCTGTGTTATACACAAAGGTGTGGTTTATGAGAGTTATTTAAGGCATGTAGCCACATTTGCTTCCTGAAAGCAAAAGCTGGTAGTAGCAGGGCAACATTTAAGACAAGCAGCGAACACGATCATCTGAATGTAAAGACTTTATTCTATGCTTTTAGGTTTGAGTTAAAACAGGGTATAACAACACTTCGGGTTAGACAACAAATTACATGGATTTAATGTTGTCTAACATTCCAATCAAATCGTCCTTGTATGTTTAGACTGCTAAATGTGAGTTTTGAACTTTGCACCTGCGGCGTTGACTTACTTTGAGGAACTTGTCTCAGTGTTGTTGTGTTGTGGAGAGGGAGAGGTTATGACGGAGCACCTGTTAAAAATACTGTTCGTAGGAGATGGATGTGTTGGGAAATCCTCCTTTGTGCACCGGTATGTCAATGGACAGTTCAACAAGAGTTACAAGATGACAGTGGGAGGTAACGCTTTGTATTGTTTTGAGAGGCTTTGTATCAGTAATAATATGCATGTAACGATTCACTCAACTCACGATACGATTCCAATCACGAATCACGATACTAGGTTCATGATATGAAGGTGTTTTTTTCACGATTGTTTAAACACAAAGTTATTTGACAAATAACCAAAAGGTTTTTTTTAAATTAATATTTAATTAATATTTCTCTTACACAAATCCAGTATTTTCCTCTCGTGCCCTCTTTTCAATACAATTGCATGCAAATGACTGAAAACCTTTTTTTTTTATCAATTATCTTACAAAGATCCTGTATTTTCTTCTCTTTTTTATGTACCCTCTGCTGTTTGCATTAGGATTGAAATTGTGATTTAATCGTGATTGACATTGGCACCAGTTTGAATCGATTTGAATCGATTTACAATATATCGTACATGCAAGTAAAGACTGAGTTTGCTGCTGTGAAGCTTCTGTGATGCTTGTTGTGAGCTTGATTGTCGGTCATGTCAGTTGATGTGTGTTTTAAGTAATTCTCTCCCTCTCTAGTGGACTTTAATATGAAATTGCTGCCCTGGACAGACACAGAGAAAGTCAGACTGCAGCTGTGGGACATTGCAGGTACAACACATAGATAACATACATAGATACATTGATTGATTGATTGATTGATTGATTGATTGACCACAATCGATCGATTGATAACTGGGTTGGATTCTACAATTGTGTCAAAAGTGTCATGGTGAGGCGCTCGGATGGTGCAAATGCGCAATGGTAAAATCCCTGCCCATCACTACAGAGTTTGTGGGTTCAAATCCACCATGGTGCATCCGGCTTTGTCGGGCATCTATGCGAACACAATTGGCCCATGTTCGGGGGAGGGACAGTACGGGCTGTCAGCAGGGAGTGTTGGGCAGGAGGAGTAGGAGGTAGGCCCTGTGTGCTCCCAGTGAGGGCCCTCACTGGCAGGTGAGTCAGTAGGATACAGTGACAGTGACAACACAGAAATGTGTGTGGGGAGCCACTAAATTGGGGAGAAAAAAGGTGGCAAGAAACAATTGGCTACTCACCTTGACACTTAAAATATGTGTGTGTTGTCTAATGTCTATCCTCAGGTCAGGAGCGTTTTATCTCTATGACACGGATCTATTATAAAGGAGCTTCAGGTTGCGTGGTGATGTTTGACGTCGGTAGCGCAGCCAGCTTCCTCAGCTGTCGCCAGTGGAAACAGGACCTGGACAACAAGAGCATGCGGTCTGACGGACAGCCTCTCCCCTGCATCCTGCTGGCCAATAAGGTGACTGAAGTTGTACAAGAACAGAACATTTATAAAAAGGTTATTTAACCACTTGAACCCCAGCATCCACATTCTGGTGGGAACATTATAACCAAAAAATCACACCCGTGTGAACTGAGTGGTGTAAGGCCTGTCTGACGTAATGAAATCATGTCTGACGTAATGAAATCATGTCTGACGTAATGAAATCACACCCGGGTGAACAGGGTGAACATAGCAACCATGCTCATTTTTTCTGCACTAACAAAGCCAGTTGTAGGAGTGGTTTACACCACTCAAAAATGTGATCTAATACAAGCTCACATGGCATGACACATTGTGAACTTGATTATTCTCTCTGGCAAAGAGATTTTGGTGTAGAAATCACACCCGTGTGAACTGAGTGGTGTAAGGTCTTATATAGACTGATCAGCTGTGGTCTGACGTAATGTCTGACGTAATGAAATCACACCCGGGTGAACTGGGTGACCGTAGCAACCATGCTCATTTTTTTGGCACAGACAGACAGACACGTAAACTAACAAAGCCAGTCGTAGGAGTGGTTTACACCACTCAAAAAGGAGTCTAAGTAGTGAGCCAACTGTTTTACTAAGTGTAGAGGGTTTAAGCTGTTAGAAACAAAAGAGCATCAGCAGCCATATCCTATGCCCAGCGTTGTGTGTGCATGTGTTCCCCATATAGCGATCATTTGATTGGCTGAGCACCCCATAACGATGATTTGATTAATTGGCTGAGCAAAATAGAGCTAAGACTTGAGGATAAGAAGTGAAGAAAGAAAAGTCCTCATTCGAATGTGATGATGTATGATGATAAGAGCACCCCTCACTTCATATGGGTGTGTTTTTTTTTTAGATAAGGGTCAAAGCATGCATGGCTTTTAGAAAATGTTGCAGGATAGCTTTCCGGGTTTGTGTAAACACAAACATTGAAGACAAAAGTGAGGACGGAAATTGTGATTGGCCAGAATGGGATGATGTATGACGATAAGAGCGCCCCTCACTTCACACAGGTGTGTGATTTTTGAGGGGCGATATGTCCAGCTTTTGGTGTATGTGCACAAACTTTGTCCTACACAAACATTAAATCCCATTGACAATTTTGAGAGTTCATGTAAACACAATAACATTGAGTAACACAAACATTGAAGACGAAGGTGAGGATGCAAATTCTGATTGGCCGGAATGAGATGATGTATGAAGTATGATGATGTACACTAGTATACATCATCATCATGATATGATCGCCCCTCACTTCACACGTGTGTGATTTATTTATTGCTGTACTGCCTGCCTGTATGTATTTTGTTGCAATGTTGTTTGTCTCATACCAACAAGGACCACAATGGAAATAAGTTGCACAACTCTGTGTTTGCATCCTTGATGTTACTCTGATGAACATGATGTTGTGTGTTTTTCCTGTATGACGTCTAATAAAATCAAATTCTCTCTCTCTCATCTCTCCAGTGTGACCTTAAAGAGAGGGTTGTGTCGGTGGATAGTATACAGAAGTTCAGTCAGGCCTGTGGCTTCACATTCTGGATGGAGACTTCAGTTAAAGACAACAGAAATGTCAGTGAGGCCATGAGGTAAGTGAAGTCTTAGAGGAAACACATCACACTATATTTGTTGACAACAGATTTACAGTGTACTTTCCCACTGTCCAACCAAATCTTTCATTGTTTAATTAATATTTTAAATTGTATATAAAATATGAAATATATTGTCTCTGGCACTAACCTGTTTTGAAACATTTGTGTTTTATAGGCGCTTGGTGGAGGAGATTCTGTCTGTTCAGTCGGCCCTGAGCCCGTTGCCACCATCAGGCGTTGGTTTTCAGTTGGACTCTCAGCTCAGTGGTACAAGTCACACAGGTTGCAGCTGCTGAATCAACACAGTACAATCGCATTGAGCGACACCATAGTTTTTGTCAAAAAGGAATTCACCTAGTCATCTATAAGGATACAACCCCACAACAACCATGGTCGCCACTGCTTCAATGAGTGGATCACAGTGTTTAACTTGTGTTAATGTCCCTCAACAGTGCATCACTTCATTTGCACCTTCAAGTCATGAACAGCTCTGTCAGTGCCTTGTTGATACTTTGTTGGAACTCGACGTTACTGACGGGATGAAGGACTCTTTGGTTGGACTCGTAACGAGCGTTGGCAGATTTTGTGAGAGATATAAGCAACCAGGTCCATGAAAACAAACCCAAAATAAGTGACTATAGGTCACATGAGCACTGTAAACCTGTATACGTCGGCTATTTGAGAATAGCAGATCTACAAGCTCACAATGCGTTGTGAGCCTGTTCTCAAACCTTTTCGTGCCAGTGAGCTTGTAAATCTGCTATTTTTTAATAGATATATTACATAATAAAATAGGCTATTTGCATTCCATCATTTTGCTGGGGACCACCTGGTACCCCTCCAAGGACCCCACTTTGAGAAAAATGATCTAAAAGGACCAAATATATTATGGTACAAGTTCTGCAGTGATTTCAGAGAAGGGAGGTGACAGAGCAGCCTATCTGTTCTTGGCTGAGCAACAGTCTGAAATGAGCCTACTGAATACGCACGAGACATGACGTAGAAACAATCTAATCAAATCCAATCAAATTAAATAAACAAGGCCAATAATTGAATATCTACCAAGTTTCTTCTGGAAGTCTGCAGTGATTATGCTTTTTTGTATGGCATTAACAGTATCATGTCTGATGTATTGAATCTTGTGATAATTAAAAGAACCTGGTCATCATGCACATGCTTTGATGTCCCCCAAACACAATGTTCTCTTCCGATATTTCCATAAAAGGACAACATGGGTAGACGCGTGCGTCTGTGTGTGTGCGTGCGTTTGAGAGTGGAAGTGGAAGTGACGTTAACAGAGAGACCACGACAGCATTCTCTAACCCAGATTCTCTGGCCATCTGCTGAGAGAGACCAAAATTTAATAAAGGTGGAATGGATAAAGAAGGGATGTAGGAAGACAAGGGGTTGAAAGTTGGAGTACCATTAAAAACCTATAAGGCAAAACAAATCTAATTTTAATTATGTTTTAAGAAGCATAATGTGTCACACTAGGGGGTTTTCAACTTTTCATGATTCTGAATCCATTCCAAGCATTAGTTTTGCACAAAAAACACTCCTTGGGCTAAAAACGTAAAAACATTTGGGCAAGAGGCTCTGTGTTTTTTGTGCAAAACGAATGCTTGGAATGGATTCAGAATCATGAAAAAACCCTAGTTTGACACATTACATGCTTTTTGAAGCATAATTAAAATGTATACAAATAGACAAATTTGCGTTATAGATTTTGGTACTCCAACTTTCAACCCCTGAATTTAATCCACAATTTATATAATACTAGCCCTTACCCGTTGTGAGATATTGCCCCCCGGGGGTACTGCGCCCTGGGTGCGTTTTTAATTCACTAATAAATTCATTATTAATCATTATGACCTCCATATTATTATGGTCAATGCCTGTGTGAAAAGTGGGAGTGATTGGCGCAGGTGGTGAGGAGATACGGCAGTGTTTCTGACACACATTCATTCATTCAGACAGACAGACAGACATTGACTGAATTATAGTATGATGATGATGATGATGATGATAGTAAGATGATGATGATGATGATGATGATAGTATGATGTATATGACATTTTTTCCCTTTTTTACTTTTTCAACTGTATATATGAAGATTTCCTTTTTTTCATAGAAGTGTATATTTGTACGTCATTAAATGTTCATTGGAAATGGAGGACCCTTATGTAAACGTCTTAGTGCTTTTTCTGGTTCTATCCTCAAGTAGCAGTTTTTGGATTGTAAATGTAGGCCTACCCATTTTGCATACTGTGAAATACAAATTCCAAATCAATCAATCAATCAATCAATCAACCAGCATTGTAACAGTAGGAAAGAAGAAATCAAATGAAGTCTTATAAATGGGTGTGAATAACTAACCGATAGGCCTACTGTTGCATACTACAAATAGGCGGTGGAAATAAATTAAATGATTATGTTCTGCCTTCTTTATACTAAATAATATAGGCCTATATACTATGTGGGGTGGGGTAGTTCTTGAGAGGATTGTTTGAAATAGTGGTCCAGACTCAAACAGGACAACACAGGGAATGATGAATATGGATATGTGAAATATAGATGTGGAGTAATTGAATGGATGAAGAAATTAAAGTAACACAACATAAGTTAGCCTACAAAACAATACAATTAATAGCCTATATATCATAAATGTTAACAATACCTTATTAAGCAGCAAGCTGCTATACAGTTTATAACTAAGGCATTCATTAACATTTATGATATTCAGTTTAAATATATACTGTAGGGGTAGGCTTTAGGCTATAGCCTACTAAATTCAAGGTCAAGGAATGAATCTCATTGTGAAAGCATGGAATGGATTCTTAGAAAACAAACTTGAGCAATGATTATATGAATCTCATTGTGGAGACATGGGTGAAGGGAGGCCTGTTCGGGTCATATAGAGTTATTTATATTTACATAAGGTTCGGAGTGAGTCCACGTGTCCTTATTTAACAGAATTCCAGGTAGTTGTCAACCTGGAATCCTTGTTGTGATTTTCCCAGGCTGATTTATTTTCATGCATGCTTCTGAAACGTGACTCGGGAGCAGACCATAAAAGGAGCAGACACGTGACGTGATTGGCATCGACCAACTGGAGCAGGGCGAAGTGGAGCATGCGCAATGAGCCTATACTTCTTATGAAACTAGTACACACAGAAGGACTGTCAGTGTGAAACCTACAACTGTCAATCTGTCAACCTTCCTCCTATCCTCAAGACCGAGGGAAGAAATGAGACGTTCTTTGAGTCTGTCATAGAATTACACCTCTGCTAGCCTGTGCCAGGTGAGGTGATGCACATTTTGTTACATTTTAACTGTAATGTTTTCTCTGTATACATGGGCATTTAATACAGCGCCCCACATTGCATATGGATAGCACTGCTGACCCCGTTTCGTTTGTTATGGGTGATTTATGTCTTTCGACAAAGTTTCTAAAAAATTGTTATTTGTTAGATTTGCGAGCGTACGTGGCAATATCTTTTTGGCAACTTGTTAGGTCTTCACTCGCGAAATGTAATTTGAAATATCTGTGAGGAAATGATGTGTTATAGTATAGTCGTAAAGAATAGAGAGCATCCCAATTTCCCAAATAGACTCACTGACCTACTCACCTTTCAAGGTGTTCCAAGTCGGGGAAGCTGCGCGGACTCTATTATAGCACTCACACAAAATCTATTGAAGCTGAAACTTAATTATTTGTATGCATTATTCGTGATTTATTTATTCGATAGTATATTGTAAATAAGTATAATGTAATATTATTATTTTTGCAATAATAATGGTCCATATAGAAGACCTGCATGGCAAATATAGCCTATCAGATGTCAAGTAAAGCCACTCAACATTTACGGATTGTGTATATAATAATAATAATGGTGTGTGCAGGGTTACACCGTTACATACACGTCATCGACTATAACCTTTAATACAAATATGTGTAAGAATGCACATTACAAGGTGCAGTATGTTTATAAACTGTCTGTTATAGACTATATAACATGTTTGAATCAACGTTGTTGCTTGGATTGCTACTGGAAATCTGGGCACCCGATCTTTGGTGTGGACAGTAGGGACTTTATGTTAGAGAAGAGTGGGTTATATGGTCTCCTACTCATAATACTGATAATAAGCATAATAAGCGTAATCAACTGATTTAAACAAATCTTACTCAGTTTTGTCTACACATCTAAAAATCTATCGCTGTTTTTTAGGTTACATATTTATTTATAGTTATATTTGAATTACTTAAAAACCTGATTGTGTAAAGTGACCTGAAGTGATTTTTGTATGTTAAAATAAGTGTTATAGGCTAGTGTTATGATAGACTTCATTGTTGCTTTAGCCATGTTCTCTTAAGTTTTCCTCGTGACATGCTGTAGTGTATAGTAAGGGGCAAATATTTGCATATTCACATGCCGTAATATGAAATAAATGTAACGTGCTATAAAGATAGAATGCCATGATTCAGGGGTGCTGTGGATGAAAATGTTATTTAGAGAACCACTGTACCAGACAGACAGACAGACAGACAGACAGACAGACAGACAGACAGACAGACTGAGGGTTGGTGGTACTGCCACCCGCAGAACTGGTTTCCAGTCAGTCTATTTACTCTTTTGTGGCAGCTGCTACTACTAGCTAGTTATCAGTTAGCACCTGTACTAATCTGTACTTCCACCAGTCCTTGTGAACGGCAGGGATCAATGAAAAAATTCCATAGACAAAAATGATAAAAGGATAGAGACTGCTATTCATTTCGATGGAAGTTGCTCAGTGGCGTTTTGAAGCACCCGGAAGACTGCCGGAAGTACAATTATAACTCAATGGCTCGAGTGAGCGGAAGTTAAGCCCGGACCTCAAAATTATAGCCACAAGCCAATCTTCTGACTCGCTGTCTCTTGGCTCTGTTAAAAACGAATGCAGAAAAATCGAATTCTTGATTTTATCGCAACTAAGTTGGACTACTGCATTCAATCCAACTAAGTTGGACTACTGCATTCACTGCACTTTGTACAGGTCTTACTAAAAAGTCCATTGAAACGGTAAAGCTTGTTCAGAACTCTGCAACTCAGTATACATCCTTGAAAATCTTTTAGCCGACTAGTTTTCAGCTCCTCATTAATATGCACATTAGTTTGATCTTTTGGGCATCTGCATCACTCCTCCTCAGAATAAGATGGCCCCAAATTCCATACACTGGTTCCGGAAGGGTCTGCGTCTCCATGACAACCCATCGCTACAGGAGGCGGTCCGGGGGGCAGCCACTGTGCGCTGCGTTTACTTCCTGGACCCCTGGTTCGCTGGCTCGTCCAACCTCGGTGTCAACCGGTGGAGGTAAGGCAGCCACTCGTTTGAATGATGTTTGAGACGTTTTGAGAATGTGAGATACACACGTGTGTGCGTGTGTATCTAATGAAAGATGGGCCTCAGTATACAACATGATGTCAGTATTTCTCATCACAATTTCTACCATTTTCAACCATTTAAAGGGCCAATGATGTTTGGGAGAAACATTTTCCTGGGGTTTTTATGTGGGTAATATGTGTTTTTACGTATTTTAGATATGTTTTTAGACCAGTGTTCATGACATCACGGACACTTTGAAATACTAGTAAAATATATAAAAACACAAATATTACCCACATAAAAACCCCAGGAAAGTGTTTCTAACTTTCTTGTCTCCCAAACATTATTAAAATAAGATCGAAAGATTGACATAAGATCGACTCCCGATCCCGACGGCCTTTACTGCATGTCATCCCCCCATCTCTCTCCCCATTTCCTGTCAGCCTACTGTCTATCCCGCCATAAATAAAATAAAGGTGAAAGCCACAAAAAGACATTAAAATGAATATATATATATATCTGGTTGCAAAGGGGGTGAAGTGGCCCTTTAAGTCCCTGGGGAAAAAGCAGATCTACAAGCTCACAATGATTATAGATCAATATAATCTACTTTGTTTTTTTATGTGTTTAGTATATGAATATTCTTTTTAACATTTTCACCTATTATGACATGTGTCGACTAAAACTAGACTAACACTAAAGCATTCCAGGTGACTAAAACGTGACTGAAACTAAATGAAAACTATTCAAGTGACTATGACTAAAACTAAAATAGAAATTTGCTGCCAAAAACAACAGTGCTTACTGTCAATGTTTTATCGTGGACGTTTGTGTGCTTGTGAATGTGTGCACGAGTGGCCAGCCATGTTGTGGGGGGTTTTAGGCTGGGGTATATTGGTGTGGATACTTCGGGACGGGGGGAGTAGAATTAGTCCAAGTTTGTGATATGTGTCTTTGTAAGTGTGATGTCTCATTTTCCAATGTTACATGTGTGCATGTGAGTGAATACATGTGACTCGGTTAGTGTGTTTGCATGGAAGGAGAGCTTACATCTTGCTTATTGCTCACTGGCCCGTTTTCAGTCCAGGTCCTATTTGTGGTCCTCTCACCGGGGTAGTCGATAAAAAAGGCACTGACCCACTGTTCTCCCGCTGACGAAGAACCTATACCGGTACTTAATTATACAAACACAGGCAGGGGGGGTACACACTTGGCTGCTGTGTCCAAATCATATAATAATTTCAGTGACTCCAAAATGGCAGGCTGACTCATATCGTAGAATATCAGTCTTGTGGCACAAATTTGTCCAAGCTTAATCCGCATTGAGTCTCCTTACTGACCTCTTACGCCTGAGTTACACTTTCTCCCGTACCAAAAGTAGCCCACCTAAAATTAGCTATTTTTGGTACAGGACACTGGAAGTATAAATCAGACTTTACCTGCTCATTCATTGTAAGGCCAACAACCTCACGATCAATACGTATCACGCGATACGATATGTATCGCAATATGCGTTGATTTTGAATAATGACCGTGTGTCCTACTAAATTTACTAGACCACCGATTGCCGATGTCACAAATATATTGTCAGAAGATTTTCAAATCAACTTGAAAACCTTTTAGCTGAGCACCTCCACAAAAGGCCTGGCAATCACTCCTGTATTCACTATTTGTCTGTCTGTAGAACATGCCTGTGATTACAACTGCCACTGTCTGCCAGGATTACAGCACCCCCTTGTGTAGGCCTACATATTTACTGTCAAAAATTATGATCACTGTAATGCAAATACTGTATTTTATCAATTTGGATACAATTATTGTAAATCATCACAAAAATATATGGGTTAATTACCATGTGAAGTTACCACATTTTGAGTGCAATACAGAGTTATCAACTTGTTTAACTGCCTCTCAGTGGTTATGTGACACTGACCTACTTACTGTATACTAAGGCTTTCCTGTGCAGCCTGACGGCTGAATGACACACACTTGTTTACCAAGGTCAGTTGTCCTTACGCTCTACTGGTACTTCAAGGAGTAGTTCACCCAAAACAAATCACGTATTTTATATCAATTGCACACCCCATGAAGCCTTGAAGTCGGGGAGATTTTTTTTTCTTTCTTTTTTTTGGTCACATTCCTAATCCTAAATAATTTGATGACCGGCAGGAGTGTCTCCTTCTGAAGCAATTTTTAAGAATCATTTTAAAGTGAGAGTGAAAGTGGTTAAGTCTGTCTTTGGTTTTATAAATATTTAACCAATAAAGTATTAATAACAAGAGACTTACTACATTCGATCCACTGGAACACAGGCTCATTTTTTCGTAGCGGTAACAGTTTTGGACAGTTTCCACCCGACAACGACGATATGTACTCGGCAGTCAGCAGGTCAACTGATCATAAGCTTTTAATACACATAGTCTACACTACAGTGACTCTGCTGTGGCCTATTGTCACTGAGTATCCTACCAGATGCATGTTCAAGATTGAACCTTTTAGTAATTATACTGTCTATCTCTATCAAAAGACGACCTAAAAAAACTAATGCACTAATCTTCTTCTCCAGAATTGATTATGACAATGCATATCTCTCCAATCTCCAAATCAACTGTCTACAACTCTTCCAGAATAGTGCCACCAGAATCGTCAATAAATAAAAAATAAATAAAATCAGCCCAAATAACCCCATAATCTCCCAGGTCCAGTACAAAGTTCTCTTGACCTACAGTTAAATGGCCAGAGTACCAGCTACAGTACATCAGTAATCATTAAGGATGTTGCTCAGCTCAGCTGATCGGCATTATATTGACATGATTGCCATGTCTGTGCCTCAGCCAAGTTTCTCTCTGCAAACCCATTCACATCTTGGCACAAAATAAAAATGACAATTCGGTTTATTGAACTGTAGCTTGTACAACTTTGATTTGACCCAGTCTTGCTCTCTCTCTCTCTCTCTCTCTCTCTCTCTCTCTCTCTCTCTCTCTCTCTCTCTCTCTCTCTGTGGTAAGGAATGAGGTTAGTAGGCTCAAAGAGAGAGAGAAAGTGTGAAAGTGTACTGTGTCATGCTGGTAGACTGAAATTCTGAATAGCTTGTTGACTGAATAGATGACTGAATGGAATGACTGGCTGACTGACTGAATAGATGACTGAATGACTGGCTGACTGACTGAATAGATGACTGAATGACTGGCTGACTGACTGAATAGATGACTGAATGACTGGCTGACTGACTGAATAGATGACTGAATGACTGGCTGACTGACTGAATAGATGACTGAATGAACGACTGGCTGACTGACTGAATGGCTGGTTGACTGAATAGCTTACTGAATGACTGGTTGACTGACTGAATAGATGACTGAAAGACTGAATGATGGTTGGGTTGAAGGATGTCTGCCTGTCTGTCTGTCTGTCTGTCTGTCTGTCTGTCTGTCTGTCTGTCTGTCTGTCTGTCTGTCTGTCTGTCTGTCTGTCTGTCTGTCTGTCTAAACTTCTTTGCCTTTTTTTACTATTTTGCAAAACATTTTTGAATAGTTAAAATGGCCAGTCTACAAGCTCACAACGTGTCAATGTAGATTGGCTAGTTGAACTATTCAAAAATGTTTTTCAAAATAGTAAAAAAGGCAAAGAAGTTTAGGGAAAAGGGGTTTAGCGGTGGCGAAAATGGAGCCCCAAATGTACAAAGGAGAAAAAGGGGAACATTTCGCCAGTGAATGTCACCTCCAGTGTTGTGTTCCATTTCTGGGGGTGGGCCTGCATGCCCTCCTGAAAATGTGTTTTGTACATGATTGAATATGAGGATATACGTCAGTACCCCATGTGGTAGACTTGGACTACTAACCTAAAAAAGAAAGTTGAATGTGTAATACTACCAATATTGTGTGTTGAGAGAATCTTGAATGACCAACCGTGCGTGCGTACAGCTGTCAATTATGGACTGTAAGGAATCACTACGTCACTTTATGAATGAGATGTCTTGAGGTTTTGTACATGATTGAATATGAGGACAGGATATAAGACCCCATGCCCCATGGGGTAGACTTGGACTACTTTTTTTGTAATTCAAATGTTTCTTTTTCTTGATTCTTGAATGAGAACGCTACGTCACTTTATGAATGAGATGTCTTGAGAAACGATTTTTTTTATAAATCACTGCAGAGGTGATAAGTGTGTGTGGGAAATGATTTGACCTTTTCCCTTTGGACTCAAAATCCCATTCCAAATGTACGTCAGCGGTGTCCAACCAATTTTCGCAGAGTAGGTCATGTATTGTTTTTCTATCCATCTATCAGTTTGTCCTTTACAGTCTGTCGGAAACTAAACGGGTCACAGTGAGTGTTCCACTAAAGTCAAATACAATTTAAAGTGAGAATGCCCACAAGAAGCAGCAAATCTGTGTTAGCCTGATTATCAGACTCTGAAGCAGTCCACTCAGAGAGTGGGCGGGATCTATGGGCTGGGTCCAGGCTAAATCTTTGCAGGCTTGGCCACTGAACACCACACACACTCTACTACTATATCAATAGCTGAAGATTGGACACTCTGTTATTAGATGCTCAAGCAGTTGTTGTGCTTGGTTTTTCTGACCTTCTGCAACTACCTTTTACTATGAAGATACAGAAAACCATGCATACACTGCTCTCCTACCTTTATAACATCCTCTGTTATGCAGACTTGTATCAACTTTCTTCCTCCTCCTTCTTCCCTTCTCCTTTCCACCCACCGACTCTCATCTCCTTCCCATTCCCTCACTCCCCTCCACCTCCTCAGGTTTCTCCTGCAATGTTTGGAGGATCTGGACGCTAACCTCCGGAAGCTCAACTCTCGCCTCTTTGTCATCAGAGGTCAGCCAGCCAACGAGTTCCCTCGCCTCTTCAAGGTGGGTGCATTACTTTGCGGTATCTCCTTGAATGATCGGACATTAATTACGCATGCATTAATGACTAGACATTACCTAACCATGACATCTGTACATAAATGTATGGTAAAGTAAGGTACAGAAAAGTACAAAATTAAGTAAGTGCGAGTAAGTCCGAATTATTTTATTGTATTAAAAATGTCTATTTTTTTCTCATTTAATTTCACCCATAGAGAATTGGAAATCTAAGTACGGAATCTCTGGGTAGCCCCTTCATGACTTTAACCCTTAAGGGCCCAGAACACACATGTGTTTGCAGCTGAATAAAACATTATATATATATAATATTATATTAATATAATATATTTGGTAATTTTAGCATTATTTAAATTACTAATTACACACACACACACACACACAAAGACAATGTAATGATTCTCTCTACTCTCTTTCTCTCTCTGTCCCGCCAGGAGTGGAAGATATCACGGTTGACTTTTGAATATGACTCTGAGCCATTTGGTAAGGAGAGGGATGCAGCCATCAAGAAACTCGCCATGGAGGCTGGAGTGGAAGTCAACGTCAAGATCTCACACACGCTGTATGACCTGGACAAGTAAGGAACACACGCACACGCAGACTCACAAAAATAAGAACGAAGCGAGCTAACAAGCTTGCTTGAAGGCTTCACTCTTTTCTCCTCTCCCTATCTCAGTGGGATCATACAGTACAGCTGAGTGGTGACCCACCAATGCTTCTAAGTTCTAATAACCCCTCTTTCGATCTCCCTCAGGATCATAGAGCTGAATGCCGGCCAGCCTCCTCTGACGTACAAGCGTTTCCAGACGTTGATATCTCGCCTAGACCCCCCAGAGCTGCCGGTGGAGACGCTGTCCGAAGCTCTGATGGGGCGCTGCGTCACGCCAATCTCCGAAGACCATGGGGACAAGTACAGCGTCCCCTCACTGGAAGAGCTAGGTGATAACACATACACACCCACCAGTAGCATCACATGCAAACATAAGTAAATAAGATGAGGTAAGACAGGATAAGTGGACATTTTAGGAAAGGAATTGAACATTCCTTAAAAATAGGTATTTAAAGGTATCCAATGCCAGTTTTTGATTGCGTTAATATTTTATATGCTTGAGGCATACTAAACATAATGAAAGCATTTCCTACTTAATTCCTGCTTTTCCTACTTAATCAAGTCTTAAATGTTCTTCAGGAATGTTTTGAAAGCTTTCTTGTTTAAATTTGGCTTGCGGTGAAACAAGCATATTATGTTTATAGTCTGAATATCTCTACATTGTAGCCAACATTATTGTTTGATCTAAGCTGATGCTCAGAATAGGAATATACTCAATATAGCATTGGGCCACAAACAAACTGAGTCTTTAACCGGTGGATTAGACTTGGTGTAAATTCATATCAATGGCGGTGAGTGTGTTAAACACTAGACAGAAAATAAACTTGTAACAATTCTTTTACCTCAGATATTGGCATTCTAGAATTATCATGACAACAGCCAGCAAATGAGGTCAAAGTTCAAGGTAAGGCAACTCGTATCTACTATATCTTGCTGCAGGTCAGCAAACCAAACGCAGCAGTAAAATCAGTGCCACTTCCATATGAAATCCCCTCTCTGGCTTAAGGTTTCTCCTCAAATAGTAACATGATTCTCCAATCTATATTATGATTAGGAGCATTTATTCAGGTGTGCAATCAGGTGTTTCATTTCTTTGTAGTTTGTTTTAGTTAGTTTTGCTATTAATTTTTTTTTTTGTTTACCTTAATGTTGGCGTGGGTAGACATTTGGTCCAATAACAAAAGATTATGTGACAAGATGCTCACCGTCCCTTAAACCAAAATGTGTCACGCTTATACGTTCTCATGTGCGTGCTGGAAGAACACGTAATACAAACATAGCAAAGACGCTTATCCCCTACGGTGATCGACAGCTCCACTTCCTCAACTAGTGGTTCAACAAACTACATTGGATGCCTTAAAATACAAACAGTCAGTCAGTCAGCATAAGTACACTGTCAATCTAGTGTTTTTACTGCTTGGCCTTTGGTCAAGCTGTCTGTCTGTCTGTCTGTCTGTCTGTCTGTCTGTCTGTCTGTCTGTCTATAACATGAATTAAAAAAACAACAAATCATGTGACCTACATGCTGGACTGTTTAAAGGACAACTTTAGTTCTTAAGTTGTGTTCGCGAAATAGTTCGCTCTATGGGAGGTTTTAATTTCAAAACCGAGGTGCAGGTAGGAAAACCTAGAGCGAAATATTTCGCTCACTTAAAGAACCATGGTTACTAAAGTAACCTCCATGTTCTTTTAAGTTGTGTTCGCGAAATATTTCGCTCTATGGGAGCTTTTCCTTTCTGCACCTCGGTTTTGAAAGCTAAACCTCCCATAGAGCGAAATATTTCGCTCACTTACTTAAAGAACCATGGTTACTAAAGTAACCTCCATGTTTTTCTTCTCAACCAAGGTTCATGTTTTAGGTTGTTATTAGAGAAAGTAAAAGATGAGTGTTAATTCTTTTTCATTTGCTGCTTTCTTTCGTTTTAGGGATTTTAGCTGTTTTTGACAGGGGGGCGGGGGCATTCGAGCATTGGGATAAATATGTATTTTTTTACAAAATGTTATAGTGATTTATTTTTGTATTATTTACTATAGTGCTACTAGACCCCAATAAATTATATCTGGCCACAAAAGATCACAGGATCTACTGAATGTGAAGGTAGCCTACTAGGGGGAAGCCACACTGTGCGTCACTGTGCCGTCACTGTGGCTCAATATGTCAGTTTGACACATTCAGTATATCCTGTGATCTTTTGTGGCCAGATGTAATTTCTTGGGGTCTAGTATTTATCCCCATGTTCGAATGCCCCCCTGTCAAAAACAGCTAAAATCCCTAAAACAAAAGAAAGCAGCAAATGAAACAAAACGAACACAACCTAAAACATGAACCATGGTTGAAAAAAACTAAAGTTGTCCTTTAAGGAGATATTTGAAAATCTAATCTGATATGATATGAAACTAACTAATGCATGTGTGCGTTTGCGTGTGTGTGTGTGTGTGTGTGTGTGTGTGTGTGTGTGTGTGTGTGTGTGTGTGTGTGGCCAGGCTTTGACACTGAAGGTCTGCCTACAGCTGTGTGGCCAGGAGGGGAGACTGAGGCACTGACCAGGATAGAACGCCACTTGGAGAGAAAGGTCAGTGTTAATAATTAGTAGCAGTTCTAGTTGTGTTAGTAGTGGTGTTGTTGCTAAAGTTGTTGAGGAGTAGTAAATTATTAAATATATTCTCTCTCTCTCTCTATCACTCTCTGTCTCTCTATCTCTCCCTCTTTCCAGGCTTGGGTAGCTAACTTTGAGCGCCCCAGGATGAATGCTAACTCCCTGCTGGCCAGCCCCACAGGTCTGAGCCCCTACCTGCGCTTTGGATGTCTCTCATGCCGCCGCTTTTACTTAGAACTCACTGACCTCTACCGCAAGGTCAGTCTAGAGTGTGTGTGTGTGTGTGTGTGTGTGTGTGTGTGTGTGTGTGTGTGTGTGTGTGTGTGTGTGTGTGTGTGTGTGTGTGTGTGTGTGTGTGTGTGTGTGTGTGTGTGTGTGTGTGTGTGTGTGTGTGTGTGTGTGTGCGTGCGTGTGTGTATGGGGTTGCTGTATGTAGAACCACAGTTTAGAGATGCAACCCTGGTCTGGTGGAGACCTGCCTTCCAAAGAGTTTATTTTTCTAGTTCTGTTTTCCAATCCAGGTGAAAAAGAACAGTTCTCCACCTCTCTCGCTGTACGGTCAGCTCCTGTGGCGTGAGTTCTTCTACACCGCCGCAACCAACAACCCGCGTTTCGACAAGATGGAGGGCAACCCCATCTGTGTCCGCATCCCCTGGGACCGAAACGCTGAAGCCCTGGCCAAGTGGGCTGAGGCCAAAACGGGATTCCCCTGGATCGATGCCATCATGACCCAGCTTAGGCAGGAGGGCTGGATCCACCACCTGGCGCGGCACGCCGTAGCCTGCTTCCTCACCAGAGGAGACCTCTGGATCAGCTGGGAGGAAGGAATGAAGGTGAGGGGAGGCGAGGCGAGAGCCAGAGAGAATGAATGAAGGATGGAGGGTACCCTTGACTGCAAGGGTATGCCGGGAAAGAAAGGATGGACATGGGGGGGGGGGGGGGGGGGGGGGGCTTGGCAGGAGGGTTGGAGAGACAATGAAGGTTGTTGGTGAGGCAGATTGTGTTAATCCAGGAGAAGACCAAACACACCATCTCTGGAAACGCCAATAATCAAAACATTCCTCTCCTCTCTCGCTCTTCATCTTCCTCCCCCAGGTTTTTGAGGAGATGCTGTTGGACGCAGACTGGAGTGTGAACGCAGGAAGCTGGATGTGGCTCTCCTGCAGTTCGTTCTTCCAGCAGTTCTTCCACTGCTACTGCCCCGTGAACTTCGGACGAAGAACCGATCCCAATGGGGATTTCATCAGGTAGGCATCTCTCCTGACATCCTCCCTCCCCTCCCTGCATCCTGTCCCCGGCTGACCATCCATAGCCCGATCCCTCCCTCTGCCTGGCTGCATGCAAAGAAACAGAGTATATGTTTATAACAGAGAATACCAGTAGGAACGGAAGGAAGCCAGGGGATTAGGGGAATTACAGTTAGTTCACACATTAGTACACTCTTTATTTTATGGCTGCCTTGAAAAGACACTTATTCTCTCAGGCTTATGGCATATAGTTGTTGATTGTTGTTGGTACATTTTGTAAAGCGTCCTGCCGTCCTTGGGTTCATGAAAGGCGCTATATAAATTCAAGCTAGTATTATTATTATTATTTTGACATGTGACATGTGTGACATGTGTGTTGTGTGTGTGTGTGTGTGTGTGTGTGTGTGTGTGTGTGTGTGTGTGTGTGTGTGTGTGTGTGTGTGTGTGTGTGTGTGTGTGTGTGTGTGTGTGTGTGTGTGTGTGTGTGTGTGTGTGTGCTCGCGCTCGTGCGTGCGTGCATGCGCCATCACCATCAGACCATGACTACAATGATTAGGTGTAATTGTCCTTGTGTAGATCTGGCTGTGTTGACTTCATGTCTTTTTAAGTATGGATTTGTTCATATGTTGTTTTCCACTTTGGTGGATTGGGTGAAAAGTTCAGCTCTCTTTCCCCTTTGTTAGATTGTACTTGATTGCTTTTAAGACGCTTTGCCCAGTTCTCATGCCTGGACCCTCACCTCCCCACCAGAGCATGTGAGTCGAGCAGTAGCAATCTTCCGCTCATTGCTCAAAACATGTTGTGATCGCTTCGCTCCAGAATGTCTGATTGAGCACTCGTAGTACAATTCTACATTAGGTTATAGCTTAGAGTCCTACTAACCTCTGTTTCAATTTCTTTGCCATACCTTTTTTCTTGGCCCGGCCAAGTTCGTTTCCATCTTGACTTTATCAGTCATGAATAAATGTATTCAAACATTTCGTTTTTTCCAACATCCATAGTGTGCGTTGAGAAAGTTGAGATATATAAAATACATTGTATCTGCATTCTGCAGTGATATGGAGCGAGAGCGACCTTCATGAGCTTTATTGAATCCCACTTCATGATCATTCCTCGCAAAATGTGCTCCACACCACTCACATGCTCTGCTCCCCATACCCCCTTTAAGGCAAGGCCAGGCCGCCAAGCAGACTGTATCCAAAGCATCCTCATGGTCTACATCTGCCTATGCCCCAGCCTTTTTGAGGGTAGGGGACCCGTAAAGCTGAGAAAACCTACAGTAGATAAAGCCTGGGGCAGGTGGGGCTTCGCTGCATGTCTCAGCGGGGCCCTCTGGTTGGTCTTGAATTCGGTAGCATCTCATTTCGTAAAAAGGGATTCTGACCTTGGTAGGGAAATGATAAAGCCTTGTCTGCATTCTCTGTGTAGAGGACTATGACGCATTTCACTGAGGGCAATTGATTGAGTCTGAGATGATCTTTGAGCAAGTTGTTAATTTTGTGTTGACTCTAAAATGTATGTTTTTGAGAAAAATCACTGACAATTACCGGGAAATTGTCAAATTACAAATTTCAAAATACAAATTTCATCTAATCTATTATTAAGATTTGAACAGTTTTGAAATGAATATTTCCAATATTTCAGCTATTTAAAATATTGTAAAAATTGCAATTGCTTTGTCATTTTCTCTGCTTAGTGCTTACTGCTTCTAATATTGTAATACAGTACTAGTACTGTATGTGCTGTATTGTATGTATTGTATGCAATGTAATATGTGCTCCCCCATCATTGCGTGTGCATTGTGGAACCGACCACATTAAGGCTGACTGAAGCCAGCAGTTTTCTCATTTCTGCCACTGTGCTTCCAGACGATACTTACCTGTCCTCCGAGGTTTCCCCGCTAAGTACATCTATGACCCGTGGAATGCACCGGAGTCCGTACAGAAAGCCGCCAAGTGTGTGATTGGCATCCATTACCCCAAACCCATGGTAAACCATGCAGAGTCCAGTCGTGTCAATATAGAGAGGATGAAACAGATCTACCAGCAACTCAGCCGATACCGCGGACTAGGTAAGGGTTTGCTAGCGTGTATGTACTAGAATACAATAGGATGATACTGGGAGAGACATTGATTAGACTGTAGTATTTGAGCAATACAATAGAAGTATTGTACTGTATTGATATTGATATATTGGCAGACGATACAAAGCACTGGAGTATAGACGAGTAGTTGTGTAAGCAAAAGCAGATCTTATAACTAAGCCAATACTTACCATGCTAGTAAAGTAGAAACCAGCTAAATATTGGTAATTGATACAGTTGCACAAATAACAACATTGTAGACTAAAACAGCCCTATCGTCCATGTGTGTTTGTTTCAGGCCTGCTGGCATCACTGCCATCCACCAATGGCAATGGGAATGGAGGGATGATGCCGTATTCTCCCGGGGAGAAGCAGTCGGGGACCAATAACAACAACATTCACTGTAAGTACTGTAACAGCAACACTCATTTGACAATGTAGCTCAGTCCCTGGAATTAAAGAGTATTTGCTATAAATCCACAACAATTACACTCACTGTAAGTGAAAAATAACACTCCTTGGAACCATACATTGTCACTGTAAGAAAATAACAGTAACAGTGGTTGTATACAATACTCATTGTAACCCCTGTTCTCATCAGTGCCTGGAGTTTTGGGGGGCAACGGCAGGGTCCTGCTGAACTTGGACAGTGGAGTTTCGGGGGGCAACGGCAGGGTGACCAGGGTCCTGCTGAACTTTGACAGGGAGAATCAGCCAGCCTCATGCCGTGTTGCTCACCAACAGTTACAACAACAGCCTCATGGTAGGTTGGCAGCAGACAATGACATGTTTGGGGTTTTTCTTTTGGGGGAGGGGGAAATGCTCTGAAAGGGAATTTAAATATTTTACAAGTACCTCATGTTGGACACATCTTTTGAGCGCCAAAGGTTCTGTACAGAGGATGTTAACTGTGTGTGTGTGTGTGTGTGTGTGTGTGTGTGTGTGTGTGTGTGTGTGTGTGTGTGTGTGTGTGTGTGTGTGTGTGTGTGTGTGTGTGCGTGCACATCCATGCGTGTGTTTGGCAGGGTACCCATCGGTGCCAATCCAGGCTGCCACCAGCACCACACTCTACCATGAGTTTGCTGTGCCTCAACTTCCAGGTACGTGCCTCCTCCAAAAATGTGTTTTGGTGGCACTATAACCAATGTGAAAAGGGTGGGTGCCAGAGATTAGCTGTACACAGACACACGGACGGACAGACACACGGACACACACACAGACGGAGTGCAAGACATACTCCACCAGGCCGAAGGCCAATCCTGCAAACTTTGAATGCCAATGTTAACCAATTAGAACGGAATATGAAATATGGGACAGATCCGGCTTGAACACATGACTATAGAGATAGTGTGTAACGATTTGCGGGATTTTTGGACAGAATCTGGAGGAGTAATATTAAAAAATGCGTTTTTAAAAAGTCAGCCTCCTGGTGGCGCTATAACAGGCCGGGTTAACGGTGCCGGAAGTTAGCTGTACACAGACGGACGGACACACGGACACACACACGGACGGAGTGCAAAACATACTGTCTCCACCAGGCCGAAGGCATGTGGAGAAAGTATGTTATAGGGCCCAGGAAATGATTCTTTTTTTTCAAAAAGTATTTATTTAAAGACGTTTACGCCACGAACAAAGCCAACTCGAGTCGTGACAACTCATGACAACAAACACCATTTTTTGGGCCGAACAAATAATTAGAAAGAAGAAAACACTTTTTTTGTTGTTTTTCTTCTTTGTAATTATTTGTTTGGTCCAAAATATTGTGTTTGTTGTCATGAGTTGTCACGACTCGAGTTGGCTTTGTCCGCAGCGTAACCGTCTTTAAATAAATACTAATAGAAATGTCTATGGGAAGAATGCATTGGGAATCATTTCCTGGGCCTGGCGTCGTCATGAAAGGGGCAGGACTGCGATGCTCTATAGCAGCAACAACTAGATAAAGTGCCCCTCGGGGCACAGATCTCCACCAGGGCAGGGCAGGTTGTGGCCTCCTGGTGGCGCTATAATAAGCCTTAAAAAAATCATGGTTTTAATTCAGCTTCTTTATTCTGTCATACAGTACGCTTCCTGCACAACGGAGGCAGCATAACAGGGAAGCGGCAGCGTGAGTCGGAACACGGGAGGGAAGAGGCCACGTTCTGCTCTGTCCCCAAGATGCAGCGGCAGAGTGCACAGGTCCGATTTTATATAGTTCATCACCATTCATCAAAATCAATTATAGTATATGTTCAAATGTACCTTTTAACCCATTCAGGCCTGACCTCAACATTTAAAAAAAAGTTTTCTAAATCATGACAATTTTCTGAAAGATTTGAGGCACATTTTAACGATTTTTCAAAAATAGCAGACCTACAAGTTCATAGCGTGCCACTCGGTGGCGCGCTATGAGCTTGTAGATCTGCTATTTTTCAATAGCTAAATTATAACATAATGTATGTAACCACCAAAAGGGGTTCCCGCTCAAAATGGGTTAAAGGCATATTTTTGTGTATAATACTCTTATCAACATAGGAGTAGACAAATATCTTTGCTTTATGCAGATGTATATTTGCTTTATGGAGATGTGTATTTATTTAGAAATTGAAATAAGTTAACCCTAAACAATCACAAACAATATCCAGAAACCCTCAAAAGGTTCTGCATTAGCACAAAAATGCACTCAAATCATAACATACCGGTAACAGTTGTATTGTATCACTGACTGTTTGTTGTTTTCCTTACAGACTGTCTAGAGCAGCTGACATGAGACTTGTCTTACTGAGTCCACACTGAAGTCACAACCTGGCCAGCACAGAGAAAAACACAACTGAAATAAACCTCTTCTCCTCTGTCTCCCATCAGCTGAACAATGTACCATCATGGTTTTTTTTAATCTTGTTCAGACACTCCAACAGAAGACAAAGGTGAAAATGCGATTTTTGTTTTTCTGGGCTCATTGGATTTTTAAAATGGTCCTGACTGTTAACAACTGCTTTGTCAATCAGTTTTTTGCAAACGTATTTGTAGCCACATTAACAGTATACAGTATGTGTTGTAATAATGCATATACCATACTATTAATACTGTAATAAAGTAAAGCTGAGTTCATACAGTATGTACAGTATATCAACACTGAAAGATATTGTACCAGTAACAGGATATTTATTTGTGCAGAATACCAAGCCATTGTAAATTAATGTGTATCAATGGACTCTTACCACCACGACAACTTGATGAATTAATATATCACCAAGATACGGAGAATGTGCCACTGTTGCCACTTCTTAAGATCCATTAATAGGAACATAAGAAACCTATGATTTATACATAATATATTTTTTTATATTGTATGTGCGCTTGTCTTCTTGGTATAGTCAAAAGAACACTTGCAAATAGACTGAGTTGGCTTATATCCGTAGCCAGTAAACGTTTTACCTAGAATGACCTCTGGAAAATGTCAAATCTCTTGCTTTAGATTTTTGTAATGTGCTTACAAAAATCTTATATAGCTAAAATGTCATGTCCTCAAAAACAATCAATACATTTTTTGTGTATCTTTCCAAAGAATTACATACAGTATTTTACTAACCAAATTATGTTCCGCCTCAAGGAAGCAGGAAAATGTTGTTTGTTTTGTTTTGTTGTTTTATTTAAGACATTTTCTTGAACATTTCCATCATGATTTTCTTACAACCTACTTAAATGAAGTTTTGTAAAAAACAAAACAAAAAAATGGCTTTTGTACAGATTTTTGTTGGTTCAGCACTAGTCTCGTGTGGCCAGACTGTTGCCTCTCGCAATTTTCAAATGCTTCCGTCATACAGTGAGTGGAGCACAGAAGCTCTGATCATGAGCAAGCGATAAAGCGGAAGTGCAGCCTCCTCCCCACTCCCATTTCGTCTTTACAGTCGCGCAAATTTATCCTAATATAAATATAAATCATCTAAGCATACAGTATAGCCTATAGCTTGCTGCTTAGCAGAAATGGAAATTTTAAAAAGATTATGTAAAGATATTTTATAATATATTTCCGTAGAACGGAAATGGCAGCTTCCTTGCTCAGATTTCTGGAGGTGTAGTTCCAGACTCTAAATAGCATTCGGAGATTATGGAAGAGTTGTCTGGGCGGCGAGACTAGTTCACCACCAACGGATTTGCTAGCTACATCCAGGTGACCGACCCCTGAAGAGTTTGGGTTGTCGTTTTTATTGTCGTTATTTTATTTACAGTAAGTTAAGTTAAACTTTGGGCATTTTCAAAGTTTAATGCCCAATTTAATTGTCAAAAACATGGTTGCCACTTCTCTCAATGTCTCAGTACTTTCTTTAAGCAACATCTGTTCTCGACACGCCAATTGATTGGCAGGGAAACAGGGAACCAACATTCCTTGAACATTTGAGCATATTTCACGCTCCTGTTGAATGATTTTTACTGCTGTGTTTGGAGAGAAAGAAATGTATGGTTTGTTTACTATTGCACAATTTTTGCAACCTTAATGGCCACTGCAAGAAAAGCCTACCTAGTACCTGTACTCTCAACAGCTGGTAACGTTTATAATACACCTTTTTAAAACAACCATTCAGACGATTCAGATCAAAACGTACATGATGGGATTCGATAAAGAGAGGATATTATGCAGGCTTTATCTACCTGTTGTGTTGCCCTTGATGCCACTACCTGTACCTACTACTATATATTTATTTGGATCAAAGACATTTTCACTTTCTCAAACTGAGTAATTGAAATAGGATGGAAGTTGGCAGCATGGAACAGCAAAATGTACATTACTTTTTTAAACGTATATATTTTTTAAACTATAATGTACTGTTGAAACAATATATGTTCACATACCGATGATGAAATATAGGTTTGATAATTAAGATGGAGTGACTTCTTCCGTTCTCCATCTTGATTGTACGCGGTCCAGCCGCCCAGTTCTCAAAATTGTGGTTTGCTGGCTCTCGCCTCAGAGTGGCCTGGTTTCTATGAAAACGCAACTTGATAGTGCCTGTGTACAGTATTTGATATTTGTTCAACTGTGTTCGTAGTTCGTACCATCAACCTCTGCTTTGGGACGATTTCTAGGGGTGTAGACTAGTGGGAGGGAGTAGTGGGGATAATCGTATATATACTGTATACAAAATATAAATACAAGAAGAGGTGGTGTAGTGTTTCTATATTGTAATTCTGTGTTAATCAGGAATTTTAGATTGATTTGGTTTGTTTTTCCACTGTGAGGAAAAAACACGAACCAAACATTTTTCTTATCTTTCTTTTCTTGTTTTGAGTTATTCTTTTTCTTCTTACCTCTTTCAGTATACCTTGTGCTGTGAAAGGCTTCTCTTGTGCGTAAATCCAAGAAAGTGGCAGGAAATAAAAAAGGTTAAACTTGAATAATATGTGTGGCTCTAGTTTGGCTTTTCCTCATCTCACACATGTTCCTCCAGGTGCAAAAATAACATTAAAACACTAAAGCACAATAAGGAAAGCACACTACTTTGATACTAACTAAGTGAATCAGAGTGTGCAAAGTATCTGGGAAAGTGTTTGCCTATCATATAAGTTTTCTCTACTGTAAGCACAATGTTTTGTGTTTTAGCATAAGGATAATGACAAGATTAAGAATCAAGGGAACTGGCATAGTGGCATTGTCGAAAAATAGAACGCAAAGACAAAGTCATACAGAAACAGAGCAGAAGGAAACGGACACATTTCCTCAGTGTTTCTGTGAAATATGAGGATGTGAAGTCTGCCCAAAAGTGTGAACTAGATTCCATTGACTGGTTAACTGATTCTATATATTGTTTGGATTCAAATTCCATCAAACTTGAAGCTCGCTCATCAGCCCAATGTGTAAATGTTCGTTTTATGATTGCCGTATGGAGCCTTCTGTTGAAAACCCTTGACAAGTATCAGCAAATTCAGCTGACAACTCTGGTTACAGAGGGACTGAAGTGTACTGGCTTGTCAAGCGACCTCCAGTACCAGATGGCAGCTGTGCCAAAGAGTAGAAATCTTCACCAGCATGACCCGCTGCACCCGTGCTGATTGACTCTGAAGTAGTAGGATTTCTCTCTCAGAAACCCCACTTCAGAGTTGATGTTGTGTCAACTTGTGTGATTGATTTTCCGACTAGGAGTGGGGGAAAATAACAGATAAATAAGTGGGGGAAAATAACAGTACAAATGTTTCTCACCCAGATAAAGTGGCTTACATTCATCTTTCCAGGACAGCTGTTAACCATGTTGATGGTTGAGGCACAGGAGTAAATGGTATACACATTCACAGGTGGAACATTTGAATGCCTGTTCTCTTCTCTGACCTCTTCATACACAGCCTTGGAGAAGAGGAAATAGTGAGCTTAGCTTAATTTGACTTCAGTATAGTATTTAGTATAGTACATTTCTCCAAAAAAGGTCCAACAAAACTCTCCCTGCCAATGTTCATGTTTTCAAAACACTAAAACTTCACTTTCAAAAAAACTTTTGGTCATTTTATCATCTACTCAGGCTTATGTGAACACCCTGGACAGTTTTTAATTGACCGCCAACAGCCCCCCAACTAGTAGTGGCTCAGAGCGCCGTCCATATAACTCTATGGGCGAGACTCTTAGATTGAAAGCCGGAAACTGCGAGTCAGGAAGCACAATTTTAAAGCATCAGAGAAAGAACTAGATAAAGTTCCCCTCGAGGCACAGGTCTCCACCAGGGCAGATCAGGTTGTGGCCTGCTGGTGGCGCTATAATAGGCCAATGTGAAAAGGGTGCCATTTCTTCTTACCAATGTGAAAAGGGTGGGATATATTCCTCAGCCTAGTACAAAAAACAGTGAAAGATTTATACTCTCTCCCCATGCCTTCGGCCTAGTGGAGACAATAATAATAAACTTTAATAAACTTTATTTGTATAGCACCTTTCATACATAAATGCAACTCAAAGTGCTTCACAGGGCAGTACATAAAAATAGCAATAAAACACAGGCAAGCAGTTAGACGGATAAAACAATGGTAAAGAGCAAACAACAAAAAAAGCATAAAAACATAGATGGACGAGAAACAAAGCACACCGCAAAAGGTCAGAATAGAGAACTCAACTAAAACTAAAACTAAAACTCAATTAAAAGCAAGAGTAAAAAGGTGAGTCTTGAGTTGAGCTTTAAAAATGTCTACAGAGGGTGCGTGTCTAAGTTGAAATGGAAGTCGATTCCAGGCTGTAGGCCCATAGAAGCAGAAGGCTGCCTCACCATACTTTTTTGTAGACATTCTTTCAGGCACTTCAAGCAGGCCAGCAGTGGAGGACCTGAGGGGGCGGTTAGGAACGTATCTGGGTAGGCATTCGCGGAGGTATGAGGGTGCAAGACCGTTTAGGGATTTATAAACAAGTAAAAGAATTTTAAAATCAATCCTAAAAACCACCGGGAGCCAATGTAGTGAGTGTAAAACTGGAGTAATATGATCTCTCATCTTAGTTTTGGTTAAAACCCTAGCAGCCGCATTTTGAACAAGTTGGATTCTGTCTGTTGACTTCTTTGGCAGGCCCGAGAGGAGGGAATTACAGTAATCGAGACGCGAAAAAACAAAAGCATGGACCAATGTTTTAGCATCATCTAAAGATAAATATGCTCTTATACGTGCGATGTTTCGAAGATGAAAGAAAGCTGTCTTGGTAGCTTGATTAATGTGCGCATTAAAATTCAGATCTGAATCGATAATAACCCCTAGGTTCTTTACTGTCGACTTACTTCCTACATTTAGGTTACCGAGTTTATTTTTATCAATTCTTTTTGCTCATTAGAGCCAATTATAAGAACTTCTGTCTTATCCTCGTTCAGGCTCCATAAAAATAATAATGAGTAATTAAAAAGAACATGGGCACCTCACATATTAGAAGGGCAGTATGAGTCACCATGAAAAAGGACAGGTGTTTTCGATGAATCTAACATGGTTAAAATGGAGGTTGAAGTTACAATGGATTTGTATAGGAAGGGGGACTGATTAGACGATCAAATGACCAAAAGATTTTTTGAAAGTGAAATATCCCTTTAACAGCCACCAAAACCAATGAAAAAGTATATTTTTCATTGTTTTCACAAAAAATACAAAAATGCACTCTCACAGCTCACAAACATCCAAACCGTTATACACACACACACACACACACACACACACACACACACACACACACACACACACTTATATACACTTTCAAGGTTTTTCAAGTGGGCCTCTTGGTCCAGAAAAGGTGGGGAACCACTGATCTAGTTCAGGTTTACATACTCTAGCTTAATATCTATTTGCTACACAAACAGAGTTGAGACCTTCCCCACACTCACATTCACAGCTGAAAAGTCTGTATCCACAGCACTGTCAGAATGTTGGACTGGAAAAGAAAAACAAATCCAAGGCAACAAGGCCAAATATTAACTGCCAACAAGATAGCATTTATTGTATATCGTATATTGTGTGTGTGTGTGTGCGTGCGTGTTATTGTTACCTGGGGATTGGTAAACCTTTTCCTGAAAAAGATCAATATTAACATTCCTAATAAGATGACAATGGCAGATTGAGAAACAAGTGATTCAAAGTCAGATTTTGAGGAGGTGAATGACTGCAAGTTTCATGCCTATCCGCAAATTCGATTTTGATCATGACAGTTTCATCATATAAAATATATATATATTTGATCATCAACGAGAAGTTGATGTTTTTTATATCTTTTTTGTATCGCAGATGATGATACAATCACTTTGACCCTATATCTTATTTTTCCTTTTAACTTTTACAGTGGCATAAAGAGAAAACATTCTGACAAACACAGATATCAAAGAACACTTCAACATAAAGTTTGATAATATCATTGGAAACCTTATAATTTGGTGATATTTGTTACGGCTACCTGATGAAAAAGCAGTAGCAGTAGCACCTTCAGATGGTGTAGACTAGAGGACTGAGTCTGACACGTAAAACATTTCTATGCTGGTGGGAGTGGTTTCTACCATTCCAGGGTGATCAGGTCCACAGGGCAATAGTGTCACTGATTGATAAAATGGGTATGAAAATTCTGTGAAACGTATGGAATTTGCAGTTAGCATACAAGATGATTACAACACAACCCAATCAAACACATATAAGAGATATTTTAGACCCACTCATCATCAAAATACTAAATGCCTGAAAACTCAATCTGAGAATTCAAAATATATAAGGAAATCTTAATGGCCTGGCCTGATATATTTTTTTCATTATTACCTATTTTCTTATAGGTTTTATTATTATTATTGTTGTTGTTATTATTATTATTATTATTATTATTATTTTTTTGTTAGTGTATTTATTTAAGAATGTACAGTTTAAACTTTAAAGGATGTAATAACTATAAACAACAGCAGACGGCGCAAAACGTATTCTTAAACTCATATTTCAGTAAGGTATTTTTACTTCCGGGTCGTCCAGCCTCTTTCTTTCTTTCCCGTCGGCCATTTGTCGTAACACGGTGAGTTTAGCGAGCGCTCTCGCCATAAAAGTACCAAATAACACATTAAAATCCGCAATAGCGGACAATATTGTGATGATGTTTAAACTTAAGGTGCTCATTGATCATTTGAGACGGTTTGGTGTTGGGTTTGACGCACGGGTGTTCTCATAAAGTTAAATGTTTGTTGTTCTGCCGGACTGTTGAGCCACATGTGATACATGGTGGTACCTCGGCACGCAACGCAAACCTACGATGCGAGTAGGCTAGCAGCTTAGCACACGTTAGCATTGCGGTACAGAATAATATACAAAATCGGTGATGTGTTTTATTAACTTAGAGTCTTAGGACGGCTAATTCGAATGTAACTAACAATCGTGTCTAGCTTGTGATTATGGGTGCCTGTCTTGTCGGCACATTACTTTTCGCTAGGCTAGTGCTCATCAACTCTTAGCTGAATCTGTTTATGCATCTGTACAGTTTTTCATAACTAGTGTAAATTGTAATACCATGACAACGGAACATAATGAATAAGTTCGTGTGTCTGTTTCTCCCTCCTTCAGATCCTGTAGGCGATCAACAGCATATCTAAACATGCAGAACGACGCTGGTGAATTCGTGGACCTGTATGTCCCACGTAAATGGTGAGTGTCAACAATTTAAAATTAGTATTTTTCGTTTTCATCAAACTCTTGACAGTGTACAAATCTAACGTACTGTAATAATGACATGTATTGACTACGGCTACATCCTTGAGGTGTCAATGATATGGTGCTCATTTTCCATCACACTAGTTAACCATTTCGTCTTTGAAACCAAAAAGTTTTATATTTTGCTTAGCAGACGTGTCAAATACCTTTTTAAATTAATTTAGTTCGGTACTAGGTGTGGGCAACAAACATAACAGGTAAATTGTTATAGTCCATATAGACTCGAATAGCGCTTTTGTTGACAGCAGAATGATTCTAGCCTTGACTCCAGCCCCGAATCGCTAGCCATGCTCATTCAGAAAAATGTGTTCTGAAATGAAAACGGTGTCCAGGCTACAAATTGGTTCTGAAATGGTAAAGAACTGTATTACCTGGATACTGAACTGTACTCAAAGCTGGGAGGGCTAAATTACATTCAATGGTTGCTTTTAGCCCTGTGGTGGGAAAGCAGTGGCACCCAACCACATTAAGTGCAATCAATTTCAAGTCCTTTGTATATTTTTTTGCAGCTCTGCTAGCAACAGAATCATTGGAGCCAAGGACCATGCCTCTATCCAGCTAAATATTGCTGAGGTAAGATGATGAAGACATCTATTCCATTGGTCTATAACCATTTGTGGTGCTGGACACCACAAATCTCATCTGCCTACTTTATGATGTATATTTTACATGATCAGAAGAAAGATATTGAATAAAGAATTATCTTCCAGTGTATCTTTTATAAAGATACACTGGAAGAACATAGTTGATGCTTGCATTCAGTAGTGTCTGCTGTAACATCTCTTCTGATAATGAGATGTTCACCATCATTTATATTCCCATAGCATGAGGCTGACAGATGTCAATTTGAAAACAAATGATGCCATCTGCCAAGGTTGTTTTGGGTGTGTTTGGAAATTTCTTCTAGGGAAGTTAATGTTGACTTGCAGAACGGAAAGATAAAATGCAGAACGGTCTATAAAACATGCTATTGCCTCTTTCCCATAAATTAAGTAGATGTATTTAGGAAAAATGTCAAATGCTATAAAGGCTTTTGCCTGGATTTATAATGCATGCATGCCATGTGCTGTCCTCAGTGGCTGTTTTGTAGTGACAGGAGATAACCAGGTATGACAGTGAAGCAAGAGCAGACCAAGAGTAATGTTACTACCTTGCAAGAGCTTTGCTCTGTCGTCTAATCGTCCTACTCCTAATGCAAATACAAATGTGCATTGTATTTTTCCATCCAATATTCAAACTGTACTTTGTTACGTTTTGTGTACAGGTAGGTACATATACGAGTAAAGTTTTGTTCGTTCTGGTTCCTCAGACATAAACCTGAGGATTTACAGAAAAACGATAACTGTAAACGGTAGGCTGGGGAACTGGAAGGATGAGAATGTTACCAATCCTTGTTGAGTTAATTTCTTACTGTCCTCTGCAGGTTGACAAGGTGACCGGTCGCTTCAATGGCCAGTTCAAGACCTACGCCATCTGTGGTGCCATCCGTAGAATGGTATGTACCACACTGTAGCCTGAACACAAAATGATAACATTATCCTTTCAGGCTCAGCTTCAGCATGGTGTTGTATGGTGTTTTGGTGATGTGTCGCATGAATATTTTCTCAAACAGTAAATGTAATGCCTTGACAGGCATATATTTTTGCTTGTTCAGTTTGTGCACACGTGAGTAAAACTGAATGAGTGCTAAGTCGTCTTATAATTGGTCCTCAGTAATGTACCATTTTGTCTACCTCGGTCTGTGTCTCAGAGGAGGGCTGTGGAAATTACAGAAATCCGCCTACCAGTGAAATAATTGTTGGGGAATCCAAGCTAATAGAAACGGCAGGCTTTCTATTCCTGGAAAGTTGGCATGCTATAATGGTAGCCATTGTTCTTGCGTGTTTGAAGAGAAAATAAACCTGCCAAATGGTATCACTGGAAGGTGGGTTTTTGAAGTATCCACAACCCTCCTATGAGACAGTAGGACAAATGTGCCATTTTTATCACTGAAGACCAAATGTAACTGAGATTTCCTGTACTCACAGGGAGCTGTCAGTGGGTTGTATAAGAGGCTCAGTTTGAGGAGGTCTTATAGTTTAGAGGATCGACCGTTTCCGTGACAACACCAAATCTATGTTTCAAAGGGGGAGGTTGTCCTAAGTATATAGTGGTTTCTTGCTTGATGTATTTGCAGAGCAGAACAGACTGATTGTCTCCATGTCCCATTAGTCTAAGACGGTGACATTATCCCACTGCAAGGCCCTACAAGAATTTGTCTTTCATCACATATTAATTAAAGGTTGACTAAACTGACTGGTGTGTGTGTAGGGTGAGGCTGACGACTCCCTCCTCAGGCTGGCAAAGGAGGACAGCATTGTTTCAAAGTAAGGACCTTTACTCATTCTGTCAATTATGTTCAGAAAAGACTCCCGCCTGGAGTCATTTCTCATATACTCGTACTGCAGTTTAGATGTCGTTTTTCTATACAAAATGCATTATTTCAGTGTTGTGCAGAATCCTTTGTTGTATGAAGATGCCTGTTGTCCCTGCCAGACCAGAATGTATCACTAATCAATTGTCCTTTGTTTTCCACAGGACCTTCTAAAATGTGTTTGTAGCAACAGAAACTTTGTAAAATAAAAAAACATGGAGAAAAAGGTCTTTCTTGTGTCTTATATTCTCCTCAGAAGTAATTTGCCCATGTTTTTCAATTGTAATTAGTTTGCCTGTGGATTTTACTATTTTTAAAATTCTGTATTTCTTACAGCCCTTTTCCCCCCCATATACTTGTGACTTAATGTCTCAATGATTAGTGTGAGTCAAATATTTGGAACATAAAGTAAAAGACCTCTATAACTACACTTCTGATAAAGGTATTTCCTAAATAATGAGCATCTGCATCCAAGAATTTCTAATGCATGTTAACATTTGGACCTACATTAAATATCACTGATACAAGGAAATTCATAAGTATATGAGAATATGGTGTTTGTTTACGTTATGTGCCCATAATGGCCGTTCACACCAAGAGTCAACTATATAATAGGCCTATCGTTGACCCTTATAACTTGTGGGGACACTTGAATTTAATTCGAGTCCGTTTTGAAAACTTAGCCCAAGCCAGTCCAGACTGACCATGTGGGCTTTCCCATGTTCAGAGAGAACGTGAGTGATCCCATGTGATCAGTCACGATAGGAAACTATCTTCAAAGTTCTAGTGATTGATGTGAATGACTACTCATGTAAATGATGGATTTTTTTTCCTCTGGCAAGGCTAAGGTTTAGCTTCTAACAAAGCTAATGTCAAGTGGAAAATACATTTTTAGGTGGGTTGATCAATCATGGGAGAGCATTTATCAGCTTCAATTTGTATCGTGTTTCAGTTTTGTCTTCTCAGTTCTTTCTGTCATCACTTCAATTGCACTTGTTTGGCCATTTTGTATGAGTTCTCTCCTGATAAAATTTATATCCTGACCTGAAGATGTCTTCTGTTAACTAAGGAGATGGAAAGACGATAGATGGACTGAACAAACACTAGTGATGATTTTTGTAATAGGCTATAAAGCTATTTGTATTTTGACAAATATCACTATTTTCTAAAGTTTATAAACTTAAGAAAGCTAACATATTTTCTAAAGTTCTAAACTGTGATGGACAAAGATTATTCTGTAAGTTTAGAAAATAGGTTGGTGGTTTAGATTTAGAATCTATACAACCACTAATGTACAAACTTTAGCCACTAGATGGAAGCATTTGACAATAAATGGATACAATCAATTATTGCTACTCTATATCCAGAGTGAGCCTATGTCCTATGAGGAAACATGCATTTGTCAATGAAAGCGGTGGGAACATTGGTGGGTGGGGTTAGGCCAACACATTTATTCAGTCATTTTTCTAGACATATTTGTCAAGTGTCAGAGAAATGTTATCTCTTAATAGCAACAATACTTGCTGTTAAACATGTACTTTTCTCAACAAAGCATTTGCCTTCTTTCATTTCTTTTTTTTGGGGGGGGTACCCTAATTACTTATCATTTGTGCCATGAATCACTTTTTTAATTACGTGTCACAGTTACACATGGTAATTATCTCACTCAAGATCAAAACACTTCTGGAGTTTTTCTAAGAACCCTCTGGCATTCAAATAACCAGTGAGCAAATGAAATGGATGTCTGCGTGAATGACAGGGCCTGGGGAAGGTATGGAGGGGATATAGCTGTCATTAGCTTAAACATAGTATGGGGATGTTTCTGTGTCTCTGAGCCTAAATACAGACTGAATGTCAGCTGTCACTACTTAATTCCTGTCTTTCCCACACACACTGCTTCGTCTCTTCTCCGCTACATGCCTTGAATCTCAACTAGTCCACATCTTTCTCCTCTGTCCCCTGGCTTTCCTATATGACAGACTATAGTCTACATCATCTGGTGTCATCTCTTTCTTGCCTCCCCCATTCTCTGCTCCTGTCATTCAATTAAATTCAAAGGAGCTTTATTGGCATGAGAAAACAAACGTTTACATTGCCAAAGCAAGTACAATACAAAATGGGGAAAGTCATTCTCTACTGTACTCTCTCTGTCTCTAAATATCTTTCTCTCGCTATCTCTTTTTTCTCTGCACAAAGTTAAATGAAGCCTTAAAGGGATATTTCACTTTCATTCTTTTGGAAAAAAGATAAATAGACAGTAATTGAAAAAAACACGGCCCTCTCACATATTAGGAGGACAATATCAGTCACCAGAAAAAAAGGATGGGTGTTTTCTATGAATCTATCATGGTTAAAGTGAAGTTTTGAAGGTTGCGGGGCAGCTAACATAAATATCTAAATACTGAATCAAGCAACTGTCTGGGGTGTTCACATAAGCCTGAGTAGACGATACAATACAATGACCAAATGTTTTTTTAAGTGAAATATCCCTTTAAGAAAGTTAGAGATTTTCAAGTTTTTTCTTGATAATCCCACAATGAATTATACATTCAGCTTTACTAAGCGTTGGTGTTTGCCTTGTTCTCTCCAGCCACTCTCTCTCACTCTCCCTCCTGTCTTTCTCTCTCTCCCCGTTCTCTTCACCTACAACCAGGTGAAATGACTGACCCTGGAGTGAGTGTCCTCTTCTCCATCAGCTGAGTCTTGTCATTACATCACTTCCTGATTACAGGCCGTTAGCCACCTGCCTCTTATCTCACTGTGGGAAAACAGGCCTTGTGGGATTTGAACCTATATATCTTCACCTCTCCCACGAGTGAGGAATTGAAAGGGCTCAGATAAGTTGGGAATGAGATGAGGCTCGCTTGGAGTGTCCTTGGCAACTGACTTGCAACAGGTTTTGTTTCAATGCTTAATTTAATATGAACTGGCTAGTTTAAAAAAAATAATGCATTAGAGAAACCCAAACCGGTTCAAAATTCATTAACTATTATAATGGTACCTTTCAGTTGGGTCAAGACTAGAATAGACATAGCTCTCCTTTAATCGTAATCACGTGTGTTTCTCTTTTATTAGAGCGAGATATGGTGATAGCAGTGAGGCGTTGGTCAAACATTTGATCCTTTGATATTTATGTTAACTTTGAACGTTAAAAAGACAGTTTAAACATCTGCCTGTAGATGTCTGTGTCCTCCGGGGGATATTAGTCTGAAACATCTGGCGACCCTGTTGCGCCTGACAATGCACGCTTTCTCCCTCAACCTCACTGTTGTCTTGCTTTCAGTTCTCCTCTGTACAGGTAGAGACCATCTCTATTCATAGTTCATTATAGGCCTATATTATCTCTGTTGAAGGATCTACGTTTTCAAAAATATTCATGTCACAGCCCCCACATTGAGTTTCATTAGGCCACAGCACCCCCTCCATTTCAAATTAATGTTGGGAGGAATCCTGATACTGGTATGTTTTAAATTAAAATTAATTGTTTAAATGTGAGAATTGTACACGAGGAGCAGATTCATAGTGATCCTATTGAACCACATTGTTAGAATAGTCACTTGTAAATGTTTTTTACTAGTTTCAAGTGAATTGATTGAAATCTGGCTTGGAGCCCCCCAAGGATTGGAGGTGTGCAGACTCCTCTTCTTCAGACACATTTTCACCGTCTTTTACATAAAAATACATGAAACAGTATTTTTTTTCCTTTCTTTGATTCTTAGGCAACCTCATATAGATTCACATCTTGTACACACACACACACACACACACTCATTTTCATTATCTGTGTCTTTCTGTCTTATAGTTACACACAGGAACACACTGTCTCTCTTTCTCTCTGTCTTCCTCCCTCTATCTCTCATACATGTGCACACACATGCACACTCCCAGCAGGGTGAAGTCATGTTGGCCCCTGGCCAATGGCCCCTTCTTGACAAGCAGGTTCTAATCCCCTGTTGGCTCAGGGATGACGCGGGAGCACCAAGGTCAAGATGAGGCCCCTCAAACACACACACACACACATCCCCGGCACCCATCCCTTACCCTCCATACCTTGTGTCTCGTTAACCCTGATTTAGATTCCTTTTACTGTGAAAGCCTAACCTACCTAAGCACCTTTGGACCTTGCAAATATGTCTGGGGATTTAGTAACATTACCTGCCTTTTTACATATTGCTATTGTCTTTTTAGATTTTTCTTAGCAGTGTGTGCATCATTCCAGAAAGGTGGGAAAAGGACAGAGAGATGGGACACGTGAGACTGACATAAGGGTCTAATTCAGACTCAGACACCTCTACTGTAAGCACCTTGCAAATATGCTTGTATTCATGTCTTTGGTTTTCTTCAATACAATGTGTCCTGTTTGCTACAAGCACATTCTTCATTCATCTGTATTTCTTGTTAAAATAGCCCTCTTGTTCCTTTCTAACAGGAGGCTATACTGTATGTCTCGTGTTGTGTGGTCATCTCGTTTTGGAACAAAAACCCTTCCTGCTCACAACAGTTGAAGGAGTGATGCATGTGTGTGTCTCAGCCCTGGGCTTGGAAGCTTGGTAGGTGAATGGAGCGTGTTGTGACAGGCATCACAATGATCTAAACATGAAGGTACTGTAGTATGTAAAAGCCCCTTTACCTGCCCAGTACCCCTCACCTGGCCCCATGCATACCACGCACACGTACATATGCACACATACCTTTCATAGGTAGGTAGAGGCGAACGGAAACTGAACACACACACACAGAGCAAACAAAGAACATTTTGTTTCAGCCCTTTCAGACACAAAAGGTACAGATGGTTTGGACCTTATATGTCGTATGACCTTGTATGTCATGATGTGACTATGAATTTATATATATATATATATATATATATTTTTTTTTTAGCGGTGCCTCCGCTCCATTACACAGCTATGTGTGTGCCTATGTATGTCCCTGTACATGTCTGTACGTTCCTGGGGGTCTGGATGTTTTTCCGGGGACCCCCACGGCCCACACGGTAACTGACATTTCTCAAAGATGTTTTCCAAAAATAATCAAAGTACAGTATAGAGCACAGTACACTACAGTACAGTACAGAGCACAGTACAGTACAGTAACTATAACAATAAATGTATAGTTGCACTGCTCAGTTCACACAAGAGTGATTTCTTATTAGTAAAGTAAAAGTGCATAATCATTTCTTTCTATACACATGCTATTTTTAATCTCACAGAAAATCAGCTGCTCTTTCTTCTCTTCACTCTAGTCTAGCTCATTCTTTAGCTCATTCTTAGTCTTATCACTGCCATTATCACTTTTTATTTTCTTATCATTATAATCTAAACCGTCATTCTGTTCTTTTGCGATTGCTCTTATTCTCTATTTTAAATGATTCCTTAATCCCTCTCACGCTCTTGCTTTTCTGCCTGACCCCAAGTTTCTTCTCTCTCTCTCTCTCTCTCTCTCTCTCTCTCTCTCTCTCTCTCTCTCTCTCTCTCTCTCTCTCTCTCTGCCTCTTGTCCCTTCATGTCTCTGCATGTTTGTCCGTGCAGATTTCAAGGCTCCCTCAAATCCAGAAAAAGAAGGCCTGCGAGATGAAAGATGGATTGAGAGGGAGGGTGAAGAGAGGTGGTCACAGACAGAAGAAGACAGAAAACCGGTGAGATGGCAGGAGGGATGGGAGACAGAAGAGAGGGACTGGACAAGTGTTTGGGAGAAATAAATTAGAGTAGAGGTGGGAGGGAGACAGTGTTCATTAAACAGCAAGTGTAACGGCGGCCCATTCACTGACAGAGAGAGACAGGGTAAAAGAGAGAAAGGATGGTTAGAGGGAAGGGAAGGGGCCACCAGGACTGCATGTTTGAAGTGTTTTGTTAAAAGAGACAAAGAGTTGGGCATGTAGGTACCTGTACCACACACTCTACCCCCCACCCTCCAGTGTCACACACAAAGACTCCACTCCTTGATCACACACACACACACACACACACACACACACACACACACACAGAGGGAGAGAATGCAGAGAGGAGCTGTAATTGAAGCGCTATATGGACTACTGGGGGGGATCTTTTGCAGTGTGCGTGCGTGTTTGGGTTCTATATCTGAGATAGAGAATATAAAGGGAGGCCCCTGAGGAATGCTTAGGACAGTGTTATCATCTGGTTGTATCTACAGTTGGACATGTTGGAAATCTCAATACTATCAGGAGTTATGACTGTGTGTGTGTGTGTGTCTGTGTGTCTGTGTGTGTGTGTGTGTGTGTGTGTGTGTGTGTGTGTGTGTGTGTGTGTGTGTGTGTGTGTTTTGGTGGGGGTAGTGACACACAGTAGGGATCGTGAATTTTAGAGGCTGGGTACACGAGGACGTCGCGGGCTGTTCCCCGCCTAAGTTTGTGAACGATATAAAACTTTACTGCGTCTACATTGCGGTTATGTTAATTATGTTTGCTGTACACACAAGACCGGTAAACTGCTCCGTTTTCAAGATAAAGATGCAGTACACATCTACAGCGAAGGAGAAGGTCTAGTTGTGGGGCCAACAGTGAAAAGGGTGTGAGAAGAGGGGGGGGGGGGGGGGGGGGGGCAGAGGCACTCACACTATTCAGAGGTGTTGATGTGGGACAACATTTTATCAAGGAACAACTAAAGTGAATTGAGGAGACAGGAAGAGACAGACGGACAAGGAGATACCTGCATAGTGGTTCCTCTCATCTCCAAACATCTTTGACTATGAGGGTGGTGGAGAGGCAGAGGAATGTGTCTACAAGCTACATCTTTGACTGTGAGGGTGGTGGAGAGGCAGCGGAATGTGTCTACAAGCTAACAGCTACCATGCTATGGACCTCAAGGACCATGGTAACAGGACTGTAGGATAGAATAGAATAGTGAGCTACTGCTGCCTCAGTAATCCAACGCTGTGTGTGTGTGTGTGTGTGTGTGTGTGTGTGTGTGTGTGTGTGTGTGTGTGTGTGTGTGTGTGTGTGTGTGTGTGTGTGTGTGTGTGTGTGTGTGTGCGCGCATGCGCGTGCGTGCACATGTCCATGTGCTGACAGTGTTCTTTTACACCAATCATCATGTCGTCATCCCAGCTGTAGCTTATAGAGGGAAGTGCTGAGAGAAGCTTCCCTATGTGACATCACACTGTCATTCAACTAGGAGAGGAGAGGAGAGGAGAGGAGAGGAGAGGAGAGGAGAGGAGAGGAGAGGAGAGGAGAGGAGAGGAGAGGTGAGAGGAGAGGAGAGGAGAGGATGGAAGGGGTGAGAGGAGAGGAGAGGAGAGGAGAGGAGAGGAGAGGAGAGGAGAGGAGAGGAGAGGAGAGGAGAGGAGAGGAGAGGAGAGGAGAGGAGAGGAGAGGTGAGGTGAGGTGAGGTGAGGTGAGGTGAGGTGAGGTGAGGTGAGGTGAGGTGAGGTGAGAGGAGAGGAGAGGATGGAAGGGGTGAGAGGAGAGGATGGGGTGAGAGGAGAGGAGAAAGGGGGAAAGGAGAAGAGGGGAAACTGAGGAGAAGGGGTGGGACATGAGAGTAGATGGAGAAAGGAGAGACAAGCTAAGAAGAAGAAATTAATGCATAATAAAAGAAAGATGAAAGAGGTAATAGAGAACACATTCTTTCTTGCCATCTTTCTCTCTTTAACCAAGCAACACTCAAACCATGGAGCTGCTCCATGTGTGCATGGAGACGTGTGTGTGTGTGTGTGTGTGTGTGTGTGTGTGTGTGTGTGTGTGTGTGTGTGTGTGTGTGTGTGTGTGTGTGTGTGTGTGTGTGTGTGTGTGTGTGTGTGTGTGTGTGTGTGTGTGTGTGTGTGTGTGTGTGTGTGTGTGTGTGTGTGCGCGTGTGCGCGCGTGGGTGCGTGCGTGCGTGTGCACATATACACAGTGGGGAGTTTGAGGGGTTCCATTGGCGGAATAGTTACCATGGCAACATGTGGGCTATTCCCCGCTCCCCTGGCATCTCCTAGGCAACCAGGAAGTGGATTAGTTCTAGAGTTCAGTTAGAGAGAGAGAGAGAATTGTTAATGAGGTAAAACAACTTCTCTTGCTTTCTTTTTTGAGGGGTGCTAGCCCCTCCTATATACAGCTTTTGTCCCCACACGTCTCAATATTTGCCATTGACAATCAAATGAAAGGAGAAATTAGGTCAAATGTCCGCTAAATCTTGTCCCCACGTGTCTCATAATTGCCATTGACAATCAAATGAAAGGAGAAATTAGGTCAAATGTCAAATGCCAAATATGACTTAAATTTTACCAACCAATCACATAAATGTAGTTGTTCATGAGATGATGTATGTATAATGATAAGAGCACCCCTCACTTCACACAGGTGTGATTTATACCTCCATCTCTCATTTTCTCTTTTGCGTTTCTTTCTCCTCACTTTTCCTCTCTTTTATCTCTTGTCCTGTCTCATCTCTCTGTTTCTATGTTTACTATCATTATTGTCTCCACCAGGCCGAAGGCATGGGGAGAGAGTATGTTTTGCACTCCGTCCGTGTGTGTGTGTGTGTGTGTGTGGGTCCGTCCGTCCGTCCTTCCTTCCTTCCTTCCGTCCGTCTGTTACCAGCTAATCTCCGCCACCGTTGGCCCGATCCATGCCAAACTTTGCACACACACTCCCTGGATGCCAACGACGAACCCAAATATTCTTCAACGGCCTGTTATAGCGCCACCATGAGGCCGATTTAGGCAAAACACATTTCTGTAGATTACTCGTACACATTTTATCCATACATCACACAATTCGGTAGAAACTATCTCCATAGTCATGTGATCAACTCGGATCTGCACCATTTCCCATCTTCCATCCTGATTGGCTAAGATTGGCTTCCAAAGCTCACATGTTTGGTCCGTTTCGAACAAAATGCCACAAATAAAAAAACAGTGTGCAATTTCCGTGAAATTATACATGCACATTTCCACTAGGCCGAGGACGACATGCCACAATTTTTTTCTCCAAATCAACCTCATGGTGGCACTATAACAGGCCAATTCCTGTTTTTAGCTATAACTGCATCGATCTGTATACAAGTATGTATGCGCACTCCCTAGAGGCCATGGAAAAACATTGTCTCTGCATCCCTCCACATCTGCCGGTTATAGCGCCACCATGAGGCCGATTTCTGCAAAACACATTGCTTATGTTAGTCATAGATTTCATCCAAATCTCACGCAACTCGGTACACATGATCTCTGTAGTCATGTGATCAAGACGAGTCTGTTGGATTTCTCAGATTCTACACTGATTGGCTAACATTGCCTTCCAAAGTTTTCAGGAGTTTTGTTCAAAATGTCCTGCTCATCCAGAATTCTATCCTCAGAGATGCTATGAGTGATCTGGCTCTGCATTTCCTCAACAAAATGAAGAAAATTGTTGCAAAAAACAAAAAAACATGTTTATATTACTCCTAAACATTTTGCCAAACATCTCACACAGTCCTATCCTCCTGGTGGAGACCTGTGCCCAGAAGGGCACTTTTTCTAGTTCTTTATAATTTATTTCCATTCTAATAAATTCTCACTATGTAACTTTTTTATGAATAAATGTATGTTAATACAACCTTTTACTCCCTGCTCTTCAATTGAGACATTTAGATCGTGTCAAAGGTCACAGGATCTGACACGAATTTTGGCCTGATGGTCAAGATTCAGTTTATCCTCTGAGCAAGCAGGCCGAATCTATTAACTCAATGGTAAAAATGTCAGCACATAAAAAAAAAACGAGGTTCAAATCTGGGGTAGAAGAGGAGAAGAGTTACAGAGCTGCTTTAATTTATCTCTTCTATATTGTTCTCTCGCTCTCTCTGACATGCCAGTCTTCAATCCGATTCTCTGCTTTGAATGCATATCTGGCTCTATCTCGTCTAGTCTCTCTGTCTCTGTGCTTTTGTCTTGATCTGTTTCTCACTCTTCCCTCACTCCATCTCTGTCCTTCTCCCCATCTGTCTCTTTCTCTAAACATCAGAGTAAACATATCACCTGATGTTTAAGTTGGGAATAATTTCCAAGCCCCAGTTTAGAACTAGGCAGTTTAACTTACAACCTAACCATACAAGACAGTTCACATGAACACTTTCCCCAATAGTTTTGGCTCTGAAACGGGCAATTCAACTGCTTCCTCTGTCAGAAAAACTAAAATACTTCTAGTATTTTAGGACTATAGGCTTTCATACATAGTACAATACTATTACATACTTTACAGAAATAAACTGTAAAGTATGTAAATAGTATGAATCTGAGTCTACCTCAGCTAGCGCTGTTATAACCACAAAACAGAGCTATTATAATTTGGGTAGCACTGAGTGTTAGTGGAAATCAGCCTAATTAATAATGAACCATCTCATTAGCGTCTGTATGGAAAATAGTCTGATGATGAACTGTCCCTGATTGACACTGTAGTGGAGCTCAGAATAATGACGAATAATCATGGAGATAATTTAAGCCCCCTTTTGGTTCTGTATGGAAATTGGGCTGTCTATAAGGCCTGCATGATTAGCCTAAATTAGCTCTTTAGTGGAAACCAGGTTATTTTCTAAAAAGAACACCCGTGTGAAGTAAGTGGTGCAACTCTGTGTGGAGGTCCCCAGGGGGTTCCCGGAACTTCCAGACCCGCAGGAACGCGCCCAGGGTGCCGGCCCGGTTCCAGCGAGCCGCCCCGCGTCCGAAACGGTCGAGAAATGACAAGAGTTACCGTGTGGGGGTCCCTGGGGTCCGCGGGGGGTCCCCGGAACATCCAGACCCCCAGGAACGCGCCCAGGGTGCCGGGCGGTTCCAGAGAGCCGCCCCACTTCCGAAACGGTTGAGAAATGACAGAGTTACCGTGTGGGGGTCCCCAGGGGTCCCTCTACTGTACTGTCACTGTACTATACTGTCACACCTGAAATCATCATATATACAGTTAATATGTATGTGTGTGTTAGGCTGCACAACAGTGACACTTGGTTTTGAAAACCAACCAAATGCTATTTTCATGCTCGGACAGACACAGGCAGCCAGGGACAGACCCAGCCAGGCAGCCAGAGACACACAAAGCTCCGTAATGAAGTGGTTGCACCACTTAAAAATGCACACATCTTGCGCTACCCTTATCCCTTATCCCTAAACGTATTTGCCATTTTTTACTATTTTGAAAAACATTTTAAAATAGTTCAACTAGCCGATCTACATCGAGACATTGTGAGCTTGTAGATCGGCTATTTGAACTATTCTAGGGATAAGGGTTAAGGCATGGCGCAAGATAGTGTGTGAGTGTGTCCTGGTTGTCCTTTTTGACAATGACATGTTAATACAACTAGTTGACGTGGCACATATTTGTAAACGAGGCTAGTGAAGGAAACCACTACTAGCCCTATCTGATCCTGGAGTGGAAACCAGGCCTATGAATTAAACTTACCGTACTTGCCACATTCTATTCTGTAGTGCAGATAATAAATCGAACCGTAACCAGCCCTGTTTGTTCCTGTTGTGTAATCCAGGCTAATGAATTGAAATGTTTCTAGCGTTGTTTGGTCCTATAATACCTTGAGGGGTTTCCAGGTGGTCCCAGTACTCCAGCTAAATGATGAATAGTCAGGAACCAAATGGACCCTAACCTGCTGCCTGGGGCCGTGGTGGGGCTGTAATGGCCCTGCTGGCAGGGAGCCATGTCCCCAGGCTTCAAACTGCGTCAAACCAATGGCCTAAACCTTTCAATCTCCAACCAGTTAATGGAGTAAACACTAGCCACTTTAGCTATATGCTGTTCAATTTATAATCATGAAAAGAAATTCCTTTATAATAATGCACTAAACAAATGTACTACATGAAGGGATATTTATCTCCAGTGCTCAATGCATGCTCCCTTCGTGCATTTTCCCACTAAAGTATATAGTATTAATCATATACACAGTAAACTCTGGGTTACTTTAGTGTACAGAACCCACCAATGCCAGTCAACCCTCCCCTCACATTTCTGTGTTGCCACTAAGTAAGTACATTATCATTACACACCGTAAACTGAACTAGCTCTGCTGAAAACCTGACCCTCTCAGGACAAACCCGAGTCTTTCAAAGCTGAGTTCAAGGCCCTCTTTTTTTCAGAACAACCTGCTCGCAAAATATATGGCAGAGAAATCTTGTAATGAGCTGTGGGAAGGCTGGAGCTTTAACCCACTTTTTGTGGATTTATTGTGGTCGTTGTTGACCCTTCCTGTTCTCCTCTTAGCTCAGGTTAATCCTCTTCTTATTGGACGCAGAGACATGGGTGTTTTTCGGGGGGGCGGTGGCTCAAGGGTAGAGTGGCCGGATGGCAAGGTTTCCAGTTCGAACCCGGGCTCCCCCAGAGTTAGTGTCAAAGTGTCCTTGAGCAAGACACTGAACCCCTAATTGCTCCTGATGTGCTGTCAACTGTGAGGTCACTTCATGGTCTAAAATATGATTGACATGTAAGAAAGAGAGCCAGAGAAAAGGGTTACATGAACCAGCAGGTAATGGTTAGGGGTTTGCCTACATTTGTCTTTTGTTTGTTTCTCCACAATTTAGTCATTATGCCAAATAATTTCTCCCTACACACCTTTATGTGTTATCACTGCTGTTGTATCCTGACTCACCTGCCAGTGAGGAGCCCCCACCAGGAGGTCGTAGACTCAGAGCTTCCGTTCTACTCCTCCTGCCCAACACTCCCTGCTGACAGATGCCGCACCGCTCCGGCCCACTATTAGTGATATCAGCCTCCCCGCCCGGCTTCCCTCCCCCCGACACTGGCCAATTGTATTCGATTTAGATAGACGCTTGACAAAGCCAGATGCACCATGGTAGATTTGAACCCACAACCGATCTGTGATGGTGGGCAGTCACCGGTGCACCACCCGAACGCCAGTTACTGTACATTTGTACTCTCTCAGAGTTAAATTAACACAGAATTTGACGGTCCCAGAGATAAAACCGTTTCAAATGAGGGTCCGTCGCCTAATGCTTCTCAAATTGGGGGGTCCTTGAACATAAAAAGGTTTGGAAGTCACTACTGTGGTAGGACCACCTTGAAAAGAAATACTGCGTCTCAAGGGCCATATCCTCCTGAAAATAAATGACTTGCCAGCAGTCTCATATTTGCGTATTTGTGCAACCCTACGGCCTGTCGGCCGGTTCTGCAGTCCTGTGGAATGTTCTAGTGTGTCAGTCAATGGAGTTCCGCTGCATTAACACCCTGCCTACAGACTGACCCAAACCACACAAGGTCACTGACCCTGCAGCATACTTGTGTGTGTGCCTGCATGCATTGTAGTGATAGTCACAGACACCGTGTGTGTGTGTGTGTGTGTGTGTGTGTGTGTGTGTGTGTGTGTGTGTGTGTGTGTGTGTGTGTGTGTGTGTGTGTGTGTGTGTGTGTGTGTGTGTGTGTGTGTGTGTGTGTGTGTGTGTGTGTGTGTGTGTGTGTGTGTGTGTGTGTGTGTGTCAATGTGACAGTGAGTTGACAGGCCAGGCCAAAGTTCAACATGTGTAGGACAGACGGTGTGGTAAACACAGAGGAAGTGTGTGGTACGCGACCTCTGGACACTGTGGAGACACTGCTGAGACACCTGTCTGTCCCTTTACCTGAATGTGTCTCTGTCATTTGTGTTCATTAAACTCAGAGTATCTGTAGACTCTCAGAGTTACACATTTATAAATTGACAGTAAGGATTTTAATGACTCAAGTGTGTATCTCTGCTATCATTTATTTATTTTATCTGCTACCTGTTGCTCCGTCCATGTGTCCTTGTCATTTTGTCTATCTATGTGCATCTGCACAATAAAATCAAGAGTGAAAATAAGGGTCCCATTTTACACTTTATGGAGTTGGTACAACGTATGTTCAGGAGGAAGACCACTCTTTCCAGATAAGATCGTTGGTTTCCTCTGCCACCCATTCCATGCTAATTCCATTCCTAGGCCTGCCTCAGGTATCGAGCTCAATCAACTTCTCCACAGCTACAGACAGAGTGTCTGCCTGCCTGCCTGCCTGCCTGCCTGCCTACCTGCCTGCCTGCCTGCCTGCCTGCCTGCCTGCCTGCCTGTCTGTCTGTCTACTTGGCTTTCTACTTAGCTTTCTGTTTCTCTGTCTTCCATGAGGTGCTGCAAATAATGTTATTACATGGCATCGCCAGCTGTTCTCTGTGTGTGTGTGTGTGTGTGTGTGTGTGTGTGTGTGTGTGTGTGTGTGTGTGTGTGTGTGTGTGTGTGTGTGTGTGTGTGTGTGTGTGTGGTAGGGAGTGTTGGGGGGATCTGTGTGTAGGGTATGGTCTACTCTTTCATCTTCCAAAGTGGTTCCTGTGGCTTAATTAGATGGCAGCACTCCAGAGTGCCTGTGAAAACACAAACACGCACGCACGCACACACACACACACACACACACACACACACACACACACACACACACACACACACACACACACACACACACACACACACACACACACACACACACACACACACACACACACACACACACAGCTGCTCAGGTGTTCTTGGATATGTTTGCTGTGGGTATCTTTACCTGGGGATTTTCTTCTCAGACAAACACAGAACCAAACCAGAATGACTTCCTGTCCCTGACACATTGTAAGCTTGTAGATCTGCTATTTTCTGCAAAGGTTCTTCCCAGAATACAGATGCTTTAAGAAGTGTTTAGTTGACATGAATGGGTGGGTGGGGTGGGTTGTGGGGGTGGGGGTGATGATACTGATCTGTAACATGCACAAACATAAAAAAGTATCATTCTGGGAAAATGCCTCCAACCCCTCCAATGACATAACAATATACATGAGTGTGTCCTAGCAGAGAAAGGACATTGAGTTGGGTCTATTCAAGTACCATGGAGGTTTTAAGTGGGTATACAGACAGAATACTGTTACTCTGTTACACACACACACGCACGCGTAATTCTCCTCAGTCCCTGTGTGTGTCCGCGTGCATGTGTGTATGCATAAGTGTGCATTTGTCTTCCATCTTTCTTGTCACTTTTCACTATAAATAAGTGATAGTCCAACACAAGCTCATTATTCTCAAAGCTGGCTGCCTTTGAACCTATCACATCGTATGATCGTATCATTTTGTCATTATTGTACTGCAGGGGTTTTCAATGTTTTTAAGGCCAAGGACCCCTTAGCTGAGAGATAGATGAAGTAGGGACCCCCACTACATAATGTAAAAAATTGTGTTGTATATTATACTTTTTCATAGATTTCATAGATAGCTTCATAGACTTGTTTGACAGCACTAACATCAATGTTTTTTATATTAATGTTGGTTTCATTTGGATTCATTTTTAATCACGTCCACTTAGACCCTCAATATTTAAAATAAATTTGACCTTTGACTCTTTAGTTGTTCTGCTCTTATTCCCTTCTACACCACATGTCTTCAGCGAAAATAGCCGATCTACAAGCTCACAACACATCGCGATCAACGCGTTGTGAGCTTGTAGATCTGCTATTTGTATAGTGAATGTCTCAAAATAGGGCTGGGTTAAGTAGTTAATT